>NC_091282.1:640676775-640985237 GCF_032444005.1 Ranitomeya imitator | reverse complement strand
AGTAAAAATTGATAAAACAAAAATAAAAAGATAAAAAAGTATGACAAAACAGATTGTGAATTTCAATATTTCAATTTAGGGAATTTAGCACCATATTTAAAAGTTATTGTAAAGTATTCATATCATACCCTCATTTTTTATTTTTTTATGTATATATTTTATATTTTGAATAAACCCATAAAGGTAAGTGAAATTGAACTATGATATTTTTTATGTAGTTTCAAACCATTTCAATAATTTACAAAAAGAGAAGAAAAAAAGATTTTGAGCCTGCCTGAGATCACACACGCTGGCTCTTGAGAGCCTCCTTATCCCTTTCGCTCTTACTTTATAGCTAATTCATATTGTGTTACACAAGTAGCTCAATGACATAATGGAATGTCTCCAGAGTGATTTTTTTTTTAGCTGCAGTCCCTGTGGTCAGCATTATGATGCTAATGAGCTACTCCCTTTTGTTTAATACCATCTGTAAGAGCGAGAAAAGAGAAAAAAAATAAGTGTGGGGGAAACTTTAAGTAGAAGTTCATTGACGAGACCAAATTCCCATGGATAAAATGGAAAGATGAAGAAAAAAGAGCGACGTATACATTGGCTAAAATCTAGAAGATATTGTACATGAAAAGGAGTATTTGGGGGAATTTTTGGACAGGGTTTCAGACTGACTTGTGAGTGTTTTACATAGACGAATCATATGTGCCTTCAAATAGAGAATCCTAGAAAGACTTTTTTGTTAAGTTGTCTCTTACTGTATTTGCAATTGAGTTTGAACTATTGAAAGGAGACTGCAGTGATCTCTTACATATAATGCACACCAGGTAGATTCCTGCACTTGATTCTTTAACTAGCGCACAAAGAGAATCAGAAGCAAAATGGAGGAAATTATTCAGCTGTAATGAGCAGTGTAGTTGTGAATCCAGCTCTGGTGACATAAAAGGCATGGTTGAAAGCTCAGCACAATTTCTGTGTCTCCATTTGCTTTTTTCCAAAACTGTTCCTCAATCTAACTCCTCCTTCCTTCACAGAGTATGATGGGAGGTGTAACCTGACACCTCACTGTGCTGGAAGTCCGTCTTATCGCGAGAAAGATGGAGCTCAGTTGTTTTTACAGAGTGGATGTGAGTTCAGGAGCCAATAAGGAGTGGAAGATGTGGCTTATAAATGGAAAAGAAGTAGATTTACCTAATAAGATAGTACCCACAACAGTATACAATGCCAAGGTTAGTTGCACAAAGCGCATCTATTCTGATAGATTTCACTTAAAAGGGAGCTCCATCATTACAGTGTGTCTCACTCTATTTGCTGAATTTTTTCATCCAGTGTCATGGGGATACCGCGAAAGAGAGGAGCCAGAAGACTGCAGCACTTGAGATCATGTACTTCTGCACTGGTTAGAAGAGCTTCAACATCGTATTAAACTGTGCATGTTTTTTCCTTGCCAGTAGTGCAAGGGTTAATATGTTCAGTTGAAGCTCTTGGAGCTTTCCTGCTTGGATTTTCTCAGCTGTTTAGTGTTTGCACTCTCCTCTGCTATACATGCTTGCCTCTGGCACTCAGGGATTGCCAGTGTTAGTTTTTACTGCCTACATCTGGAGGTGGAGGTGTTGATTGTGGTTGATGTAGATGTTTGGAGATTGTTCAGTAGATTGTTGCTTGGAGTTTTGACTGTGTGCACATCCTCATCCTCTCCTATTTGGTTTCTCCTTCCTTAATCTCCCTTGTGTCCCACTCTGTTGTTTGGTGTGGGTGTATTTTGTATGGTTGGTATTTTTGCTTATTCATGTCCGTCTTCCCTTGTTTTCCCATACACTTGAACTTCCCACTACCCTGGGCGGGGGAGGTAACAGGTAGGGGTTGCTAGAGGAACATAGCAAGGCACGAAAATCCAACATCTCCAACTTTAGGAGTAATCCAGGGGCCAGGAAAAGACTAGGGCACGCCTAGTTTTAGGGACCTGGTTAGCGTCCATAGTCCCAACGTCAATCGTGATATCCAGACTTCGAGTTGAGGATTTAGTTTAGGATTTATGATTGTTGGGGGTCCGACTACTTGGTCCCCATTTTTCCAGAGAAAAAGAATCCCAAAGTCCTCTGTGTGACTGCTCCATTGACTGCCAATAGGAGTGGTAATTGCACATACTCACTATTGCTCCATACAGGCAGAGGATCTTGGGTCCTCTGCTTTTGTGGGGTTATATCAGCGATCATAAATTTAATTTTATTATTTTCATTATTGGATAGTTGAGATATGAATTTATATAGGACTTTTTTAAAATTAGAGATGAACTAATGGATCTGCGGGACCGTGGTTTTGGTCCGGAAGGGAACCCCGCAAACCGCCTCTTACCTACTAGAATCACAAGTGTCGCTTATGGTTTGAGGAGCAACACAACGTCATATTATGTCATGCAAATCAGGAGAGGTTGTGGGGATGCTAGCAGGAAGGAGGCAGTTCACCGGGCTCCTGTCCTGCCAGTACAGACTGCCAACATGACATTAATCATTCCTGTCTTATAAGATGTTGTTTAACTGTTTAATATCTATATACGACAGCAAAAAGTTCGTTACCTGTATGTGGCTACCTCCAGACTCAGAGACATTTTAAGGTGCATTAGCTGTTGTCTGTCTTCCAGCACTTGAGCAATCTGAATTCTCAGGTCTTGTTTCTTCTTCTCAAGAGTTTCGATTTCAAGCTGAAACATAATGATATTATTAATGAATCCTGAATGTTATAGACAGAATGACTGCTTCCATATGTTGCCTTAAAAGGGATCTGTCTTTTAACATAATAATGTCATTTTTAACCTGGTGTAAAAGCCGTTGTTCTGCTGAATCCAGCGATATTTTTCTTTTGTCCCTGCACCTCTCCATTCCTGAGATATGGCCTCATCTTTTCAGTATATAAATTTAGTCATATTAGTTAAGGGGGCAAGGTCTAAAACTCTTCTCTGTGAACTTCTTCTTGACGATCACGCCCAGATAGCTAAAAAGACTAAATTTATATGCAGGGAAGTGGGGCCATATCTCAGGAACGGAGAGGCGCAAGAGCAAAAGAAAAACATTGCCGGATTCAGAAGAACAGCGGCATTAACGCCAAATAAAAATTGATGATAACGTCGGAAATCCTCTTTGACTGGGTAAGTTGGTAACTAAGGTAGGAACACTTTAACTTACCTTTAAGTTATGGGTGGCAATACTCCTCAAATGATATGAATGCAAATTAAATGAAGCCAATACAGTATTTTATTGACCTCAAGTTAAACAATTACCTTAAATATGTATCCCAACTACACATCTTAAAGGGATTGTCCAATTCCGACAAACCTGTTCCATATTGCTAGTGCCCCTTTCGGAAGCTGGTAGCGGTGGAAAAGAAAATTATCTTCACAATTAGCATTGGAAATATTTCTCTGATCTATCTAATAGTTTCTATAATATATACTGTACTACAATGTAGGTGTCCATCTTTGACTAAGGAAGGGTCGGGTGGGGAGGATTAGGAAGGTCCATCAGTATTGGGCACTATATTTCAGTAGTCACCAAGTTACTCAGGTCTTAAAGGTCTTTTCCATGAGTAGTCGACACGTAAATCGTTAGAATTAGGAATAGTCAAACCGCCACACATCTGATATTACTGTCCCATCAATATGCTTTTAATGTTTATAGGGAAAGTCCCTTTAAGAGCCCCCCGATCATTTGATCATGCATTTTACCCTTCTCAGCTAAGCAGAGAATGGGGTTTGTTGAGGGTTGCCTTGCAGATGAACGTACTGATTTCTCTTAATTAGGACATTTATGTGATAGATAACATCGAGGACCCATCAAATCACAGGGTTCTTTTTCAGAGGACTCTGTATTCATCCTCTGGCCCTTAGGGATCAGGAAGATCTCCCAACATGACCATGGAATAAGGTTAAGTGGCCTAAATTAACTTAAGAGCCCTAAAAGGGCGAGCCATATGCCATATATATAAAACTCAGCACAATGAGACATCTGCTTCCTTTCACTACCGGATGACATTAGTACATAACAGCGGACTGGTAATAAATAGACCTGAGTCATGTTATGTGTACTGTCATTTGATTGCAAGCTCATAGGGTGAGGTGTTACATTGGCATAAGAATTTGGGCTGCAAGATGCACCAATTAACTTTATCCTTCCATTCATCCATCCACCCATCCACCTAATTTGTTTAACCCATATCTGCCAGCCTGTAAGTTTATTTATCAGCCCCATGCATATTAGACTATGCTGAAATCTCATTTTGACTATGCAGGGCTCATGACACATCCATAGGCCCCATACACAAATTGGATGCCAAAAAATGTAAAGTTGGTTCTTATGCAGAGGAACAGAAAATATGGTATAGTTGTTTTTTTAATAATAGGTCAGTGGACGAAATATTCCTTGGCATACTTCCAAAGTAACCCTATCTGTACATCTCTATAGGCCAGGACAGTAGCAGACATTCCCTTGGGAGAATTCAAAGATTCCTCAAATACATATCCATTAAAGAGATGGAAAAGGGGCCAGGACCATCCATGTCATTTTCTGAGCAAATGACTCAGCTCCCTGGACAATTCCGGCTTCCTTTCCCAGACACATCTGCTCTCACTGTAACATATGGAAGATGTTAGAGTCATCATAGTGCTGCATGATACACGGGCAAGACAGTAGTGGTATTACATGTTTAAAGAAACAGTTCACAAAAAGCAAAGACCATTTTCCCTCTAAAATTAAAAGTTAATCAGTCTTGGAGTGGTATCCATAATCATAGCCACCACATTAGTTGGGACCATACTTGCTAAATCTGCTGGAACGTCCCAGTAGCTCGCGTAAAAAGAGGAGACATCCCGAACTCCCAGGGTTTTTGAAAAATTTCAAAGGTGCCAGTGAAGACTTCCAAAACCTCCAAGAAGGCAGAGTTTTCCAAAACTCTATCATTCGATCTAGATCTGGTAGCTACCACATATCTTGAGTAGCTACCACATTAGTTAGCACCATACTTGCCAACTTTGCTGGGAAGTCCCAGAGGCTCACAAAAAAGAGGAGAGCTCCCAAATTCCCAAAGAAGTTTGAAAATCTCCCATGACCCAGCAAAGATTTACGAACCCTCTAGGAAGTCAAAGCTTTAGGACGTTTTCTGGGGTTTGATACTTGGGCACTATATCATCCATTTGATTACTAAGGGCATGGTCCTAAAAAGGGAGTTGGTCACATGTAAAGCATTTTCGGTGACATGATCCACAAGGACATCCCTAAAAATTGGTAATTAGGGTTGTCACCATAGTTTCTCCAAAGCAGGCAGTTTGTAAAATTATGACCAAAGTTCTTACACCATCTGATATTTTGATCTGGAATTTAATCCTACTTATGGACCATAATGCTGTTGGCAAAAGTACAAACTCCTATCCATGTTTTTCACCCTCTGAGCTTTTCAGGTGTTGCTATATCAAGGCTGAACTAGTGGGCACAGTATTATAATGGCATAGTTGCCAACATTCCTGGAATGTCTAGGAGGACCTAGAAAAATATGAGACCTCTGGGACTCAGACGAGTTGGAAAATCCCCCAGGTGCTAACAAAGACTCCCAAAATATCCAGGAAAGCAAAGCACTGAAATGTTTCTTGTGCCGGATACTGGGCCATTCCATCATCAGATGGGGATATAGAGTCAAAATGCACATTCAGGGGTTGTGGAAGAAGTGTAGTGGGGGGGAAAGGGTACTTGGCCATAGTGAACACATTTTCAGTGGCATACTTTAAAGGGGTTGTCCAGGCTTGGCATGCAAAAAGCAAAGCAATACCACACGGACCCAAAACCAGAAAATATATACAAGGCACGGGAATATTAAAATATGGCTTTATTAAAGGAAATGCCAAATGTTACATAATCAAAATTATATTTAAAAACAAACACTTCCGCATGACAACAGGATTATATTGCTGTAAATATTCACCAGCTCTCTAACCTCCAATTCACCAGGATACAAATACTAAGGCCGTACAAGAACTATATATTGCACAAAGACGGAGGGGAAAGGGGGTTAAAAAAAGTAAAAAATAAGGAAAAATTAAAGAAAAAATGGGAAGAAAGTATATATATAATTAAATAATGTGCAAATTCTGCTTCAATTAAAGTGAAAAAGTGCTGTGCAAAATCAATACTATTCAGCACATATGCAGGGCACACGAAAAGTGTAAAAACTTATAAAATATAAGTAAAATATAAGTTTTTACACTTTTCGTGTGCCCTGCATATGTGCTGAATAGTATTGATTTTGCACAGCACTTTTTCACTTTAATTGAAGCAGAATTTGCACATTATTTAATTATATATATACTTTCTTCCCATTTTTTCTTTAATTTTTCCTTATTTTTTACTTTTTTTAACCCCCTTCCCCCTCCGTCTTTGTGCAATATATAGTTCTTGTACGGCCTTAGTATTTGTATCCTGGTGAATTGGAGGTTAGAGAGCTGGTGAATATTTACAGCAATATTATCCTGTTGTCATGCGGAAGTGTTTGTTTTTAAATATAATTTTGATTATGTAACATTTGGCATTTCCTTTAATAAAGCCATATTTTAATATTCCCGTGCCTTGTATATATTTTCTGGTTTTGGGTCCGTGTGGTATTGCTTTGCTTTTTGCATTATTTATGTAGTGGTTCCTCTACAATCTGGCACAGCGCACCCTGGTGGTTTACAATATATATATTTTTTTATTCTATTAATCTATATATCTCCTAATTAAAGGGGTAGGAAAATCATTTTAAAACTACTGTGGGTATACTGTGTTATTTTATTAACAGGCTTGGCATGAAAGTGAATTCAGACTTTCATCCCAAAACTGGACAACCCCTGTAATCTCCTCTGACAAGGGCATCCCTAAAAGTTGGCCAGTAGAGTTGTCACCCTATTTTCCCAGAAGAGAGTACTTTGTAAAAGTATTAGAAAATATCTTACAACTCTTGATGTTTTGGTCCTTATTTTAGGTCTAATTTGGGATGATGATGGTGAAGGGCCAAACTCTTAGCCCAGAAATTCTCAAAATGGAACCTTGGTATGCCTCAAATCAAAGCTGAACCAGTGTGCTAAACATTAACCATAACGTCATGCCAGCTCTATTGGAACATGTAGAAAAATTGAAGACTTTCTGAACTAGAGATACCAAATCTTACTTGTTGGTGCCAAAGCTTCATGAAATTTTTGGGAATCCAGAGCTTCTGGAAAGCTTCTTGCACATGATTCTGGAATGCTCCATAATTTGAGTGGAGGCTTGTGATGTAATTACAACTTCAGGGGTCCAAAATAGGGCTTAGTGGGTACGAGAAAAGGGTGCAAAAGGACCTTTTAAATGGCTAACCGTAAAAGTCGGCAAGTATGCCAACCAACTTAAACAGACAATGGAGTTACAGAAGGATGGAGCCGAAAGAGTTACAGAGGGAAGGAGCCCAAGGAGTCAGAGAGTGAATGAGCCCAAGCAGTTATAGAGAGAAGGAGCCCTAGTTATAAAAGGAATGAGAGGACAGAGTTACAGACAGAATGAGCAGAAGGAGTTACAGGAAAGAAATATATCTTGGTACCGTGTTAGCCAGTAGATAGAAAAATATTTAGAATTGAGAGTCCTCAGTGGTTGATACCTTTTAATGGCTAATTTGGGAATTAGATTCTCCTTTTTGCATTTAGATAGGAAAAAAATGTTGCTGTCCATTTGTGCACGTTTCTTCAGAAGTGGTTTTAGTTCCATAAAGATGCGGTACATTCTGGTATCCTCCATTTTGATACAGGAAAGAAATATATCTTGGTAATGCGGTACATTAAAGCCATTTAAAAGCCATTTAAAAGCCATTAAAAGGTATCAACCACTGAGGACTCTCAATTCTAAATATTTTTCAGAAGGAGTTAGAGAGGCAATGAGCCCAAGCAGTTACAGAGGGAAGGAGCACAAGGAGTTACAGAGGGAAGGAGCACAAGGAGTTACAGAGGGAAGGAGCCCAAGGAGTTGCAGACAGAATGAGTCGAAGGAGTTCCAGAAAGAATGAGTCCAAGCAGTTACAGAGGGAAGGAGCCTTAGGAGTTACAGGGAGAAGGAGCCCAAAGAATTACAGAGAGAATGAGCCAAAGGAGTTACAGAGGGAATGGGCCCAAGCTGTTACGGAGGGAAGGAGCCCAAGGAGTACAGAGAGAAGGAGCCCAACAAGTTATCGAGCGGGTCAGCCAAAGGAGTTACACAGGTAAGGAGCCCAAGGAGTTACAGAGGGAATGAGCATGTTAGGCAACAAATTCTACTCATAAACACTTTATTAGTGTGGCATAAATAATTGGGTCCTTCAGTAGTGATCTATAAGGGAATTTTTATGATTTAATATTCTCATCCTCAAAACATCCGTTCATCAAGGCGTGGAGTTTGAACTTAACTTTTGATTACAGCATTTTTTTTCCTAGAAAGCATGTGGAAAGCATGGGTTCTTTCATACATAACTGAGCTAAGAGCCGCCATGTGTTCCGTGACTTTGCAGTATCAGATGCCAGAGCTGTAGAAGATTACAGAATTGTGTTTGGACAGTAAGCTGCAACCAAAGCTGTTATAATCCTAGATTGACATAAATAATAATAAAAAAATTTTAAAAGAATTTACCAAAAGTGTATAAATAAAGCTGATTTTTAAGAAATTAGAGTATTAAGGTAATATGTATATACACGTTTCTCATCTGTGCTGGCAGTTGTGGTCTAACAATTGAGTTGGCATCAGAACTCAGATACTGGCGGACAATTTTCAAACTGTATGTTGCCCATCGCAACTAATCACATTCACAATACAGCTTTATTTTGCACAAATTAAAACTGAGTTGTGATTGGTTTAAATGGGCGACAAAGACACTTTATCTCAGACACTTTCTGAAATTTGCCCCACTGTGTGTTAAAAATGGCAGGCTCATACTGAACTGTCTTCAATAAGTTTTATTTATACAGCTCTAGAAAACACACTTAAAGTGGTTTTCTACTCAACCAAAAACTTAGTTGTGTATAGGGACATTTATAATATCCTATTTCTCAGTAGTTTCTATCAGTAGTGTACAGGAGCTGCTGCCCTGGGCGCAAAATTCTTACGGGTGCAAAATTTAAAATGAAAAAAAAAAGTACTGTTGGGTAAATAAAAGGGTTGTCTACTTCTAATAATTAAAAAAAAAAAAAAATCAGGTTTAAAATGATTAAAAACTCCGGAACATTTTTTGAAATGTTTGCTCCTCTAAGAAGAGACATTGCTAAAGCCAAAGATCCGGAGAAATACACATGCCCCAAATTTGTGGTCAGGTGCCCCAGACCTCTGGCAAATTGTATTGGCATCAACATGATGCTGATACAGTAGAATCCAGTAGAAGAGCAGAGAACCCATGGCTCCCTGCTCCACCAGACTCCATCTGTAGGCCTAGGAAGCCTCAGTGTCATGGGATAAAGGGCACAACATAAGTCTTGCCCTGTGTTCTAGCCATCTACCACCAGGACCACCTTATTTTAAAGATTTCTTTAATGTGGTCACTAAATGGAGTCCCTCAGTTTAGTGACCACTAGTTTGTTAAATAGGTTGACATTCACATTTCTGGGTGGAGATTTCCTGCATGTTTTTGTTTTCACAGATAAAATGCAGATTTGGGGCTATTGGAATAACATACGGTAATCAAATGGTGAGAGTTGATCATAGAGATATTTGAAGAGAAACCTGCATATTCATAATGCCACATTCTTCATAACTTGTGCCAACCACAGATTCATTGGCACATCGTAAACAATAACAACACACAATCAGGTTAACACCAAGAGACAGTACAGAAACTACTGAGCCAAAAGTGCAAGCAAACGTTGGAGCTTTCTTCAAAAAACACCATCACACCTTTCCGTAGGTTGTGGGTTGTACGCGGCATAGTTGCTAATAGTCCCAAATTTGCCAGAACTGTTAAATTAAGGCATGTGCTAGGCCAAATAGGGGTGTGATGTATTTCAGCTCAGCCCAATTCACTTCACTGGGCCGAGTTGCAATACCAGGCATAATCTATGTATCTGTATGGTTATGGAAAACAGCAGCAGTGTTTTTTAAATGGTATTCCCATCTGGACTATTATTACGTATTCAATGTAGTTTAGATAAATGGATGGATGAAGGTCTCAGCTCTAGGATATACACCTATCTCAATAATATGGCTTTATAACGGTAGGACCCTCTCAATTTTTCTTCAAGAGTCTTGAAAATTGCTGAGGACACAGCAATTTTTCAGGACTCCTATAGAAGTAAATGGAGAGAGACGCACAGCAGCATGAGACATGCTCCTGTCCAGACATATGTGACCAAGTTGAGGATACCTCAACAGGATAACCTTACCTTATGTCAAATAGACATTGGGTAAGTGGTTGGGTAACTAAGCAGTGCTCATGCTTTCTGTGGCACACATCCATTGTATGATGCCTACCTGGTGGTGAAACCCAGCCTGAAGCTTTTACCTCTGTTGACTACTTTAGCTATGTTTTTTGGTTGATGTCATAACCCATGGCGCAGGATACTGTAATTTTGTCCATTATTGGTTATATTGCATTGATCTGGCTCCAGATCTTTACAACATTCTGTAGGGAGAAGGTGTGTGTGAAATGCATTTTTATTTATGAGTTCAATGTATGAGGGAAGTTTATTAAGCATTCAGGAAGTATAAGCCGATATTTTTCTTCATGGAAAGTGGGACTAAAATATTTAACATAGCTTGGATACAGGGCCGGACTAGCCATCAGGCATTTCTGGCAAATGCCAGAAGGGCTGGTGGCAGTCGTGGGCCGCTTGCCAGCGCCGACTCCTCCCCACCCCCCCAGCGCCAACTCACCCCCCCGGCCAGCGCCACCGCATTCAACTATACCAGCATCTATGACGCCGGTACAGTTGAATGCAATGATGGAGGAGAGAGCGTCCGCTGTCGCTCCCTCTCCCATCATTCCCCGCTCTGCCTCTGACACTGCGGGTGCGCGATGACATCATATCATCGCGCACCTGCTTTGTGTCGACCGGGCTGTGTATTACATTCTATGTGGGGGGATTTATTACATTCTATGGGGGCTGTGATGTATTACATTCTATGGGGGCTGTGCTGCATTACATTCTATGGGGGGCTGGCTGCATTACATTGTATGGGGGGCTGGCTGCATTACCTTCTATGGGGGCTGTGCTGCATTACATTCTATGGGGGCTGTGCTGCATTACATTCTATGGGGGGCTGGCTACATTACATTCTATGGGGGCTGTGCTGCATTACATTCTATGGGGGGCTGGCTGCATTACATTCTATGGGGGGCTGGCTGCATTACATTCTATGGGGGCTGTGCTGCATTACATTCTATGGGGGCTGTGCTGCATTACATTCTATGGGGGCTGTGCTGCATTACATTCTATGGGGGCGGTGCTGCATTACATTCTATGAGGGGCTGTGTTACATTCTATGGGAGCTACATTATATTCTATGGGGGGCTGTATTACATTCTATGGGGTGTTGTATTATATTCTATGGAGGGGCTACATTGTATTCTTTGGGGGCTGCATTATGCTCTATGAGGGGGCTATCATATATTATATATGCAGGGGCTGCATTATACTATATGAGGGGGCTGCATTATATTCTCTGGGGGTTACATTATACTCAGGGGGCTACAATATATTCTGTGGGGTGGCGGCATTATACTCTGGGGTGACATCATTATACTATATGTGGGCTGCATTATACTGTATCGAGCACTATGGGGAATACATTATACTATATGAAGAACTATGGGGTGCATTATACTATGGGAAGTGAATTGTACTATGTGGATGACTATGATGGTGCATTATACTATATGGGGCACTATGAGGAATGATTTATACTATTTGGAGGACTGAGGAGTGTATTATATTATATGGAGGACTGTGGCAGTACATTATTCTATATGGAGGACTGAGGAGTGTATTTTAATATATGGAGGACTATGAGGAGTGCATTATACTATATGGAGGACTATGGGGAGTGTATTATACTATATGGAGGACTGAGGAGTGTATGATACTATATGGAGGACAGAGGAGTGTATGATAATATATGGAGGATTGAGGAGTGTATTATACTATATGGAGGACTGAGGAGTGTATGATACTATATGGAGGAGTGAGGTGTGTATTATACTATATGGAGGACTGAGGTGCACATTATAATATATGGAGGACTTTGGGGTGTATTATACTAAATAGAAAACATGATTCGGGCATAAAAGCCCTAGCCAGCTCACCACTTCCAGCCGCAGGTGCACGGGACCTTGTCTGAACCCGACGTGTAGACTTCATTCAGTGTATTATACTAAACAAGCAAAATGCTGCCTATTCATCGAGTGATTGGATTGTTTATGTGGGAACAGAAATCCTTGTTCTCAGCAGCACATCGCCGGTGTAAACTGTAGATGTGCTGCTGATAGCATGATACTGTATGGGGACAGATTGATCTAATTGTGATTATTCTGTTCCCTTCATTCTTTCTCAGTTGGTGTAAAGAGGCCGGGAAACAAGCGAACGACTTCAGTATTGTCGATCACACTCGTTTAGTGGCCTGAGATCAGCGCATGTAAATACAGCAGAAATGCTTCGCAGGGAGACCAGGCAAGGATGATGACAGTTGTAGTTGGCGCCTGGGAATAGTGCTAACGCTGTTGCTTTTCTCAGCCGCCAGAGCATTTAATTCTGGTATGTGTAATGATTTTTAGGGTTGATGTCAGCTGCGTAATGTCAGCTGCTATCAATCCCTGGTATAAATCATGGAGAGGTGTCTATCAGACACCCCCACTACTAGCTCAGACCTGGCGAGATCCAGCGACTCTGAAGAGCGGTGACGGTAGTAACAATATCGCTCTTCACAGTTGCCGAGCTCAGCGCAAGACCCGGAATATCTGAAGAGCTGTGACGTTACTGATGTCACCGCTCGTCAGAGTCACCGGGTCTCGTGCTGCGCAGCGGAACCAAAAGTAGCTGTAGGCAAAGTTTATGGAGCATCAGAATGAGGTTCCATAGCCTTTGGTCGTCTCAATCCCTTCATTATCTACGAGATCCAGTTATGTAGGTGAGGTAGCAGCTTTTCTTGGTACTGAAACTAAAAGCAATAAATAGGACTGAGCTGTAATGCTGGATACAGCTGTGATTATATGTTATATAGTCGTGTTACACTCCCCTCACTTCTTGTAACCTACAAGTGTACAAAGATATTATACAGTCACCATGCAACAAGTGGGCCTGTGTACCTTCAAATGCCAGGGCTGAATTTGAGTCCCAGTCCGGCCCTGCTTGGATACATAGATAGATCTATATATAGATCATCATTAAGCTCCTGCCAGAGATTACTCGAGAGTTGTCAGCCCAGTCCAATACCAGACACTGCCAAGCAATCTATCAACTTCCTGACCCAATTGGCTTCTTATCACTCTTATAATGACCCTTGTAAGAACCTTTTACATGGGATGATGATTGCCAGAACAAGAGCTCATGAGTGGTTTTACTGATCATAAACCATGTAAAAGGCACAGTGGTGAATTACGGTGGAACTACTTAGCCACTGGATGGTGGTATTACTTGGTCTTTGTATGGAGAAGGATGGCATTCAGATCTGAAGAATTGATGCCCGGAAGCAGATGAAGCCTACCTCTCCATGACTGCCAGAAGTAGGATATGTGTTTTCTTTTTACCTTTTATTAAATCGACCATATTACAGCTTCACATTCTTCCCCCAAATTAGCAAACAATAATTGTCAGTAGCCAACCTAAGTGAACTGAAGCCATCAAAGTGAGCAAGTATAAACAATGATCCCAAAACATCCACCTCGCGTGTCTCCCCTTTTCCCCATAGTTTGTAAGCTTGCGAGCAGGGCCCTCACTCCTCCTGGTATCTGTTTTGAACTGTATTTCTGTTATGCTGTAATGTCTATTGTCTGTACAAGTCCCCTCTATAATTTGTAAAGCGCTGCGGAATATGTTGGCGCTATATAAATAAAAATTATTATTATTAATTATTATATTATCCCTGCCCCTATAATTGCGACTTTCTATCACATATTTTCAACTCTGAGAACCTTCAAAGAAATGTAATACATGCTTTTGACTTATTATTTAATTTGTAAATTGGGGTAAGTGAATAATTACATGTACATGGTTAGGGATTGGATACACACCTGCAGTCTACCTTCTTCGTCTTCTTGTTCCAGCCACTGCTTGGTCAGAAGTTCTTCCAGCATCTCCTTCCGGTTCTTAAGACTCTCCAAATCTCCATCTAGATTCTGCAGTTGCAGTTGACTTTGTTTGTTCTCATCCACCACCTTCTTCAAGTTTTCTTTGGCCTGGGACAAATTTGACTCCAGAGTTGACACTTTATTCTTGTACTCCTCAACAGCTCCCTGCCATATCTGTGACAGCTGATTTGCATAGTCTTCCACATTGACTGGTTTGAAGTTTATGGGGGCAATTTTGAAGTTCTCCAGTCTTTGAGAGTAACTGGAAATCTCCTTTTCCATCAGAACCTTCTCTTCTTCATGAGCATTGAAGATGTCTTCCATCTCTTGCTCCAGTTGAAAAAGTCTTTCTTTCAACCATATTTGGGCTCTTTTCTCCTCTTCCAGCAGTCTCTTGCTCTCAGACAGTTCTCTCTTTACATCTTCTTGGGCTTGCTTCTCTTGGAGGCACAGTTCCTTCACATATTCTATCTCTTGATAGATGGAGTCTCTGTCTGTTTCCATCTGGACCATCTCCCGGTGTCCATCATCTAAGGCGTCCCTCAATGTCATAATTTCATCATGGTACTTTCTTATAAAGGATTTATCAGACCTGGTGTTCTTGAGATGATGGATCTCCGCCCTGAGGAGATTATTCTCTTCTTCTAGGGCTTTGACACGGGAGAGATAAGCTTCAAGACGTTTGTTGAGGCTCCACATTTGTGCAGACTCTTCGTCAACAGATATAGATGTCGGATAAGTTTCCATTCTGCTCATCGATATGCTCTAAGTCTTCTTCAAGAATACTTTTCTACCAGCCTGTGGGAGTGTGATGCTGAATACTCAGTGAGTGAGAGAATGGCTCTGGAGGAGCAGACCCAAAGCTATTCATACATTGCATCTGGCTGGGGAGGGGAGTGTCCCATTATAAGGCTGTGATTAACCCTTCAGAGGAAGTTCTGCTCCATGACACTGTCATATACACAAACACTTCCGACTATAACATATACATTCTCCCAAATACCTTAGAAAGCTATTTCCTTCCATGTGAACACAAGTCGTCAAATTTTCATTCATGACGCTTCCTATCCTAATTACATAGTGACTTATCTAATACCTCACATTTTCTCTTGAGATCTTTAGCTTTTTTGCAAAACTTAAAGCCAAATATCTACTAAAATCAAGAGTGGTTCCTTCAGTTATCATCTTCCATCAAGTTGTAAAATATTCTTACTTTTAAAAACGCATGAAGACAACTAATTTGGTCATCATTGTAGCTCCATGACGTATGTCACCCAGCTTCCTTGGAGTCCTGAACAGCTAATTTGCACTGACAAGAGAACAGAAAGCTGATAAGTAGTGAAATCAGGAGTCTGGATAGGACGGATGACAAAAAATAAAAATAAAAGCTTAGTTGTTAGCTATTTTTTTTTTAGGGAAAGATCACTTTATTATGTTGAATGGCGATTATTTTTTGTTAGGATACGGTAAAGTAAAATTCTTATTGAATTGCACCAAAAGACAATCTCAAAGACAAAAAAATGAAAGGAATTAAATCTCTTCTACGCAGTCGAATAGTCTCTCCCAAGTCTGCTAAACAGTGCATGTATTATTCTGCCATCTAGTGGCCTATTGATTTGACTGCGTGCGATATTTATATACCGTAGTATTTTCCGTTTCTGCTGTTATTTTTTTCATCATGACCCATTCATTATGAACCTTGGATCAGTATACCACCACCTATAGGTGATGATTTAGCTCTCCACAGGTTCACACTACTAATGGGGACGAGGGTGGGGCCAACGTAAGCTAGAACCACACCATTCTACATGGGCACTGAACCTACCTTGGGAATGGTATATAAACTCTTTCAATTAGGCATTAATTTTCGGCTATAGCATTGTAAAAGAGTTCTACACTTGTAAAACATTTTACAGAATATTAACACATCTAGGGCCACTATGATGTGATGAGCTCTGAAGAATACCAAACACGAGGCTATGTACAATGGAAATGCATTCCACCACCTCCTGAATCAAGGTCTCTCATATATGATCATAAAGGAACAGTGGCTTGAGAAAGTATTCAGCCCCTTTGGCTTTTTACCTATTTTGTTACATTACAACCTGTATTTTAAATATTTGTGTAATCTTATTTGTGTATGATGTATCTGCACTAAATAGTCTAAATTGGTGAAGTAAGAAACTTATAGTCATAAATTACTAAAAAATGGCATGTGCATATGTATTCACCCCTTTTGCAATGAAGCCTCTAAAAATTGCTGATGAATGCAATTCCCTTCATAAGTCCCATGCTTAGTGACAGAACGTCCCCTGTGTACAATCTAAGTGTCACATGTCTGTCAGTATATACACTTTACCTTTTCTGAAAGGCCACAGAGACTGTAACACCATTAACAAAAGTCACCACCAACCAAACACCATGAAGACCAAGGAGATCTCCAGACAACACCATGAAACCCAAGGAGATCTCCAAACAACACCATGAACACCAAGATCTCCAAACAACATCATGAAGACCAAGGAGATCTCCAAACAACATCATGAAGACCAAGGAGATCTCCAAACAAGTCGGGGACAAAGTTGTTGAGAAGTACAAGTCAGAATTGGGTTACAAAAAAAATCTCAATATCTGATGAGTCCCGGGAGCACCATCACATCCATTATCATCGGATGGAAAGAACATGGTGCCACAACAAACTTGCCAAGAGAAGTCTGACCACCAAAACTCTTACCCAGGGCAAGGAGGGCATTAATAAGAGAGAGATCACAGAGACGAATGGTAAGCCTGAAGGAGCTTTAGAGTTCCCAAGCAGAGACTGGAATATCTGTCCTTATGACCACAATAATCCATGCACTCCATAGAGGTGGTCTTTATGGAAAAGTGGGCAGAAAAAAACCCTTACTTACACACAAAAGTTGCAAGGCTCATTCAAAAGACATGTGGGATGCTCCTTAAATGTTGGGAGGAAAATGCTGTAGTCAGAAGAGACCAAAATAGAACTTTTTGGCCACCAAGATAAACGCTATGTCTGGCGCCAAACCAACATAGCTCATCAACCCAAGAACACCATCCCCACAGTAAACTATGGTGGTGGTACCATCATGCTTTGAGAATGCTTTGCAGCAGCAGGGACATGGAATATGGTCAGAGTTGACGGGAGGGAAGATGGATGGAGCGAAATACACGGATATTGTTGAGCAAAACTGTTTAAGTCTGTAAGTGATCTGAGACTGGGACCGAGGTTCAACTTCCAACAAGACAATGACACAAAGCATACTGGTAAAGCAACATTCGAGTCGTTTAAATGGAAACATGTAATTGTTTTGGAGTGACGTAGTCAATGCCCAGACCTTAATCCAATTGAGAACCTGTTGTCAGACTTGAAGGAGATGGAGCAGTTTTTCCTTGAGGAATGTGCAAAAATCCCAGTGTCAAGATGTGGAAAGCTCATAGAGATTTATCCAAAGTGACGTTCAGCTGTAACTGCCAAAAAAGGAAGCTCTACAAAGTACTGACTTTAGGGGGGTAAATAGTTATGCGCACTGAAGTTTTCAGTAATTTTGTCCTATGTATTGTTTGCTTCACAATAAAAAGAAAACCAAATGTTCACAGTTGTAAGCATGTTCTTTACATGAACTGATGCAAGCCCTCAAAAAAATGTGAGATTCCAGGTTGGGAGGTAGAAAAACAAAATGTTCTGTCCTCACTAGCTGAGGAAGGCTCATACGTAGCTATACAGTCAGCTAAACCGCTATACCGGGGTCCAATAAGGAGACTGTGGTTGAGTCTGTGCTTTATTAAACGTAGTGGTATATTGATGCGGTGAAACTGTGAACAATGATATACATAGAATCAGTGCATGGTATAGAACAGATACATACTACACATGATGTACATTATGCATAACATTTAGAAGGCTAGTAACTGAACTAGAAGTACAACTGGTTAAGCTAGGCTAATATAGAGCAGGGATTATCTAGAGAAAGCATAAAGACATACCGGCAATGCAATCGCAAGGGGGATGAAGTGAAGCATCTTTCCTTGAAGGCAAACTGAAGAAAGTGAAAGGAAAAATGGAGGGAAATGGAGGCTGAGCTACCATAATGCATTGCAAAGGAGGAGGAGAATCAGACATGGATAATACAAACACAGAAGATTGAACTGTCAACATAACTCTGACCGCTAGAGGGAGCCAAAGCACTAAAAACAAATAAAGATATGAACATCCATACTGAGAAACCTGTAATTACGCAAACAGATAATCAGGGTAACAATATTAGATGGCGGAGACAGAACACTCCCCGTCTGGCATCAACGGATGTCACTACTCCTTTCTTCCGAAGGCAACAATAGGACCAGTTCAGATACCGGTCTGGAAAATGTCTTAGGTTCATTCCCTTTGGTCATCCTTAGCTTAACTTTTCGGACGTTGCCGTCCTTGCTCGGGAACGTTGCGGTAACTAGGCCAAGTGGCCACTGGTTCCGATGAATCTGACAGTCTTTCACAAGAACAAGGTCACCTATGTTCAGATTAGGTTTAGTAGATTGCCACTTCGTCCGTGGCTGCAGGGTAGACAAATATTGTTTGCGCCACCTGTCCCAGAAAGTATTTGCAAGACTTTGTACCTGTCTCCATTGGCGCTTGTAGAGGTCCTTAGCGTCGAATCCTCCTGGAGGGGCACTGGACAGTCCTGTTTTCTGGGTAAGTAAAGTAGCTGGAGTCAATAACAAAGGCTCCTCAGGGTCGTTAGGAACTGGAACCAGGGGTCTTGCGTTAATTATAGCTGCAGCTTCAGCCATGAAGGTGATGAGACTTTCGTGGGTGAGCCTCGCTGCTCCTTCTTGAAGAAGAGTGGAGTCAAGAATTCTCCGTACTAGACCAATCATTCGTTCCCAAGATCCTCCCATATGTGAAGAGTGAGGTGGGTTGAATGACCATGTGCAGCCTTGGTCACTGAGGAACCTCTCGAGAGTTTTATAGTTTAGATTTGAGGGTATTCCTAATTCCTTTGCTGCACCAACGAAGTTAGTACCTCTGTCTGAACGTACAGTATGTGCTTGATAGGACCACGGATGGCCATAAAACGTCTTAAGGCATTGATGAAGCTTGACGTGTCAAGGGACTCGATGACCTCTATGTGGACGGCTCTGATTGACATGCAAGTGAACATGACTGCCCAACGTTTACTATTGGCTTGGCCACCTCTCGTACGACGTGTAAGAACTGATCAAGGCCCAAACACATCGAGACCAACGCTAGTAAAAGGAGCCATCCTACCAGCCATCTTTTGGGTTTGAGTTGAACCACGAAGCTTACGGCAGGTAACACATTTGTAGATGACACTACTGATGAGTCTTTTTGCACCGATGATCCACACGCCAGCAGATCTGATGGCTCCTTCTGTAAATAGTCTTCCTTGGTGCTTGACCAGATTGTGGTAATGTTGTACGATTAGGTAGGCAACATGACATTTTCCGGGAAGTATAAGAGGGAATTTCTCCACAAACTCCATCTCAGCCTCTTTGAGTCGGCCTCCTACTCTCAGTAGGCCGCTGTTGTCGATGAATGGGTCGAGTTTTCTCAATACGCTGCTCGCTGGTATTGGAGCTTTGTTAATAAGACATTGGATTTCTGCAAAGTAGGTTTCTCTTTGAACAGTGAGGATGATGTGATTTCTAGAGAACTCTAAGTCGGAGGTAACGTAGGTATTTTTACAAAGATGCCAACCTTTAAATGCCAACCTGGTTTTGAGATCCCTCAAAACCAGGGATTCAAGCTTCAGGAGGCTAATTTGCATATTCCAGGTGCCTTCTGGGAGAAGCGAAGTCTCCCTAAGCTAGAAGATCGTTGGGTACAGCCGGGACCAGCTGCTTCGAAAGCATCACCAAACCAGGGATTCAAGCTTCAGGAGGCTAATTTGCATATTCCAGGTGCCTTCTGGGAGAAGCGAAGTCTCCCTAAGCTAGAAGATCGTTGGGTACAGCCGGGACCAGCTGCTTCGAAAGCATCACCAAACCAGGGATTCAAGCTTCAGGAGGCTAATTTGCATATTCCAGGTGCCTTCTGGGAGAAGCGAAGTCTCCCTAAGCTAGAAGATCGTTGGGTACAGCCGGGACCAGCTGCTTCGAAAGCATCACCAAACCGCACGCCTTACGGCGCGCGAATTTAAGCCTGTAGGACATTATTGCAAGAGAGCTTGGCTGAGTAGATTACACAAGAAGGAAAACACACAGCAAGTCAGCAGGATCTAGGAGCAACATGGCAGATGTGACAACCTACATGGTGAGCTGCAGCATGTGCTACATGTTCACAGATCGACCAGAAGAAGAATCCAATTTCACCTGTCAGAAGTGTAGACTAGTGGCCCTTTTAGAAGAAAAGGTGCGGGGTCTGGAAGAAAGAATAGCAACTTTGAAACTCATCAAAGAGAATGAAGACTTTCTAGACAGAACAGAAGCATCTCTACTGGTCACAGAAGGTGCAAAAAGTGTCAGAGAACCTCCAAAAGCAGATGAGTGGAAGCATGTGACCAAAAGAAGCAAGAAGACCATGGAGAAATCACCAACCACACAACTGAAGAACCGATATCAAATCTTTGTAGAGGATGAAGATGGCACACCTAAGAATGAAGCAATACCAGCAAGCAAAAAAGAAAAGGGCACACAGCAACAAGTGACAGCAAAAAGTACAGCCAAGAAGCAACGAAGAGTGGTGATGGTGGGAGACTCACTACTGAGAGGCACAGAAGCAGCCATCTGCAGACCGGACATAACTGCAAGAGAAGTATGCTGCCTTCCAGGTGCGATGATCAAGGATGTGACCGATAGGATACCAAAGCTCTTCAGCTCCAAGGACGTCCACCCATTTCTTCTGATACATGTTGGCACCAATGACACGGCAAGGAAGGACCTACCGACAATCTGCAAGGACTTTGAAGAGTTGGGGAAGAAAGTAAAGGAACTGGATGCACAGGTAGTTTTTTCTTCTATCCTTCCAGTAGATGGGCATGGCACCAGGAGATGGAACAGGATCCTTGATGCAAACAACTGGCTAAGACGATGGTGCAGACAACAAGGATTCGGATTCCTGGACCACGGTGTGAATTACTTGTACGATGGACTCCTCGCCAGAGACGGACTACACCTCAACAAACCTGGGAAACACACATTCGCCAGAAGACTCGCTACACTCATCAGGAGGGCGTTAAACTAGAAGAAGAGGGGACGGGAAGAAAAACATTAGACTCGAACAAAGACGACCCAGGAAAACATACTCAGAAGGGAGGTAAGAACATTTCTAAAACAATCCACAGTGAGGAGATTGGAACAAAACAAAATCCTCTAAACTGCATGCTCGCAAACGCCAGAAGCCTGACAAACAAGATGGAAGAACTAGAAGCAGAAATATCTACAGGTAACTTTGACATAGTGGGAATAACCGAGACATGGTTAGATGAAAGCTATGACTGGGCAGTTAACTTACAGGGTTACAGTCTGTTTAGAAAGGATCGTAAAAATCGGAGAGGAGGAGGGGTTTGTCTCTATGTAAAGTCTTGTCTAAAGTCCACTTTAAGGGAGGATATTAGCGAAGGGAATGAGGATGTCGAGTCCATATGGGTGGAAATTCATGGAGGGAAAAATGGTAACAAAATTCTCATTGGGGTCTGTTACAAACCCCCAAATATAACAGAAAGCATGGAAAGTCTACTTCTAAAGCAGATAGATGAAGCTGCAACCCATAATGAGGTCCTGGTTATGGGGGACTTTAACTACCCGGATATTAACTGGGAAACAGAAACCTGTGAAACCCATAAAGGCAACAGGTTTCTGCTAATAACCAAGAAAAATTATCTTTCACAATTGGTGCAGAATCCAACCAGAGGAGCAGCACTTTTAGACCTAATACTATCTAATAGACCTGACAGAATAACAAATCTGCAGGTGGTTGGGCATTTAGGAAATAGTGACCACAATATTGTGCAGTTTCACCTGTCTTTCACTAGGGGGACTTGTCAGGGAGTCACAAAAACATTGAACTTTAGGAAGGCAAAGTTTGAACAGCTTAGAGATGCCCTTAATCTGGTAGACTGGGACAATATCCTCAGAAATGAGAATACAGATAATAAATGGGAAATGTTTAAGAACATCCTAAATAGGCAGTGTAAGCGGTTTATACCTTGTGGGAATAAAAGGACTAGAAATAGGAAAAACCCAATGTGGCTAAACAAAGAAGTAAGGCAGGCAATTAACAGTAAAAAGAAAGCATTTGCACTACTAAAGCAGGATGGCACCACTGAAGCTCTAAAAAACTATAGGGAGAAAAATACTTTATCTAAAAAACTAATTAAAGCTGCCAAAAAGGAAACAGAGAAGCACATTGCTAAGGAGAGTAAAACTAATCCCAAACTGTTCTTCAACTATATCAATAGTAAAAGAATAAAAACTGAAAATGTAGGCCCCTTAAAAAATAGTGAGGAAAGAATGGTTGTAGATGACGAGGAAAAAGCTAACATATTAAACACCTTCTTCTCCACGGTATTCACGGTGGAAAATGAAATGCTAGGTGAAATCCCAAGAAACAATGAAAACCCTATATTAAGAGTCACCAATCTAACCCAAGAAGAGGTGCGAAACCGGCTAAATAAGATTAAAATAGATAAATCTCCAGGTCCGGATGGCATACACCCACGAGTACTAAGAGAACTAAGTAATGTAATAGATAAACCATTATTTCTTATTTTTAGTGACTCTATAGCGACAGGGTCTGTTCCGCAGGACTGGCGCATAGCAAATGTGGTGCCAATATTCAAAAAGGGCTCTAAAAGTGAACCTGGAAATTATAGGCCAGTAAGTCTAACCTCTATTGTTGGTAAAATATTTGAAGGGTTTCTGAGGGATGTTATTCTGGATTATCTCAATGAGAATAACTGTTTAACTCCATATCAGCATGGGTTTATGAGAAATCGCTCCTGTCAAACCAATCTAATCAGTTTTTATGAAGAGGTAAGCTATAGACTGGACCACGGTGAGTCATTGGACGTGGTATATCTCGATTTTTCCAAAGCGTTTGATACCGTGCCGCACAAGAGGTTGGTACACAAA
Organism: Ranitomeya imitator; assembly: GCF_032444005.1. Taxonomy (NCBI): domain Eukaryota; kingdom Metazoa; phylum Chordata; class Amphibia; order Anura; family Dendrobatidae; genus Ranitomeya; species Ranitomeya imitator. The sequence continues at coordinate 640,961,858 of NC_091282.1, read as the reverse complement.
ATGAGAATGCTTGGTCTGGGGGAAAATGTGTGTAAATGGGTTAGTAACTGGCTTAGTGATAGAAAGCAGAGGGTGGTTATAAATGGTATAGTCTCTAACTGGGTCGCTGTGACCAGTGGGGTACCGCAGGGGTCAGTATTGGGACCTGTTCTCTTCAACATATTCATTAATGATCTGGTAGAAGGTTTACACAGTAAAATATCGATATTTGCAGATGATACAAAACTATGTAAAGCAGTTAATACAAGAGAAGATAGTATTCTGCTACAGATGGATCTGGATAAGTTGGAAACTTGGTCTGAAAGGTGGCAGATGAGGTTTAACAATGATAAATGTAAGGTTATACACATGGGAAGAGGGAATCAATATCACCATTACACACTGAACGGGAAACCACTGGGTAAATCTGACAGGGAGAAGGACTTGGGGATCCTAGTTAATGATAAACTTACCTGGAGCAGCCAGTGCCAGGCAGCAGCTGCCAAGGCAAACAGGATCATGGGGTGCATTAAAAGAGGTCTGGATACACATGATGAGAGCATTATACTGCCTCTGTACAAATCCCTAGTTAGACCGCACATGGAGTACTGTGTCCAGTTTTGGGCACCGGTGCTCAGGAAGGATATAATGGAACTAGAGAGAGTACAAAGGAGGGCAACAAAATTAATAAAGGGGATGGGAGAACTACAATACCCAGATAGATTAGCGAAATTAGGATTATTTAGTCTAGAAAAAAGACGACTGAGGGGCGATCTAATAACCATGTATAAGTATATAAGGGGACAATACAAATATCTCGCTGAGGATCTGTTTATACCAAGGAAGGTGACGGGCACAAGGGGGCATTCTTTGCGTCTGGAGGAGAGAAGGTTTTTCCACCAACATAGAAGAGGATTCTTTACTGTTAGGGCAGTGAGAATCTGGAATTGCTTGCCTGAGGAGGTGGTGATGGCGAACTCAGTCGAGGGGTTCAAGAGAGGCCTGGATGTCTTCCTGGAGCAGAACAATATTGTATCATACAATTATTAGGTTCTGTAGAAGGACGTAGATCTGGGGATTTATTATGATGGAATATAGGCTGAACTGGATGGACAAATGTCTTTTTTCGGCCTTACTAACTATGTTACTATGTTATGTTACTTTACATTTTTCTGTGCCACAAGTTCTGGTGGTCCTGAATGAGCGAGCTATATGAGTCAGGCAGGTAATGGCTCGAGTAAGTGACTTCCAACTTGAGAATCTGTCGAACCTGCAAGATCCAAGCTGGATAACAGAGGTCACTGTATGAAGGGTAGACACCTGAGGGCGGATTTCAGCATCTGAGTCCTCTCCTACTAGTTCAAAGGTGTCTGGAAAACATTCCTCAATGTACAATAGTTTTGGTCCCGAGAGCCACATTGTGCTTCTTAGTCGACTTGCGTCAACTGCTCTAGTTGCATGATCTGCGGGATTCTGTCTGTGGGTATGTAATGCCACTGCTTTGGATGAACTGATCTCCTGATTCGTAGCACTCTGTTATTGACATAAACGTAGAATCGCCTGGTTTCGTTGTGGATATATCCCAGGACTACTTTGCTGTCTGAGTAGAACTTGGCCTGTTTCAGGTCGATATCCATTTCGGATGCGATGAACTCCGCTAACTCAACGGCTAAGACTGCGGCACAAAGCTCTAACCTGGGTATAGTGTGCTCTGGTTGTGGTGCGAGTTTGGCCTTTCCCATGACGAAACCAATGTGGCACTGACATTTGGAGTCTACAGTTTTGAGGTAGGCAACAGCGGCAATTGCTTTGACAGAAGCATCTGCAAATACGTACAGTCTTTGGCTCTTTATCTCAGTAGATGGCACAGGGGTGTATGGTCTTGGCACATGCAGGTTGGAGAGTGCCGCTAATGAGTTCTTCCACTCTTCCCACTGGATCCTCTTATCAGGTGGCAGAGGTGCATCCCAGTCAGATGTTTCCCTAGTTAAGTCTCTTAGTAGGGCCTTGCCTTGTATAGTAACAGGAGCTGCGAAACCCAAGGGATCGTACAGACTGTTGATGGTAGACAGGACGCCTCTACGTGTGAAAGGCCTTTCTTCCTGGCTGACCTGAAATGTGAAAGTGTCTGATTGTAGATTCCAGAGAAGCCCAAGGCTGTGTTGCATTGGTGCGGGGTCTGACCCCAGGTCCAGGTCTCTGAGACCATTACATAGGTCTTGAGAAGGGAACGCTTCCATGAGTTCTTGGCTGTTTGAGGCTATTTTATGAAGCCTAAGGTTTGAGCAGGCAAACATGTCCTGGGCTCTCCTGAGAAGACTGATGGCAGTCTCATTTGAAGGCATGGCTTTTAGACAGTTGTCGACATAAAAGTCCTTTTCTATGAATTGTCTGACATCTGCTCCGTATTCTGGTTCTCCTTCCTGAGCTAACCTTTTGAGTCCGTAAATGGCAACTGCAGGTGAAGGACTGTTGCCAAAGATGTGCACTCTCATGCGATACTCTGTGACTTCTTTAGTAGGATCATTATCTCTGTACCAGAAGAATCTTAGGAAGTTCCTGTCTCTCTCTCTCACAAGGAAACAAAGGAACATTTGCTGGATGTCAGCGATGAAGGCAATGGAATCCTTACGGAAGCGCATAAGTACACCCAGTAGTTTGTTATTGAGGTCTGGTCCTGTCAGCAGAACGTCATTCAGGGAGACATCATTAAACTTAGCACTGGAATCAAACACGACTCTGATCTGGCCTGGTTTTTTAGGGTGGTATACTCCGAACATGGGTAGGAACCAGCATTCTTCAGAGTCTTTGAGAGTAGGAGCTAGTTCTGCGTGACGGTTTTCAAAAATCTTTGACATGAAGGAGAAAAAGTGATCTTTCATCTCTGGTTTCTTTTGCAGATTACTAATGAGAGAGGAGAAACGTTGTAATGCCTGATTTCTGTTGTTCGGTAGACGTGGTCTGTGGGTTTTGAAGGGAAGAGGTGCGACCCAGCTGTTGGTCTCATCTTTAACGAGTCCCTTGTCCATTACCTCTAAGAACAACTTGTCCTCTACCGACATTGCCACTTGGTTGTCCTGCTTAGTTCTCTGGAAGACTGTGCACCCTAACTGATCCTCATAGCTTCCCGACACTATACTGCTGTCGTGAATAAAGTCTATTAGATGATCAGGTAGTTGGATGCTGTGTGGCAGTTCCCTGACATGGAACTCATTGTTACAAGGTTGAAACAGAGATGGACGTCCTTTCTCCAATGTATTTGTCAGCATGCTTGTCACAGAAGATGGGGCATGCATGCGTCCCAAGCATACGTTGCCAATTATGACCCATCCTAGGTCTAGCCTTTGGGCATAGGGAGCATTGTGGAGTCCATTGATATGACGTCTCACTTTATGAACCTGCAGGATATCTCTCCCCAACAGCAGAATTATGTGGGCCTGATGGTCGAGTTCCGGTATAAGGTGCGCTATTCGTTTTAAGTGAGCGTGATGGATTGCTACATCTGGTGTAGGGATTTCAGATCTGTTGTCTGGGATCTGGTTACATTCGATGATCGTAGGTAGCGGTAGGCAGAATTGTCCGTCTAAAGACTCGATCTGGTAGTCAGTAGCTTTCCTGCCTGCTGTTGTCACAGTACCTGCACACGTCTTTAAGGAGTAGGGTGTGCTTGGCCCTTTGATGTTGAATAGGTCAAAGAACGTTGATCTAGCCAAGGATCGATTACTTTGATCATCCAAGATAGCATACAGTCTTACAGCTTGGTCTCTATGGCCCTTCGGGTATACTTTGACGAGGCATATTTTTGAACAGGACCTACTGTCTATTGTCCCTTTGCAGACCTCTGTGCATTGTGAAGTGATCTCTGGCGTAGCTGTATCAGTGTTCCTTTCCTCCCCGCCATGCTCACTGTCAGCAGGCGTGTTTTGTGTACTCCATGGAGCTGGACCAGGGTGTAGAGCGGTGTTATGATCTGTTGTGCCACATTCTGTGCATTTTACACTGACCTTGCAATCCTTGGCGAGATGAGTTGTGGACGAGCAGCACTTGTAGCAGATACCGTTTTCTTTCAGGAAGCTTCTGCGATCTGGCATAGATTTTCCTCTGAAGGCTCTGCATTTCAGGAGAGGATGAGGCTTCTGATGAAGTGGGCACTGCTTGTCAGGGTCCTGCACCTTTGTCTCTGATTGGGAGCAGCCAGCAGACCTGTAATTAGAATCTGAAGAAGAAACATAAGTCTTGTGTACTGCCACAGATGTTCTGCGTGGATTTGCAGGTGGTGATGGTGTGGCATATGGTATTGCAAAGTCAAAGCTGGGATCGTTTCTAATTCTCGCTTGTTGGTGTATGAAGTCTACAAAAACGGAGAAGGGAGGGAATGGAACACTGTGTTTGTATTTGTACGTAGAACCATGTGTGAGCCACCTCTCCTGTAGATTGTAGGGAAACTTCTGGACTATAGGGTTAACACCTCTGGCTGTGTCGAGAAATGCAAGTCCCTGTAGGTCGTCCTCATATTTGGCAACTTGGGCTTCCTTCAGCAGGTCGCTTAGCTCTCTAAGTTTCTGGAGACCTTTGTTAGATATTTTAGGAAAGTCATCGATTCTTTTGAACAAGGCTCTTTCTATTACTTCTGCTGAGCCGTAACACTCATCCAGCCTTTTCCAGATCTCTTTGAGGCCAGTCTCAGGGCGGTTTATATTAATGTCTCTGATCCTTACTGCGTGTTTGACTGACTCTTCTCCCAGGTATTTGACTAACAGGTCTATCTCTTCCCTGTGTTGTAGCCCCAAGTCTCTAATGACATTTTGGAAAGAAGCTTTCCAAGCTCTGTAACCTTCAGCTCGGTCAGTGAATTTCATGAGTCCCTTGGCAACCAGTTAACGTCGTGTGAAGAACTTGGCAAATTCTGTCGTGAACCGGTTGTCAGCAGAGTATACTGGTGATGGGTCTCCCTGATAGTGATGTGAGGTGCGTTCGTACCTGTTAGTGTCCTCATGGTGGCGCCAGCCGGTGTCGTATTGCTTCGGCCTGATGTACGGTGTGTCAGCAGGGTGATCCACGTTGGTTACCTGATGAGGGGCAAGGTAGTCATTAGCAGAGTTGTTTTGCCTCACACTTTCAAGTTTGTTTCTGTCCTGAGCCTCGTGACAACTCTCGCTCACTTCGCTGGAGGTGTCGTATTCTGGTTTTGGTACTGGTTCAGGGTTATAGTTTGGATCAGGAAGGTCATTAACATACTGAGATGTGCGTTGTGGTGAGTCTTGCAGTGGAAACTCCAGACTCGACGTACTGCTTTGGCTATGCAGCTTGGGATTTTGCGCGGCTTCTAGCGATTCTGCTTCGGCGAGGGCTGCGGCAGCTTCCCTTTTTGCTGCTAGGCTTTCTAAGGCGGCATCCACACGTGCCTTCTCTAACTGCGTTCTTCTCTCTTGGTCGGCTCTCTCTAACTGCATTCTTCTCTCTTGGTCGGCTCTCTCTAACTGCATTCTTCTCTCTTGCTCGTCTCTCTCTAAGCGCAACCTTCTCTCTTCATCATCTAGGCGTGCTTTTTCTAATTTAAGTTGCATCTCTTGGTCAGCAAAGCTCGCTCGTATTTTGGCGGCTTCAGCATTTGCGCGGGCAATGGCGACCGCACTGCTGATGGATGTTGTCTTTGAGGAGACGGAAGTAACAGATCTTGTCCTATGTGATTTGTGAGACATGGTGTCTTGGGAAAGTGCTTGGCTGTGCAGAGATTGCTGCAGCTGTATTCAGTCTCTGTGTAGCCGGTGACTTGAATCCCACTAGCTGGATGGCTGCCGTTTCACTGTTCTGTCCTCACTAGCTGAGGCAGGCTCATATGTAGCTATACAGTCAGCTAAACCGCTATACCGGGGTCCAATAAGGAGACTGTGGTTGAGTCTGTGCTTTATTAAACGTAGTGGTATATTGATGCGGTGAAACTGTGAACAATGATATACATAGAATCAGTGCATGGTATAGAACAGATACATACTACACATGATGTACATTATGCATAACATTTAGAAGGCTAGTAACTGAACTAGAAGTACAACTGGTTAAGCTAGGCTAATATAGAGCAGGGATTATCTAGAGAAAGCATAAAGACATACCGGCAATGCAATCGCAAGGGGGATGAAGTGAAGCGTCTTTCCTTGAAGGCAAACTGAAGAAAGTGAAAGGAAAAATGGAGGGAAATTGAGGTTGAGCTACCATAATGCATTGCAAAGGAGGAGGAGAATCAGACATGGATAATACAAACACAGAAGATTGAACTGTCAACATAACTCTGACCGCTAGAGGGAGCCAAAGCACTAAAAACAAATAAAGATATGAAAATCCATACTGAGAAACCTGTAATTACGCAAACAGATAATCAGGGTAACAATATTAGATGGCGGAGACAGAACACAAAATATGCCAAGGAAGTAAATATTTTCGCAAGAAATTGTATCTAAAGGTTGGTCATTACGTTCCTTTACACTGGAGCACCAGCAAAGTAACAATTCTCATCAACACCTTACAGTATGTACACACGTTGAGTATTTGATAGCAGAAATTTCTGCTAGGTTTCTGCATCTCTTGGCAATAAAAAAGGTGTGGATTTTCCACAGCGTTTTTAGTGCATTTTTTCCCTGTCAATGGATCAAAAACGCAGGCAAAAACGCACAAAGAATTGACATGCTGCGAATTTAAACGCACCTAAAAATACTGATCATGTGCACAACATAACAGGACTCTCATTGATTTACTTTGCTGGCATAAAGATTCCCTAGCATTTTTGGGCCAATTACGAGCTGAAAAAAACGCATCAAAAATGCACCATGTGCACACAGCCTTACAAAATTGATGTCATTTTGTCCACCACCTCCTGAATTATAGTCTCTCATTTATTCCCAGAAGGTGGGTAAGTATCTATAGATTTGAGAGCTGTCTTTTCTTGTAGGCTGCAGTCACACTATTAGTATCTGGTCAGTATTTTACATCAGTATTTGGAAGCCAAAACCAGAAGTGGAACAATGAGAGGAAAAGTATCATAGTAATTGTTGTGAATTCTGTTGTCGAGCTCCCTCCTGTGGTCGTGAATGGTACTTCGGTGAGTTCTGTCCGTGGGCTCCCTCTGGTGGCTGTGAGTGGAGCTGCTGCTTCTGAGGTTCCTTACACAGGTGACGTGGTTTATCCTTTGGTTGGCTGCTCTATTTAACTCCACTTAGATCGTTTCTCCAGGCCAGCTGTCAATGTTTCTGCATTGGTTCAGTTCGCTCTTGGATCTTTCTGGTGACCTGTCTACTCCAGTAAAAGCTAAGTTCCTGATAGTATCTAATTCGTTAATTGTTTTCTTGTCCAGCTGGATATCATGATTTTGTCTTGCTAGCTGGAAGCTCGGGGATGCAGAGTGGCATCTCCGCACCGTTAGTCGGTGCGGAGGTCTTTTTGCACACTCTGCGTGGTCTTTTGTAGTTTTTTGTGCTGATCGCAAAGCTTGCTTTCCTATCCTCTGTCTATTTAGTAAGTCTGGCCTCCCTTTGCTGAAACCTGTTTCATTTCTGCGTTTGTAACTTTCATCTTTACTCACAGTCAATATATGTGGGGGGCTGCCTTTCCTTTGGGGAATTTCTCTGAAGCAAGGTAGGCTTTATTTTCCATCTCTAGGGCTAGCTAGCTCTTAGGCTGTGACGAAGCACCTAGGGAGCGTCAGGAGCGCTCCACGGCTATTTCTAGTGTTTGTGATAGGATTAGGGATTGCGGTCAGCAGAGCTCCCACATCCCAGAGCTTGTCCTGTGTGAGTTTTAACTATCAGGTCATTCCGGGTGCTCCTAACCACCAGGTCATAACAGTACAGCTGGCCCAAAGTATTAATGCATCTCAATAGAGGGATAAGAGAAGTTCTGAGACCATTTTTTTTTCTTTGCACTGTGTTTTGTCTTTCTTTTCCCCTAAACCTTTGGGTGGTTCAGGACACAGGTGTAGATATGGACATTCAAGGTCTGTCCTCTTGTGTGGATCATCTCACTGCAAGGGTACAAAACGTTCAAGATTTTGTGGTTCAGAATCCGATGTTAGAGCCTAGAATTCCTACTCCTGATTTATTTTCTGGGAATAGATCTAAGTTTCTGAATTTCAAAAATAATTGTAAACTGTTTCTAGCTTTGAAACCCCGCTCCTCTGGTGACCCCGCTCAACAAGTAATCATTATTTCTTTGTTGCGTGGTGACCCTCAAGACTGGGCATTTTCCCTTGCACCAGGAGATCCTGCATTGCGTGATGTTGATGCATTTTTTCTGGCGCTTGGATTGCTTTATGATGAACCAAATTCTGTGGATCAGGCAGAGAAAATCTTGCTGGCATTGTGTCAGGGTCAGGATGAAGCGGAGGTGTACTGTCAGAAGTTTAGAAAGTGGTCTGTGCTTACTCAGTGGAATGAATGTGCCCTGGCGGCAATTTTCAGAAAGGGTCTTTCTGAAGCCCTTAAGGATGTCATGGTGGGATTTCCCACGCCTGCTGGTCTGAATAAGTCTATGTCCTTGGCCATTCAGATCGATCGGCGCTTGCGTGAGCGCAAAGCTGTGCACCATTTGGCGGTGTTCTCTGAGATTAGGCCTGAGCCTATGCAGTGTGATAGGACTTTGACCAGAGCTGAACTGCAAGAACACAGACGTCGGAATGGACTGTGTTTTTACTGTGGTGAATCCACTCATGCTATCTCCGATTGTCCTAAGCGCACTAAGCGGTTCGCTAGGTCTGCCACCATTGGTACGGTACAGTCTAAATTTCTTTTGTCCGTTACTCTGATTTGCTCTCTGTCGTCCTATTCTGTTATGGCATTTGTGGATTCAGGCGCTGCCCTGAATTTGATGGACTTGGAGTTTGCCAGGCGCTGTGGTTTTTCCTTGGAGCCCTTGCAGTATCCTATTCCATTGAGAGGAATTGATGCTACGCCTTTGGCCAAGAATAAACCTCAATACTGGACGCAATTGACCATGTGCATGGCTCCTGCACATCAGGAGGATATTCGCTTTTTGGTGTTGCATAATCTGCATGATGTGGTCGTTTTGGGGTTGCCATGGCTACAGGTCCATAATCCAGTATTGGATTGGAAATCTATGTCTGTGTCCGGCTGTGGTTGTCAAGGGGTACATGGTGATGTTCCATTGTTGTCAATTTCGCCTTCCACTCCTTCTGAAGTCCCTGAGTTTTTATCAGATTACCGGGATGTATTTGAGGAGCCCAAATCCGGTGCCCTACCTCCTCATAGGGATTGCGATTGTGCTATTAATTTGATTCCCGGTAGTAAGTTTCCTAAGGGCCGACTGTTTAATTTATCTGTGCCAGAGCACGCTGCTATGCGGAGTTATTTAAAGGAATCCTTGGAGAAGGGTCATATTCGCCCGTCGTCGTCACCATTGGGAGCAGGGTTCTTTTTTGTGGCCAAGAAGGATGGCTCTTTAAGACCTTGTATTGATTACCGCCTTCTTAATAAGATCACAGTCAAATTTCAGTATCCTTTGCCGCTGATGTCTGATCTGTTTGCTCGGATTAAGGGGGCTAGTTGGTTCACCAAGATAGATCTTCGAGGGGCGTATAATCTTGTGCGAATTAAACAGGGTGATGAATGGAAAACAGCATTTAATACGCCCGAGGGCCATTCTGAGTACCTGGTTATGCCATTCGGGCTTTCTAATGCTCCATCTGTGTTTCAGTCCTTTATGCATGACATCTTCCGAGAGTACCTGGATAGATTCGTGATTGTATATTTGGATGACATTTTGGTCTTTTCGGATGATTGGGAGTCTCATGTGAAGCAGGTCAGAATGGTGTTCCAGGTCCTTTGTGCGAATTCCTTGTTTGTGAAGGGGTCTAAGCAGGGCCGTATTTAGAGTTTCTGCTGCCCTAGGCACTTTTAGCGCTGCCTCCCCCTCTGGTGAGTATGACACTATCGGCAGTGACTTTGGGAAGAATCACTGATGTGAAAGTTGCTGTTTACAGCAGATCAGGCAGTTTTTCTGCATCTGACACGTAACGGATCACTTACGGCAACACTGAGTTTGGTTTCATTCATTCCTTATGGGATTTGCGGTACTTGATGTGATTTGGGAAATGCGGTGCCATACCGCGCCGCGGCAAATTTTAGGCCACGCCTCTGACCACACCCATTTCACAACTAATCACACCCATATCCAAGTCCCAACCACACCCATTTAGCACTGCTGATCACACTGTTTCATATACATTAAAACAAAAAAAAAATATGGCCACGCAGTGCTTCATACTGTACAATGGCTATGTAGTGCTCCACATACTGTATAATGGCCCTACATGATGTTCTATACTGTATAATGGCCACACAGTGCTCCATACTGTATAATGGCCACGTCTGTCCTGTGTCCTTGTGTGTACCACATTGAGAATGGAGAAAAGAAAGAAGACCAAAGAACTGTCTGAGGACTTGAGAAACCAAATTGTGAGGAAGCATGAGCAATCTCAAGGCTACAAGTCCATCTCCAAAGACCTGAATGTTCCTGTGTCTACCGTGCGCAGTGTCATCAAGAAGTTTAAAGCCCATGGCACTGTGGCTAACCTCCCTAGATGTGGATGGAAAAGAAAAATTGACAAGAGATTTCAACGCAAGATTGTGCGGATGTTGGATAAAGAACCTCGACTAACATCCAAACAAGTTCTAGCTGCCCTGCAGTCCGAGGGTACAACAGTGTCAACCCGTACTATCCGTCGGCGTCTGAATGAAAAGGGACTGTATGGTAGGAGACCCAGGAAGACCCCACTTCTTACCCCGAGACATAAAAAAGCCAGGCTGGAGTTTGCGAAAACTTACCTAAAAAAGCCTAAAACGTTTTGGAAGAATGTTCTCTGGTCAGATGAGACAAAAGTAGAGCTTTTTGGGCAAAGGCATCAACATAGAGTTTACAGGAGAAAAAAAGAGGCATTCAAAGAGAAGAACACGGTCCCTACAGTCAAACATGGCGGAGATTCCCTGATGTTTTGGGGGTGCTTTGCTGCCTCTGGCACTGGACTGCTGGACCGTGTGCATAGCATTATGAAGTCTGAAGACTACCAACAAATTTTGCAGCAGAATGTAGGGCCCAGTGTGAGAAAGCTGGGTCTCCCTCAGAGGTCATGAGTCTTCCAGCAGGACAATGACCCAAAACACACTTCAAAAAGCACTAGAAAATGGTTTGAGAGGAAGCACTGGAGACTTCAGTACAGCATTGTGCAGGCGCCGGGCCTCTCTGACCTTTCCCGGCACCTGCGCAATGCAGTACTTTACTCTGCCCTCAACAGGGCAGGCAAAGTACGCCTGCGCCGGAGCTGCGGCGTGAAGACCAGAAGAGGACGTCATCTGATGAAGATGGGAGGCGCCAGACCCGGACCAACAGCGGGACCGCCCCTGGGTGAGTATAATATAACGTCTTTTTCTCATGTTTTAGGATACATCAGGGGCTTATCTACAGCATTCCAGAATGCTGTAGATAAGCCCCTGATGCCGATGTGCCTACCTCACCCGCGATTTTGGCGGTGACAGGTTCCCTTTAAGGAGGAGGTGAGCTGTGACATCTCCTATTGTGACTGTTGGATCTGGATGCCGGGGTCTACCTTCCTGTGGTTGTTACAAGTATCCTCCACTCACCTTTCGGGGTGTTGCGCTCCTCGTCCACTTGTCTCAGGAGATTCGGTTGAACGCTCGGTCCGGCGCTGACATCCTGCAATATAATGGAAATGGCGGCTGAAGCTGCAGCACAAGGAGACACCGGAGAACGGCGGGGACAGAGCGCTCTGTAGCCGTGGACACGTGCAGTATAGCATGCGGCTGCCGGTCATGTGACGCCTGCACTCACTTTCACCAGAGGAGCGGCGCTATAGGTCAGAATATCAGAGTAGAAGCCTCGCTGTCTGATCACCGGATATTTCCGCGGGAGGACGGCGCTGATCTGCGCTGGTGACAACGGCACAAGCGATCTCCCAGTGTGGACGGGACTCCGCGGAGGATGGGGGTCGTCTGCCGTTATCTGCTCCATCTGCGCCCAACAGAGAAGACAAACATGTCCGATAACTCTACAGGACCGTGACAGCTGCAGAACATCGCCCCCCCCTCCCTGCAGAGCTTCATCGCCCCCCCTCCCTCCCTGCAGAGCTTCATCGCCCCCCCTCCCTCCCTGCAGAGCTTCATCATCGCCCCCCCTCCCTCCCTGCAGAGCTTCATCATCGCCCCCCCCCTCCCGAGCTTCATCATCGCCCCCCCTCCCTCCCGAGCTTCATCATCGCCCCCCCTCCCTCCCGAGCTTCATCATCGCCCCCCCTCCCTCCCTCCCTGCAGAGCTTCATCATCGCCCCCCCTCCCTGCAGAGCTTCATCATCGCCCCCCCTCCCTCCCTCCCTGCAGAGCTTCATCATCGCCCCCCCCCTCCCTGCAGAGCTTCATCATCGCCCCCCCTCCCTCCCTCCCTGCAGAGCTTCATCATCGCCCCCCCTCCCTGCAGAGCTTCATCATCGCCCCCCCTCCCTCCCTCCCTGCAGAGCTTCATCATCGCCCCCCCTCCCTCCCTGCAGAGCTTCATCATCGCCCCCCCTCCCTCCCTGCAGAGCTTCATCTCCCTCCCTGCAGAGCTTCATCTCCCTTCCTGCAGAGCTTCATCATCGCCCTCCCTCCCTCCCTCCCTGCAGAGCTTCATCGCCCCCCCTCCCTGCAGAACATCGCCCCCGTCCGTCCTCATACTCACCTGTCACTCAGCTCAGCTGCCTGTCCCACACACTGCGCGCGCCGCAGCCGCCGACATCCCTCTGGCGCTCTGTCCCGCCGCAGCGCCTTCTTCCTGACTGAGTGAGCGGTCATGTGATACTGCTTAATAAGGTCATGAATATGCGCATATTCATGACCTTAATGACCGGTACCATGTGACCGCTCACTCAGGACGCGCTACAGACGGTGAGAACAGGCATCGCTGGAGGCTGGAGCAGGAGGTGAGTATCGTCTCTCTTCATGGAGGGTGGGTGGGATGCGGAGGCGGGGAGGGGCGCGGGGAGGGGCGCGGGGAGGCAGGCGGGGGGGCGGGGTTTTGCGTCGGTCGCGTTTGTGACTTAAAAAAAAAAAAAAAAAAAATCCTTGCCCAGGTGCCGCCCCCCCGCAATGTCGCCGCCCTAGGCACGTGCCCTCGAGTGCCTAGTGGCAAATACGGCCCTGGGTCTAAGTGTCTCTTTGGAGTTCAGAAGGTTTCATTTTTGGGTTTCATTTTTTCTCCTTCTACTATCGAGATGGACCCTGTTAAGGTCCAGGCCATTTATGATTGGACTCAGCCGACATCTGAGAAGAGCCTACAGAAGTTCCTGGGCTTTGCTAATTTTTACCGTCGCTTCATCGCTAATTTTTCTAGTGTTGCTAAACCGTTGACTGATTTGACCAAGAAAGGTGCTGATGTGGTCAATTGGTCCTCTGCGGCTGTAGAGGCTTTTCAGGAGTTGAAGCATCGTTTTTCTTCTGCCCCTGTGCTGTGCCAGCCAGATGTTTCGCTTCCATTTCAGGTCGAGGTTGATGCTTCTGAGATTGGAGCAGGGGCTGTTTTGACGCAAAGAACTTCTGATGACTCGGTGATGAAACCATGTGCCTTCTTTTCTAGAAAATTCTCGCCTGCTGAGCGCAATTATGATGTTGGCAATCGAGAGTTGTTGGCCATGAAGTGGGCATTCGAGGAGTGGCAACATTGGCTTGAAGGAGCTAAACATCGCGTGGTGGTCTTGACGGATCACAAGAATTTGACTTATCTCGAGTCTGCCAAATGGTTGAATCCTAGACAGGCTCGATGGTTGCTCTTTTTCTCCCGTTTTGATTTTGTGGTTTCATACCTTCCAGGATCAAAGAATGTGAAGGCTGATGCCCTGTCAAGGAGTTTTGTGCCTGACTCTCCGGGTGTTCCGGAGCCGGCGGGTATTCTTAAAGAGGGGGTAATTTTGTCTGCCATGTCCCCTGATTTGCGGCGCTTGCTGCAGAAGTTTCAGGCTGATAGACCTGACCGTTGTCCAACGGAGAAACTGTTTGTCCCTGATAGATGGACTAGCAGAGTTATCTCTGAGGTTCATTGTTCGGTGTTGACTGGTCATCCTGGAATCTTTGGTACCAGAGATTTGGTGGCTAGATCCTTTTGGTGGCCTTCTTTGTCACGGGATGTGCGTTCTTTTGTGCAGTCCTGTGGGACTTGTGCTCGGGCTAAGCCCTGCTGTTCTCATGCCAGTGGGTTGCTTTTGCCCTTGCCGGTCCCGAAGAGACCCTGGACGCATATTTCCATGGATTTTATTTCTGATCTCCCTGTTTCTCAAAGGATGTCGGTCATTTGGGTGGTTTGTGATCGCTTCTCTAAGATGGTCCATTTGTTACCCTTGTCTAAATTGCCTTCCTCCTCTGATTTGGTGCCATTGTTTTTCCAGCATGTGGTTCGTTTGCATGGCATTCCGGAGAACATCGTCTCGGACAGAGGTTCTCAGTTTGTTTCGAGGTTTTGGCGGTCCTTTTGTGCTAAGATGGGCATTGATTTGTCTTTTTCTTCGGCTTTCCATCCTCAGACTAATGGCCAAACCGAACGAACTAATCAGACTTTGGAAACATATCTGAGATGCTTTGTTTTTGCTGATCAGGATGATTGGGTGTCCTTCTTGCCTTTGGCTGAGTTCGCCCTTAATAATCGGGCCAGCTCGGCTACTTTGGTTTCTCCTTTTTTCTGCAATTCTGGTTTCCATCCTCGTTTCTCTTCAGGGCAGGTTGAGCCTTCGGACTGTCCTGGTGTGGATACTGTGGTGGACAGGTTGCAGCAGATTTGGACTCATGTGGTGGACAATTTGACATTGTCCCAGGAGAAGGCTCAATGTTTCGCTAACCGCCGGCGCTGTGTTGGTCCCCGACTTCGGGTTGGGGATTTGGTTTGGTTGTCATCTCGTCATGTTCCTATGAAGGTTTCCTCTCCTAAGTTTAAGCCTCGTTTCATTGGGCCATATAAGATTTCTGAAATTCTTAATCCTGTGTCATTTCGTTTGGACCTTCCAGCTTCTTTTGCCATCCATAATGTGTTCCATAGGTCGTTGTTGCGGAGATACGTGGCGCCTATGGTTCCCTCCGTTGATCCTCCTGCCCCGGTGTTGGTCGAAGGGGAGTTGGAGTATGTGGTGGAGAAGATTTTGGATTCTCGTGTTTCAAGACGGAAACTCCAGTACCTGGTCAAGTGGAAGGGTTATGGTCAAGAGGATAATTCCTGGGTTTTTGCCTCTGATGTTCATGCTGCCGATCTAGTTCGTGCCTTTCATTTGGCTCATCCTGATCGGCCTGGGGGCTCTGGTGAGGGTTCGGTGACCCCTCCTCAAGGGGGGTGTACTGTTGTGAATTCTGTTGTCGAGCTTCCTCCTGTGGTCGTGAATGGTACTTCGGTGAGTTCTGTCCGTGGGCTCCCTCTGGTGGCTGTAAGTGGAGCTGCTGCTTCTGAGGTTCCTTACACAGGTGACGTGGTTTATCCTTTGGTTGGCTGCTCTATTTAACTCCACTTAGATCGTTACTCCAGGCCAGCTGTCAATGTTTCTGCATTGGTTCAGTTCGCTCTTGGATCTTTCTGGTGACCTGTCTACTCCAGCAAAAGCTAAGTTCCTGATAGTATCTAATTCATTCATTGTTTTCTTGTCCAGCTGGATATCATGATTTTGTCTTGCTAGCTGGAAGCTCTGGGATGCAGAGTGGCATCTCCGCACCGTTAGTCGGTGCGGAGGTCTTTTTGCACACTCTGCGTGGTCTTTTGTAGTTTTTTGTGCTGATCGCAAAGCTTCCTTTCCTATCCTCTGTCTATTTAGTAAGTCTGGCCTCCCTTTGCTGAAACCTGTTTCATTTCTGCGTTTGTGACTTTCATCTTTACTCACAGTCAATATATGTGGGGGGCTGCCTTTTCCTTTGGGGAATTTCTCTGAGGCAAGGTAGGCTTTATTTTCCATCTCTAGGGCTAGCTAGCTCTTAGGCTGTGACGAGGCGCCTAGGGAGCGTCAGGAGCGCTCCACGGCTATTTCTAGTGTTTGTGATAGGATTAGGGATTGCAGTCAGCAGAGCTCCCACATCCCAGAGCTTGTCCTGTGTGAGTTTTAACTATCAGGTCATTCCGGGTGCTCCTAACCACCAGGTCATAACAAGAAATGCAGCGCCCCAGAGTCCTGGTCGTTGCAGTAATGTCGCTCTGCCACTAAGGGGAGTGATGTTATGTCTGATTGCACTAACGGAGTTCACCTGACCAGGTATCACAGTCACACACTACACTTCACACTCCGGCCACCAGGGGGAGCAAAAGGCTCTATGTATTAGGCCACTCCTCACACTTGGGTAAAACTGGCGGTTGGATAGGAAGTTAGAGAGAAAGCAGCCTGGGAGAGCTCCAGGGAGGACCTGTCAGGGGTGGGTTCCTGGCAGGGGCCTAGCAGAAAGGACAGATCGTTACGGAGCCGCGCCTGCACTACCTTGCGGCGGCATCCTAAGGAAGGACACAAAGCGAAGTATATTGTGGAGAAGTGAGAAATGAGATCACAGCAAAAAGGCAATAGAACCAGTAGGAGTCGTGCCTTGAGATCGGCAACATCCTACTGAGGCGCGTAGCCGGTGGCTGGAACGCCGAGGAAGTAACAGACTTCAAACATTACTTCAAACAGTGGCAGGACAGTTGATTATAGGTTGGCTGTCTAACTTAAATCACCTAAGCAGACATAGGAGGCAATCGTGGGAGAGGGGCGTCTCTAGGGTCCCAGAATAACTCCAGGCCTACCTGTCATACGGGTGCATCCTAGCCATATTATCTGGGGGATGGAGAAAGAAAGAACAGATACGACAGTTGTGAGGACTATCCCGAGGTGCTCAGCAGGGAAGGACTACAACACACAGGCGCTAGTAGGTAGGCACTGATTTCCACCTGCAAAGGGAACTCTGGATGTGCCTTCAGACCGGCCGGTCTCAGCCAGCCCTGTTAGCAGTGCTCTGGATTGCGGATCCCGAAGTCTTCAGTAAAAAGGTAAAGAGACTGCACCCTTTGTGTCCTCGTTATTGACTGCACCTCACATCATCACCATCTACACTACTGGGAAGCCCTGGGGAAACACTTCACCTGTGGGAAGATATTCCATCTAGCTGCCATAACATCACCCCAGCGGACCCCTAAGCAGCGCCGGCCACCCTGACCGAATACCACAGGTGGTGTCACGAACACTTGACAAACTTTCATCACCTTTCATTGGACGCCCCTTAGCAGGGTCACGGACCGGGTCTAGCCACCGTGACAACCCCAGGACTGAGACAGAGAGGATCGGTACCGAGTACCCCACGGCCCTTCGTCTGGGGGCACTCCAGAAACATATGCACCACTTCTGCATTTATCACCCACTCCTGGTTTTGGCTTACAAATACTGATGTAAAATACTGACCAAATACTGATAGTGTGACTGCAGTCTTACACAAGGGAACTGGCATTAGCGAAGTAACGAGTACATTCGATACCTTAGCAGATTGAGATGATTTTGTCCACCACCTGCACGTGGTGCTGCAGCTGCTGACCAGAGTGGAGGAGTCAGAGTTGTGTCTGTAGGACGTGCGAGAGGAGAAGAACCATAGGAGAAGTAAAGAGCTGGAGGGGAGCTGCGACTGAGCTCCCTCCACGCTGAAGCGCAGGAACCGGACACTGGGAGTTCGAGGCTGTCTGGGGCTATATGCCCCACAGCAGAAACCGGAGGGCAGAAGATTTTAGGTCGTCTGTCCGCACCCACACCCGAAGGCACAGCAACATAGAGAGCCCGGAGTCATAATTAGAGACATCTGTTAAAAGGCTTGCATTGCCTGCCATGTGGGTACTCTCTTAGGACAGAGAGAAAGGACCTTGTGTGGAGCCATACGCAGCAAGGGACTTGCCTTACAGTGCAGGAAGGAAGGCTTCTAACCTCACCTGAAAGGGGGATCCATAATCGCTTCCAGGTCGACCGGACCTCACCTCACCATCACCTGTTACTGGTACCCTGGACTGTGGTTGAAAACCACCAGTAAAAGGTAAAGAGACTGCAACCTTGTTTCCTCTGATTCTTTCTGGCACTTCACCATATCTGCCTATTACAGCGGGAGCCCTGGGAATTCAGCATCACCTATGGGAAACCATACCATCCCTGCTGCAGTTCCATCATTCCCAATGGACCCCTTTAAGCAGCGTCGGTCGTCCCTGGCCGAATACCACAGGTGGCATCATGAACATTCTTTATTCCAAATAATCCCCTTTAACCCCTTAGTGACAGAGCCAATTTGGTACTTAATGACCAGGCCAATTTTTGCAATTCTGACCACTGTCACTTTATGAGGTTATAACTCTGGAACGCTTCAACGGATCCCGCTGATTCTGAGACTGTTTTTTCGTGACATATTGTACTTCATGGTAGTGGTAACATTTCTTCGATATTACTTGCGATTATTTATGAAAAAAACGGAAATATGGCAAAAAATTTTAAAATTTTGCAATTTTCAAACTTTGTATTTTTATGCCCTTAAATCAGAGAGATATGTCACAAAAAATAGTTAATAAATAACATTTCCCACATGTCTACTTTACATCAGCACAATTTTGGAAACAAATTTTTTTTTTAGGGAGTTATAAGGGTTAAAAGTTGACCAGCAATTTCTCATTTTTACAACACCTTTTTTTTTTTAGGGACCACATCACATTTGAAGTCATTTTGAGGGGTCTATATGATAGAAAATAACGAAGTGTGACACCATTCTAAAAACTACTCCCCTCAAGGTTCTCAAAACCACATTCAAGAAGTTTATTAACCCTTTACGTGCTTCACAGGAACTGAAACAACGTGGAAGGAAAAAATGAACATTTAACTTTTTTTTGCAAACATTTTAATTCAGAACCATTTTTTTTATTTTCACAAGTGTAAAAACAGAAATGTAACCATAAATTTTGTTATGCAATTTCTCCTGAATACGCCAATACCCCATATGTGGGGGTAAACCACTGTTTGGGCGCACCGCAGAACTTGGAAGTGAAGGAGCGCCGTTTGACTTTTTCAATGCAGAATTGGCTGGAATTGAGATCGGACGCCATGTCACATTTAGAGAGCCCCTGATGTGCCTAAACAGTGGAAACCCCCCACAAGTGACACCATTTTGTAAACTAGACCCCTTAAGGAACTTATCTAGATGTGTGGTGAGCACTTTGAACCCCCAAGAACTTCACAGAAGTTTATAACGTAGAGCCGTGAAAATAAAAAATCGCATTTGTTTACACAAAAATGATTTTTCGCCCACAAATTCTTATTTTCACAAGGGTAACAGGAGAAATTAGACCACAAAAGTTGTTGTGCGATTTCTCCTGAATACATCGATACCCCATATGTGAGGGTAAACCCACTGTTTGGGCTCACCGCAGAGCTTGGAAGTGAAGGAGGGCCGTTTTACTTTTTCAATGTAGAATTGGCAGGAATTGAGATTGGACGCCATGTCGCGTTTGGAGAGCCCCTGATGTGCCTAAACAGTGGAAACCCCCCACAAGTGACACCATTTTGGAAACTAGACCCCTTAAGGAACTTATCTAGATGTGTGGTGAGCACTTTGAACCCCCATGTGCTTCACAGAAGTTTATAACGTTGAGCCGTGAAAATAAAAAATCGAATTTTTTCTACAAAAATGATTTTTTGCCCCCAAATTTTTATTTTCACAAGGGTAACAGGAGAAATTAGACCACAAAAGTTGTAGTGCAATTTCTCCTGAGTACGTCGATACCCAATATGTGGGGGTAAACCACTGTTTGGGCGCACCGCAGAGCTTGGAAGAGAAGGAGTGCCGTTTTACTTTTTCAATGTAGAATTGTCTGGAATTGAGATCGGACGCCATGTTGCGTTTGGAGAGCCCCTGATGTGCCTAAACAGTAGAAACCCCCCACAATTTACCCCATTTTGGAAACTAGACCCCCCATGGAACTTATCTAGATGTGTGGTGAGAACTTTGAATGCCCAAGTGCATCACAGAAGTTTAGAATGCAGAGTCGTGAAAATAAAAAAAAAAATTTTTTTCCACAAAAAAGATTTTTTAGCCCAAAAGTATTTATTTTCACAAGGGTAACAAGAGAAATCGGACCCCAAAAGTTGTTGTCCAATTTGTCCTGAGTATGTTGGTACCCCATATGTGGGGGTAAACCACTGTTTGGGCGCACAGCAGAGCTCGGAAGGAAGGAGCGCCGTTTTGGAATGCAGACTTTGATAGAATGGTCTGCGGGCAATATGTTGCGTTTGCAGAGCCCCTGATGTACCTAAACAGTAGAAACCCTCCACAAGTGACCCCATTTTGGAAACTAGACCCCCCAAGGAACTTATCTAGATGTGTGGTGAGAACTTTGAATGCCCAAGTGCTTCACAGAAGTTTAAAATGCAGAGTCGTGAAAATAAAAAATATTTTTTTTTCCACAAAAAAGATATTGTAGCCCCCAGGTTTTTATTTTCACAAGGGTAACAGGAAAAATTGGATCGCAATAGTTGTTGTCCTATTTATCCAGAGTACACTGATGTGCCATATGTGGGGGTAAACCACTGTTTGGGCGCACGGCAGAGCTCGGAAGGGAAGGAGCGCTGTTTTGGAATGCAGACTTTGATAGAATGGTCTGTGGGCGTTATGTTGCGATTGCAGAGCCCCTGATATACCTAAACAGTAGTAACCCTCCACAAGTGACCCTATTTTGGAAACTAGACCCCCCAAGGAACTTATCTAGATGTGTGGTGAGAACTTTGAATGCCCAAGTGCTTCACAGAAGTTTAGAATGCAGTCGTGAAAATAAAAAAATATTTTTTTTCCACAAAAAAGATTTTGTAGCCCCCAAGTTTTTATTTTCACAAGGAAAAATTGGAGAAATTGGACCCCAAACGTTGTTGTCCAATTTATCCTGAGTACGCTGATGCCACATATGTGGGGGTAACCCACTGTTTGGGCGCACGGCAGAGCTCAGAAGGGAGGGAGCACTGTTATGACCTGGTGGTCAGGACAATAATGGACCTGGTGGTTAAGAGCACACGGAATGACCTGATAGTTACTGATAATAAAGGACGAGCTCTGGGACGTGGGAACTCTGCTGACCGCAATCCCTAATCCTATCAAACACACTAGAAATAGCCGTGGATTGCGCCTAACGCTCCCTATGCAACTCGGCACAGCCTAAGGAACTAGCTAGCCCTGAAGAAAGAAAAATAAAGCCTACCTTGCCTCAGAGAAATTCCCCAAAGGAAAAGGCAGCCCCCCACATATAATGACTGTGAGTAAAGATGAAAATACAAACACAGAGATGAAATAGATTTAGCAAAGTGAGGCCCGACTTACTGAACAGACCGAGGATAGGAAAGGTTACTTTGCGGTCAGCACAAAAACCTACAAAAAGACCACGCAGAGGGCGCAAAAAGACCCTCCGCACCGACTCACGGTGCGGAGGCGCTCCCTCTGCGTCCCAGAGCTTCCAGCAAGCAAGACAACAATAAAAATAGCAAGCTGGACAGAAAAATAGCAAACCAAAGAAATACAAGCTGGAACTTAGCTTCTGCTGGGAAGACAGGTCACAAGAATGATCCAGGAGAGAACTAGACCAATACTGGAACATTGACAGGTGGCATGGAGCAAAGATCTAAGTGGAGTTAAATAGAGCAGCCTGCTAACGAATTAACCTCGTCACCTGTGGAAGGAAACTCAGAAACACCCACCAGAGGAAGTCCATGGACAGAACCAGCCAAAGTACCATTCATGACCACAGGAGGGAGCCCGACAACAGAATTCACAACAGTACCCCCCCCTTGAGGAGGGGTCACCGAACCCTCACCAGAGCCCCCAGGCCAACCAGGATGAGCCAAATGAAAGGCACGAACCAGATCGGCAGCATGAACATCAGAGGCAAAAACCCAGGAATTATCTTCCTGACCATAACCCTTCCACTTGACCAGGTACTGGAGTTTCCGTCTCGAAATACGAGAATCCAAAATCTTCTCCACCACATACTCCAACTCCCCCTCAACCAACACCGGGGCAGGAGGATCAACGGATGGAACCACAGGCGCCACGTATCTCCGCAATAACGACCTATGGAACACATTATGGATGGCAAAAGAAGCAGGAAGGGCCAAACGAAATGACACAGGATCGATAACCTCAGAAATCTTATATGGATCAATGAAACAAGGCTTAAAGTTAGGAGAGGAAACCTTCATAGGAACATAACGAGACGACAACCAAACCAAATCCCCAACACGAAGTCGGGGACCCACACAACGCCGGCGGTTAGCGAAACGTTAAGCCTTCTCCTGGGACAATGTCAAATTGTCCACCACATGAGTCCAAATCTGCTGCAACCTATCCACCACAGTATCTACACCAGGACAGTCTGAAGACTCAACCTGCCCTGAAGAGAAAGGCGGATGGAAACCAGAATTGCAGAAAAACGGCGAAACCAAAGTAGCCGAGCTGGCCTGATTATTAAGGGCGAACTCAGCCAACGGCAAAAAGGACACCCAATCATCCTGATCAGCAGAAACAAAGCATCTCAGATATGTTTCCAAAGTCTGATTAGTTCGTTCGGTTTGGCCATTTGTCTGAGGATGGAAAGCCGAGGAAAAAGACAAATCAATGCCCATCCTTGCACAAAAAGATTGCCAAAACCTCGAAACAAACTGGGAACCTCTGTCAGAAACGATGTTCTCCGGGATACCATGTAAACGAACCACATGCTGGAAAAATAATGGCACCAAATCAGAGGAGGAAGGCAATTTAGACAAAGGTACCAAATGGACCATCTTAGAAAAGCGATCACAAACCACCCAAATGACCGACATCTTTTGAGAGACGGGGAGATCCGAAATAAAATCCATAGAAATATGCGTCCAGGGCCTCTTCGGGACCGGCAAGGGCAAAAGCAACTCACTGGCACGAGAACAGCAGGGCTTAGCCCGAGCACAAGTCCCACAAGACTGCACAAAAGAACGCACATCCCGTGACAAAGACGGCCACCAAAAGGATCTAGCCACCAAATCTCTGGTACCAAAGATTCCAGGATGCCCAGCCAACACTGAACAATGTATCTCAGAGATAACTCTACTACTCCATCTATCAGGGACAAACAGTTTCTCCGCTGGGCAACGGTCAGGTCTATCAGCCTGAAATTTTTGCAGCACCCGCCGCAAATCAGGGGAGATGGCAGACAAAATTACCCCCTCTTTGAGAATACCCGCCGGCTCAGGAACACCCGGAGAGTCAGGCACAAAACTCCTTGACAGGGCATCAGCCTTCACATTCTTAGAGCCCGGAAGGTACGAAACTACAAAATCAAAATGGGAGAAAAATAACGACCATCGAGCCTGTCTCGGATTCAACCGTTTGGCAGACTCAAGATAAGTCAAATTCTTGTGATCTGTCAAGACCACCACGCGATGCTTGGCTCCTTCAAGCCAATGATGCCACTCCTCGAATGCCCACTTCATGGCCAACAACTCTCGATTGCCAACATCATAATTGCGCTCAGCAGGCGAAAACTTTCTAGAAAAGAAAGCACATGGCTTCATCACCGAGCCATCAGAACTTCTTTGCGACAAAACAGCCCCAGCTCCAATCTCAGAAGCATCAACCTCAACCTGAAACGGGAGCGAAACATCTGGCTGGCACAACACAGGGGTAGAAGAAAAACGATGCTTCAACTCCTGAAAAGCCTCTACAGCTGCAGAAGACCAATTGACCACATCAGCACCCTTCTTGGTCAAATCAGTCAACGGTTTAGCAACACTAGAAAAATTAGCGATGAAGCGCCAATAAAAATTAGCAAAGCCCAGGAACTTTTGCAGGCTCTTCACAGATGTAGGCTGGGTCCAATCGTAAATGGCTTGGACTTTAACAGGGTCCATCTCGATAGTAGAAGGGGAAAAAATGAACCCCAAAAATGAAACCTTCTGAACTCCAAAGAGACACTTTGACCCCTTCACAAACAAGGAATTCGCACGAAGGACCTGGAACACCATTCTGACCTGCTTCACATGAGACTCCCAATCATCCAAAAAGACCAAAATATCATCCAAATACACAATCAGGAATTTATCCAGGTACTCTCGGAAGATGTCATGCATAAAGGACTGAAATACTGATGGAGCATTGGAAAGCCCGAATGGCATAACCAGGTACTCAAAATGGCCCTCGGGCGTATTAAATGCTGTTTTCCATTCATCGCCTTGTTTAATACGCACAAGATTATACGCCCCTCGAAGATCTATCTTGGTGAACCAACTAGCCCCTTTAATACGAGCAAACAAATCAGACAGCAACGGCAAAGGATACTGAAATTTGACTGTAATTTTATTGAGAAGGCGGTAATCAATACAAGGTCTCAAAGAACCATCCTTCTTGGCCACAAAAAAGAACCCTGCTCCTAACGGTGATGACGACGGGCGAATATGGCCTTTCTCCAAGGATTCCTTTATATAACTCCGCATAGCGGCGTGTTCTGGCACAGATAAATTGAACAATCGGCCCTTAGGAAACTTACTACCAGGAATCAAATTAATTGCACAATAGCAATCCCTATGAGGAGGTAGGGCACTGGCTTTGGGCTCATCAAATACATCCCGATAATCCGACAAAAACTCTGGAACTTCAGAAGGAGTGGAAGACGAAATAGACAAAAATGGAACATCACCATGTACCCCCTGGCAACCCCAGCTGGACACAGACATAGATTTCCAGTCCAATACTGGATTATGAACCTGTAGCCATGGCAACCCCAAAACGACCACATCATGCAGATTATGCAACACCAGAAAGCGGATATCCTCCTGATGTGCAGGAGCCATGCACATGGTCAATTGGGTCCAGTACTGAGGCTTATTCTTGGCCAAAGGCGTAGCATCAATTCCTCTCAATGGAATAGGATACTGCAAGGGCTCCAAGAAAAAAACCACAGCGCCTAGAATACTCCAAGTCCATCAAATTCAGGGCAGCGCCTGAATCCACAAATGCCATAACAGAATAGGATGACAAAGAGCAAATCAGAGTAACGGACAATAGAAATTTAGACTGTACCGTACCAATGGTGTCAGACCTAGCGAACCGCTTAGTGCGCCTAGGACAATCGGAGATAGCATGAGTGGAATCACCACAGTAAAAACATAGCCCATTCCGACGTCTGTGTTCTTGCCGTTCAGCTCTGGTCAAAGTCCTATCACATTGCATAGGCTCAGGCCCATGCTCAGATAGTACCGCCAAATGGTGCACAGCTTTACGCTCACGCAAGCGTCGATCGATCTGAATGGCCAAAGACATAGACTCATTCAGACCAGCAGGCATGGGAAATCCCACCATGACATCCTTAAGGGCTTCAGAGAGACCCATTCTGAAGATTGCTGCCAGGGCACATTCATTCCACTGAGTGAGCTCAGACCACTTTCTAAACTTCTGACAATATATCTCCGCTTCATCCTGACCCTGACACAGAGCCAGCAAGATTTTCTCTGCCTGATCCACTGAATTAGGTTCGTCATAAAGTAATCCAAGCGCCAGGAAAAACGCATCCACATCATGCAATGCCGGATCTCCTGGCGCAAGGGAAAATACCCAGTCTTGAGGGTCACCACGTAACAAAGAAATAATGATCTTTACTTGTTGAACAGGGTCACCTGAGGAGCGAGGTTTCAAGGCAAGAAACAATTTACAATTATTTTTGAAATTCAAGAACTTAGATCTATCACCAAAAAACAAATCAGGAATTGGAATCCTAGGCTCTGACATCGGATTCTGAACCACAAAATCTTGAATGTTTTGTACACTTATAGTGAGATTATCCATCCAAGAGGACAGACCTTGAATGTCCATGTCTACACCTGTGTTCTGAACCACCCAGATGTAAAGGGGAAAAGAGAGACAGAACACACTGCAAAGAAAAGAAAATGGTCTCAGAACATCTCTTATCCCTCTATTGAGATGCATTAGTACTTTGGGCCACCTGTACTGTTATGACCTGGTGGTCAGGACAATAATGGACCTGGTGGTTAAGAGCACACGGAATGACCAGATAGTTACTGATAATATAGGACGAGCTCTGGGACGTGGGAACTCTGCTGACCGCAATCCCTAATCCTATCAACCACACTAGAAATAGCCGTGGATTGCGCCTAACGCTCCCTATGCAACTCGGCACAGCCTAAGAACTAGCTAGCCCTGAAGATAGAAAAATAAAGCCTACCTTGCCTCAGAGAAATTCCCCAAAGGAAAAGGCAGCCCCCCACATATAATGACTGTGAGTAAAGATGAAAATACAAACACAGAGATGAAATAGATTAAGCAAAGTGAGGCCCGACTTACTGAACAGACTGAGGATAGGAAAGGTAGCTTTGCGGTCAGCACAAAAACCTACAAAAAGACCACGCAGAGGGCGCAAAAAGACCCTCCGCACCGACTCACGGCTATACGACAGAAGGCGCAATCCACGGCTATTTCTAGTGTGGTTTATAGGATTAGGGATTGCGGTCAGCAGAGTTCCCACGTCCCAGAGCTCGTCCTATATTATCAGTAACTATCAGGTCATTCCGTGTGCTCTTATCCACCAGGTCCATTATTGTCCTGACCACCAGGTCATAACAAATATCATAGGGAGCCTGTTCCCAACCTGGAATCTCAATAGACACACTCACAGCCACCTTTTTCTTAAGGAGAGGCATGTTTTACGCAATATTATGCTATCACACAGAGGTCTGTTAATAAAAAAAAATTCTGAGCCTTCTGCATATCCTGACGACTAGGCCAAATTATGTATTGCCAAGTTTTTAACACTAAGGTTCGGATACGGCTTTAAAGAAGGCTACTACTTGCGATATAATGCAATTTTATTTTAAAGTACAAAATTAAAGGAATAGTATGATTGAATAGTATGATTGCGTACACTTTTGTATATTTTAACAGACAAAGGTTATGTACATATAAAGATTAAATGCATTTAATGAATAAGTACATATACCCACATCATCCATCACCAAGAAAGAGGCTTTTAAACATCATCCGTCTGGCATATCAGAGAAGCAACATCAAGATAGAGATCACCCTGTGAAATTCACAACACCTCACGAGCGTCCCCACTTATGCAGGTATCACAACACTGTACACGTGTACAGGTACCCAAGTTTTTGCTCCTGTCTTATCGTGTTTCTCTGGCCTTATATAATGATTTACATTGTGTAACTCTAGTTTCACCTTGCCTGTCCAGTGGCCAGCTTTCTAGATAAGGTGAAAGCAAGATACCAGGTGAACATCAAATGATGAGAAAAGCCCACATGGATTAGATAAAACCACCACAGACAGAGGTTAAATAAACCTTCATGTTCTACAATAACAAACATAGAGAAACTTAGAACTGTTTGTGAGGTAAAGGCATTCAGACAATGAGTAAACAGTTCTTAAGATTGTGTCACTATGAGCATTGTCTGTCTGTCTGTAAATGTATGACCAGTGATGCTGCTTTGTAATGGTGCGAATGCATTCTGTATATTTCATAACGGACTCAAAATAGCCATTTTAATATTCACACTACATACAGACTGAGGGCGGATTCAGGAGCTAAAGCAAGGTACACGGCCCCAGCGTCTTCACCATCAGAAGTAATCCGGGGAACAGGGCGAGGTAGGGCACCCCTAGCATTAGGGACAATGAAGGAGCCCCTGGTCACTGGATGCCTGACAGAGCTGTGACATTAGTTATGGCTCCGAATGGCAGGCCATGAAGGACTATATTCCGGAAAGTTTAGCAAAGGGTCATATTGGGCCATCATCATCCCTCATTAGGGTTTTTCTTCCTAAAGAAGAAAGACGGGGGTTACACTCCTGCCCAGATTTCCGCAAACTCAATCAGATCACGGTCAGGGATCCGCATTCATTCCCTCTCATACCGGACCTCTTTATTCAGATTACCTATACAGAGAGCAAATAGCGTATATGCTCCGCCATATTACATATAATAATACCCAAAAAGATAATGGACACCAGAGCTATAAAAGTAACAATTTTATTAAGAGACAAGTTTCTAAAATATTACACAAAATGTTAAAAAAGTACAAAAAAATGATGCAATGGAAAAGAGAGGGGTAAACCTAGTACCACGCACGGGTATGGTTAAAAATAATGGAGCAAATTATTTTTAACCATACCCGTGCGTGGTACTAGGTTTACCCCTCTCTTTTCCATTGCATCATTTTTTGTACTTTTTTAACATCTTTGTGTAATATTTTAGAAACTTGTCTCTTAATAAAATTGTTACTTTTATAGCTCTGGTGTCCATTATCTTTTTGGGTATTATTTTTTTTTTCTCTTTATTCAGATTGTAGGAGCAAAATGGTTTTCTAAATTGGATCCTTGACTGATGGCTACGTCTTCTTTCTTTACACCGGTGTACTTTGGGAAAAGATGGAATCAATAACAAAGTAAAAACTGCTGCTACTAAAGAGGATCTCCATCTTTGCACTCTTTAGAAAGGTTCCTTGACAATAAACTAATCAGATAGTGCCAGTTGGCAACCACAGTGATCAGCTGTAAACTGTAGGGAAATCTTACTACAGGTATCCAATTTCCTTGCAAGGTAACCATAGAAAAATCTAGAAACCATACAGCGCCTATTGGTAATGTAGGACACGTCCGGTCCTCCAAACCGAGAAATGCCTTTTATAACCACTATCCACTCTGGCAAAGTGATAAAAATCGCCTCTCTAAAATTTGTAATAGGGATTACCAATTTCATTACATAGGATGGACAGCTGCCCCTTCCGTCATAGGAAATCTATATTTATAGGAGGTGTAGTTAAGCCCTCAAATGCTGCAGAGAAGTGGCAGCTGGGCAACAGATGTCTGTTTTGACTATCAGTACCTATGGGAGTTGAAGAAGATGCTTGCCTAAAGGTACACAAAAAGTCTCTTTGCCAGGTAAATAATCTATCAGGGATATAGCAAAGAAGCATCAACCTACACCTGATATCTGGGAAAATACTTCTTTTTCTTCCACGATTAGGCTATTTATCCTTTTGCATTATATTAACCAAACTTTGACATTTCCAAAATATTGAAAACAGAGAAAAAAAAAATTGCGATGGCCGGGAATCGAACCCGGGTCAACTGCTTGGAAGGCAGCTATGCTCACCACTATACCACCATCGCTTACATAAAGCTTGTGTTTTTTACTGGGCACCTCAAGGAATCCCACCCATATGTCCTCCCCCATGTAACCTGATATGGAGACTACAATGTGGACACCTATCCTGCATATTAACATTCTCCCTCCACTCTGAAAAATGGAAGATGAGGTATCAGGAAAGACGGACTCGGGAGGACCATTCCTGTGTCAGCTATGTCTGTATACCAAAATCAGAATGCAGCTACATGAGCGAGCAGATTCTTCCTTCTTCCCTTTTTTACATGCCTTGCTTAACTCTGATATTCGGGATATCGTAACATCACATCTAAAAATCTCAGATTAATGCCCTCCTGCCATGGCTGCCTCCCCAGACAGTGGTTAGATGCGATTTCCACTCCTACTATCTTCTCACTCCTATGGAATGGCTAAAACAGCTCCTGGTATCTAAGCTTCCTATGCCTGGGGGTATGTGCACACGTTCAGTTTTTTTGCGCGATAAAAACGCATACAAAATCGCCTACATATGCATCCTATCATTTAGAATGCATTCTGCAATGTTTGTGCACATGATGCGTTTTTTTTCTGCAAAAAAACGCATTGCGTTAAAAAAAAAGTAGCATGTTCATTAATTTTGCTGATTTTTCTCGTTTTTCCCGCTATATAATGCATTGGGAAAAAATTCCAAAACCGCGAAAAAAAAAACCGCAAAAAAAAAACGCATGCGGATTTCTGGCAGAAATGTCCGGTTTTTGTCAGGAAATTTCTGCTAGAAAATACTGACGTGTGCACATACCCCATGGGTATGTGCACACGTCAGGATTTCTTGCAGAAGCTTCCTGAAGAAAACCGGAAATTTTCTGCAAGAAATCCGAATTTTTTTGTGCGTTTTTTTCCTGTTTTTTTTTAGCATTTTGCAAGCGAAATTAGCTTGCAGAATGCTAAAGTTTTCCAAGCGATCTGTAGCATCGCTTGGAAAACTGACTGATAGGTTGGTCACACTTGTCAAACATAGTATTTGACAAGTGTGACCAACTTTTTACTATAGATGCTGCCTAAGCAGCATCTATAGTAAAAGATAGAATGTTTAAAAATAATTTTAAAAAATGGTTATACTTACCTGCAAACAGCCGATGTCCTCAGCGGCGTCCGTTCCTATAGATGGTGTGTGTGTGCAGGACCTTCCATGACGTTGCGGTCACGTGAGCGGTCACATGAGCGGTCACGCGACCAATCACAAGATGGCGACGTCATCGCAGGTCCTTCACACAGAGCATCTATAGGAATGGAAGCGGCAGCATGCACCGATGAGAGGCGGGAGGACTCCGGGGCCATCAGAGGGTGAGTATATGACTATTTTTTATTTAAATTTTTTTTTTTTTTTACCAATTATATGGTGCCCAGTCCGTGGAGGAGAGTCTCCTCTCCTCCACCCTGGGTACCAACCGCACATAATCTGCTTACTTCCCGCATGGTGTGCACAGCCCCATGCGGAAAGTACGCAGATCAATGCATTCCTAGGTGTGCGGAATCCCCGCAATTCCGCAAATTTAATGAACATGTTGCTTTTTTTTCCGCAATGGAAAAAAAAGCAACATTTGCACAAGAAATGCGGAATACACTTTAAATAATAGGAGGCATATGTAAGCGTTTTTTTCGCGTTTTTATAGCGGAAAAAACACGAAAAATACTGTACGTGTGCACATGGCCTTAGGTTTGCGCACATGGATTGTGCCTAATTATGCAAGGATGGATCATCTGCTCAAATATTGCTGGACTAGTAAAGTTGGGGGACAACACTTAGGGTATGTGCACACGTCTGGATTTCTTGCATAAATTTTCCTGACAAAAAACGGACATTTCTGCCAGAAATCCGCATGCATTTTCTTCGTGTTTTTTCATGCGTTTTGCATGCGTTTTTGGTGCATTTTTTGTGCGTTTTTTTCAAAATGCATAGAATAGCGGGAAAAACGCCGAAAATCCGCAAAATTAATGAACATGCTGCTTTTTTTACCGCGATGCGTTTTTTCACGGAAAAAACGCATCATGTGCACAAAAGATGCAGAATGCATCCTAAATTATAGGATGCATAATGTATGCATTTTTATCGCGAAAAAAACGCAAAAAAACCTGAACACATTGCGGATTCGTGTGCGTTTTTTTCCACACAGATTCTGAAAAATCCACAGGTAAAACGCCCTATCTCGTTGTGTGTGATCCCGGCCTAACAGTGAATTTACCATGTGTTTTTTGTGCGGATTTCACCTGCGTTTACACACCTGAGGATTTCCAATTATGGAACAGGTGTAAAACGCTGCGGAATCTGCACAAAGAATTGACATGCTGTGGAAAATAAACCTCAGCTTTTCTGCAGCATGTGCACTGCAGATTTGCACATTTCCACTGCATGGAAAACTGCGGTGAATCATCAACATGTGCACATACCCTTAACCTCTTACAACATGGCAATTTTCTGGTGGGGGCTTCTGAAAAAAAAAAAACATAAGAAAAAACAATCAATAGAGCTGAAATGGTTAAAACCACCCCCACCCCGCAATTTCATGCAGTTCATTATGTGGTGAAAATGACATAATACATGATTCTCCAGGTCAGTACAGTTACGGCAACACCAAATACCGTATATATTTGTTAATTAGTGGTTAAAAAAGTTAGAACTTTGTAATGAAAATGTTGCTTTGTGTTGCCATTTTCTGACACATAGAGCATTTTTATTTTTCCATTGATACATTTTCATTTAAGGGAATCTGTCACCCAATTTTTAGGCCTATAAACTAAGCCCACCGCCACCAGGGGATTATCTGCAGCATTCTGTAATGCTGTAGATAAGCCCCGGATGTAACCTGAAAGATATGAGAAGCAAGTTATATTATACTCACCCAGGGGCGGTCCCGGTGCGGTGCCGTCCGATGGGCGTCGCAGTCTGGGTCCGGCGCCTCCCATCTTCGTACAATGTCGTCCTCTTCTTTGCTTCCTGTCGCGGCTCCTGCGCAAACGTAATTCTCTGCCCTGTTGAGGGCAGAGCAAAGTTCTGCAGTGAGCAGGTGGCGGGAAAGGTCAGAGAGTCCTAGCACCTGCGCACTGCAGTACTGTGCCCTCAACAGGGCAGATAAAGTACGCCTGCGCAGGAGCCACGGCAGGAAGACAAGCAGAGGATGTCTTCTAGGAGACGCTGGACCGGACCGCCCCTGGGTGAGTATAATATAACCTGTTTTTATGTTTCAGGTTACATTGGGGGCTTATCTACAGAATGCTGTAGATAATCCCGATGCCGGTGGCCTTATCTTATAGGCTAATTTTGGGGTGACAGATTCCCTTTAATTCCACATTGGGATACGTGGACAAACTTTTGGTGTAAATACGGTGACTAAAAATGACAAAATAAAACTAAAAAATTTTATGTAAAATTTTTTAAGAACCCAAAATAAAGGAATGAAAAATATATATGGTGTCTCTGCGTCTGAAATAAATTAACCTGTATAAAAAATGCCATAAAAAATTAAACTGAAAAAATTATTTTTGTTTTGGTTGCCGTACCTCCCCCCAAAAAATATGGCAAAAAAACAAAACAGAATATAGGCAAAAATGTCAGGTCCGTTGTGCCGCCATCACTGGCAAAATAAGCCTAGAATATGGGCAAACAAAGTTTTTCAGAAAAGTTAAGATTTTTATTTAAAAAATATAAAAGAATACAACAAAAATGTGGCAACGACCTAAAGAGTTATGTTTCCAGCAATGTTTTCAAGCAGTGGTGAAAACGCGTGTTTTTTTTTTATTATTTCACCGCACTTCGAATGTTTTTCAGCACATCACGTGGTAAAATGAATGGCGTCGTACAAAACTACGATTCGTCCAGCAATAAATGAGCCCTCACACGGCGGAAAAAACACATAAGTTACAGATGTCGGAAGAACAAAAGCGTAAAAAATGAAGACTCTGAGGTAAAGTGTGTGGCAGTGTCTCCCTGCGTCACCTCCGAGCGGAGTATGAGGAGATTTTATAACTGCGCAAAAGCGGCGCGCATTTTATAGAGTGGGCGTAGTCACTGGGGGGGGGGGTGAGAGGTGGGTGATTCCAGAGGGTTCCATAAGAAAGGCGGGAGATTAGAAAGACGATGACGTATAGGATATGGGCGTGGTTTCAACCCTGTTTTCCTGTGATTGGCCGTTAGACATGGACCAAAGCCATCGGGATGTGAAACTCAGTGGGGCGTGGTTATAATGGAGGCGCGGCTTATTTGCACGTATTAATTCTTGGAGCCTGCAAAGGAGGCGTGGTTTAGAACGTAGACAGTCAGCTAAAAGGTGTGACGGTGGGCTGGATATCGTCGTAAAGGAGGCGTGGTAGCGTTTCCAGAGAGTTCCGAGAGGAATTAAAGGTACAGGCGCAGGGTGTTGGTGAGCTGTGACGTGTGTAACTGGATTGGACTGGGGGTCGGGCTACAGGTAAGAAGGATCCCCCCAAAATATGTTATAGTAGTATGATCACAGTGCGCGAGCCCAAGAGCTAGCACTCTGTCGTCACGTGATCAGTGAGGCTGTGGATTATGGCTGTCTGCTCTCTCTAGGTCACGTGGACACTCTAAAATCTATAGGGGTATCAGGTGTGCAGGTTGTCCTGTGGACACTAAGGAATCTATAGGGATATCATAAGTGTGCAGGCTGTCCCGTGGACACTAAGGAATCTATAGGGGTATCATAGGTGTGCAGGCTGTCCTGTGAACACTCTAAAATCTATAGGGGTATCAGGTGTGCAGGTTGTCCTGTGGACACTAAGGAATCTATAGGGATATCATAAGTGTGCAGGTTGTCCCGTGGACACTAAGGAATCTATAGGGGTATCAGGTGTGCAGGTTGTCCTGTGGACACTAAGGAATCTATAGGGATATCATAAGTGTGCAGGTTGTCCCGTGGACACTAAGGAATCTATAGGGGTATCAGGTGTGCAGGTTGTCCTGTGGACACTAAGGAATCTATAGGGATATCATAAGTGTGCAGGTTGTCCCGTGGACACTAAGGAATCTATAGGGGTATCAGGTGTGCAGGTTGTCCCGTGGACACTAAGGAATCTATAGGGGTATCATAGGTGTGCAGGCTGTCCTGTGGACACTATAAAATCTATAGGGGAATCATAGGTGTGCAGGTTATCCCGGGGACACTAAGGAATCTATAGGGGTATCATAGGTGTGCAGGCTGTCCCACGGACACTGTGGAATGTATAGGGATATCATAGGTTTGCAGGCTGTCCCGTGGACACTAAGGAATCTATAGGGGTATCATAGGTGTGCAGGCTGTCCCACGGACACTGTGGAATGTATAGGGATATCATAGGTTTGCAGGCTGTCCCGTGGACACTTAAGGAATCTATAGGGGTATCATAGGTGTGCAGGCTGTCCTGTGGACACTATAAAATCTATAGGGGAATCAGGTGTGCAGGCTATCCCGGGGACACTAAGGAATCTATAGGGGTATCATAGGTGTGCAGGCTGCCCCGTGGACACTAAGGAATCTATAGGGGTATCATAGGTGTGCAGGCTGCCCCGTGGACACTAAGGAATCTATAGGGGTATCATAGGTGTGCAGGCTGTCCTGTGGACACTGTAGAATCTATAGGGGTATCATAGGTGTGCAGGCTGTCCTGTGGACACTGTAGAATCTATAGGGGTATCATAGATGTGCAGGCTATCCTGTGGACACACTGTATAATCTATAGGGGTATCATAGATGTGCAGGCTGTCCTGTGGACACTAAGGAATCTATAGTGGTATCATAGATGTGCAGGCTGTCATGTGGACATTAAGGAATCTATAGTGGTATCATAGATGTGCAGGCTGTCATGTGGACATTAAGGAATCTATAGTGGTATCATAGATGTGCAGGCTGTCATGTGGACATTAAGGAATCTATAGTGGTATCATAGATGTGCAGGCTGTCCTGTGGACACACTAAGGAATCTATAGGGGTATCAATTCATAGGTGTGCAGGCTGTCATGTCGACACTAAGGGTGCGTGTCCACTGTCCGGATTTACGGTGCTTTGGATGGAGTGGAAAACCCGTGCCGCCCCCTTCTGTACGCGCAGTGATTCCGGATGTGTTCATTGCACACATCTGGAATCTTCGCACCCTATACATAGGACCCTGCTATTTGCCTTGCAGCGACTGAGCGTCGCCGCAAGGTACACAGACATGCTGCATGTCCGGTTATGCAGGGCCGCCAGGTGCGTGTTCGCACGTATAGTGGAGACGGGATTTCATAAAATCCCCGCCACTATGCTGTAACATCTGGATGCTGCCGGTTGAACGCTGCGGTTGTACACCGCGTTCAATCCATAGGCGGTCATGTGGACACGAAGGAATCTATAGTGGTACTATAGGTGCAGGCTGTCATGTGGCACACTATAAAATCTATAGGTATCAGATGTGCAGGCTGTCATGAACACTAAGGAACCTGTAGGGTTAGAATAGGTGTAGGCTGTTATGCCGACACTATAGATTCTATAGGGTATCATAGGTGTGAAGGCTGTCACGTGGACACTAATGAACCTAGGGGTATCATAAGTGTGGGCTGTCATGTGAGCACATTATAGAATGAGTATTTTAGGTATGAACTGTCATGTGGACACTATAGAAATCTGGAAGGAGATGTCACTCATGTGCTGCTGATGTATCCACAAAAAATCAAATGGAAGGAAGATTATAACATTTTTTACAGGTTTACACAGTCAACACGTTTTAGGGCCACTCAGGACCTCTTCATCAGGACTGAAACCACTGAGTCTTCTGTCCTGATGAAGAGGTTCTGCATGGCCTCGAAACCCATTGTGGGCTGTCATGTGGACACACTGTACTCTATAGGAACATCTTAGGTGTGGGCTGATAATAATAATAATAATAATAATTATTATTATTATTTTATTATTAATATTATTATTATTATTATTTATTTACGGTATATAGCACCATTGATTCCATGGTGCTGTACATGAGAAGGGGTTACATCAAAAAACAAATATCACTCACAGTAACAAACTAACAACTACAGACTGGTACAGATGGAAGAGGACCCTGCCCTTGTGGGCTTACATTCTACAGTCATGTGAACACACTATAGAATCTATAGGGGCATCATAGGTGTGGGATGTCATGTGGACACACTGTAGTAGTTTTTTAGTTGTGGACTGTCATGTGAACACTATAGGGGTATCTCAGGTGCAGGCTGTCATGTGGACACTATAGAATCTATAGGGGTATCTTAGGTGTGTGCTATCATCTGGACACTCATAAATGTTTGTAGCCAGCTCATATATGGGAACAACTTCTAGGAACTGCCTCCTCAATATTGGGCGGGGAGGGGTGACACTCATGGGAACTAGGTTTCTGCTAGAACTGGTTCTGCGGTTTCCGCCTTCGTTTCCTGTTTTCTTTTCATATTGTAAACGTAGAAGGATAGTTCTGAAACTTTCCAAGATCTCTGTTTGCTGTCAGTGAACAGAATGCGATTGTAACAGATTCTCAACTGTGATAAGTTGGGTGCAAAGGCTTTATTATTCATGATGTGGTAATCTGAACCGACACATTGCCTTTCTCAGCGTAGTGGCCATGGATGGTGCAGCAGCTCACTCCCATGTAAGTGAATGAGATGCATCTGCAGTACCGTTCTCTGCCACAATATAATGTATAGCGCTGTGCCCACTCGCTGGCTGTATTATAACTCCGCTCCTGATAAAGCTCCCCTTCCACCTCGATCTCCCACTTTGGAGCATCATTTATATTTTCCTTTCTTTAGTAGCCAGACGGACCCATATAGTCTGAACCTGGTGTTGTCTGTGTAAGGCCATCAGGGGGGACTAGGAAACATGATGATGGCTCCAGCTGCAGTTATGTTTCGCCTGATTGCACCCTCTGGTGCTCTATTAAATGTAAAGTCCATTTAAATTCTTTACAGTAGACTGGGTGGTCTCATACGCCAGTGGGTAATTATACTCCGTGTCTTCTAGTCTGCTAGTGTGTAATACTCCTATATACAGTGTGCCTATAAATGATCACTGCTGTGTATATTGGCTCCTGATAAAGCTCCTGTTTTGCCTCAGTTGCCACTTTTGGGCAGGATTTACCCATTCCATTTTGACCCATGTGTCCCGGGATATCTGGGGCTGTTGGGAATTATGTATTAGAGATGGTAAACTTCTTTTAATCCAGAATCCCTACCACAATATACTGATAAGAGTTGTAGTCTTCACAGGTTTTGTACTGTAGTCTGACCCTAAAAACTCCATCTCCCATAATGCAGTATGTGGCGGTTAGAACTGACCGGATTGGAGATTGCACAGTTAAACCCCTTAGATGCGCACTAGAGTGACCATAGCATCTAAGCGGTTAGATGCCTGTAGCAATGGCTGGGTGATAATGCACAGCTAGGGATTTAAAGGGGTTGTCCAGGACTGAGATATCAATGACCTATCTTTATCAGATTCGTGGGGGTCCAACACCAGACACCCCCTATGATCAGTTGACTAAAGGATCTTCGGTCAACAGAAGTACATAGTGTACGGAGGACCGGTGCCATGTGCGAGACCCCCATTGATCTGACATTGATGACCCATTCTGAGGTTGTAGATCCCTAATTCTCTCACAGTGCAATATATTTCTGCAGGATGGTGAAGGAAACAGCCTATTACGACATTCTGGGGGTCCCTCCAGCCGCCTCCTTCGAGCAGATAAAGAGGGCGTTCAGGCGCCTGGCGTTAAAGTATCACCCAGATAAGAACCCCAATGCTGGAGAAAAGGTAAGATGGTGTCGCAACTTCGATATAGAGCCATTATTAGACTTCGACGCAGGTTTGGATGTGACTGGAGGATGAACCTTTATTTTTTTAAAAGGCTGGCTCAATAAAGTCACTCCATTTTTATTTTATTTTTTTTATAGTTCAACCAAATTTCCAAAGCCTATGAGGTGCTGTCCGATTCCCACAAGAGAGACCTGTACGACCACGGCGGAGAGTCTGGGTTGAAAGACGGTCAAAGGAGCCATCATGGCTCGCCTATGGACATATTCAGCGTCTTCTTCGGTGGTGGCTCCAGAAGTCAATCCCAAGGTGACAGGAAAGG
The DNA here is from genome assembly GCF_032444005.1 of Ranitomeya imitator. Taxonomy (NCBI): domain Eukaryota; kingdom Metazoa; phylum Chordata; class Amphibia; order Anura; family Dendrobatidae; genus Ranitomeya; species Ranitomeya imitator. The sequence goes on along the minus strand of NC_091282.1, from coordinate 640,923,570 downwards.
TAAAGGAGAGGGACTGGGCCGGAAAAATGAGGTGTTTCATCAGTCTCATTCACTGACCGCAAGCAGAGATCTGGGAAACCATGAATTCAGGATTGCGTGTCTGTCAACTGTTCTCAGGTAAAACCGTCACCCATCATCTGGTGGTCTCCTTGGAGGATCTGTACAATGGCGCCACCCGGAGACTCTCCCTCCAGAAGAACGTCATCTGCCCAAAGTGTCAAGGTGAAGTATTGTGGAATATGGAAGTACAAAGATGGCAGTGAAAATGGTGTACAGTATTACAGGTTAACACCTTAGATGCCACAGTCACTACATCTGCCACAGGGTGTCAATGGCTTGATATGGCAGGTGGGGCACTAACCATGGCTGCCATCATATTACACCTATTGGTCCCTGCCAGGGGAAGGTACCAACGGGAGATACCCGTGTGACACTGCAGCTTAATACTCTGCAATACAGAAGTATTGCAGTGTATCATATGAGGTCCAGTCAATACAGGTTCCTTTGTGGGACTTTAACCATTAAAAAAAACATTCTGTTTTGTTTGTTTTTTCTCCTGGAAAAAGAAAATGCTTCAATATGTAATAAATCTTAAAATCAATCTCCGTAATTATCTTTAATTTGCTTGTGTACTAACCCTTTAATTGCTAATTATGTAGGGTTCGGGGCCCGGCATGGAGCAGGGGTCCAGTGTCCCAAGTGTCGTGGAAGTGGAATGGAAACACACCTCTTAGGACAAATGCCAGGATTGATGCACACCCTGCAGACCACGTGTTCTGAATGCCGCGGAGAGGGCAAATGTATCAGGTCACGAGATCGATGCCGCGACTGCAGCGGCCAGAAGGTGATCAGGGAGAAAAAGATATTGACCGTGCACATAGACAAAGGTCAGTGCTCACCTGCTAAGGACTGCGGCGGAAGCAGTTAATTGTCGGTGACTTTTTACAGTCGTCCTCTTTAGATCTGTTTGCTGTCAGGGAATGGAAACCTTTACAGTTTGCTCAGAGGGAAGGGGGTTAAGGACATAACTTATTTTAAAGGGAACCTGTCACCTCAAATTGGTGGGCTATTTAAGTGACTTTTTACCTGTCCGATGGGTGGCGTTTCATCTTCATTTCTCCACCCTATCCGCCCCTGTTGTCCACAATGTTAGTGAATTAGAGCACTTGTGCACCATAGTTGGCGCGTGAGCAATGCAATCTTCGGTCGCGCACGCGCGGTATGCTTTGCCCAACTGCGGGCAAAGCCGAAAAGCATTTTTGCGCATGCGCCCGCGCACTATGTCCCGCAACACGGCAAAATACTTCCGGGACATAGTGCCGGCACATGTGCAATAATGCTTTTCGGCTTTCTAAGAACTGGCCCAATATTTATGGACATAACTGTTTATCACTCATGGTAATTCTGCTTAAAGGGAACCTGTCACCTGAATTTGGCGGGACTGGTTTGATCTGACACAGTGCTCTGCAAAGTGATCTGACCCTATAACATGATGCCCCCCCCCCCCCTTCCTGGGGCAATGTTATAAAGTAAAAAACAAATATTCACATATGTTAAAAATAAATAAAATAAAATAAGCACACATATTTAGTAGCGCCACATCCATAACGACCCGACCTATAAAACTGTCCCACTAGTCAACCTCTTCAGTGATCACCGTTTAAAAAAAAAAGAGGCACTTTATCATATCCCCTCCCCCCCCCCCCCAAAAAAAAAAAAAAGAAACTCATGAATAGCTGGTTTTTGGTCATTCTGCCTCACATAAATCGGAATAAAAAGAAATCAAGAAATGTCACGTGCCCGAAAATGTTACCAATAAAAACGTCAACTCGTCCCGCAAAAAGCAAGACCTCACATGACTCTGTGGACTCAAATATGGAAAAATTATAGCTCTCAAAATGTGGTAACGCAAAAACTTTTTTTTGCAATAAAAAGCGTCTTTTAGTGTGTGACAGCTGCCAATCATAAAAATCTGCTAAAAAGCCCACTATAAAAGTAAATCAAACCCCCTTCATCACCCCCTTAGCTGGGAAAAAATAATAAAATTAAAAAAATGTATTTATTTCCTTTTTCCCATTAGTGTTGGGGCTACGGTTAGGGTTTGGATTACATTTACGGTTGGGATTAGGGATAGGGGTATGTGAGGGTTAGGGTTGTGCGTAGGGTTGGGATTAGGGTTAGGGGTGTGTCAGGGTTAGAGGTGTGGTTAGGGTTACCGTTGGGATTAGGGTTAGGGGTGTGTTTGGATTAGGGTTTCAGTTATAATTGGGGGTTTCCACTGTTTAGGCACATCAGGGGCTCTCCAAACGCGACATGGCGTCCGATCTCAATTCCAGCCAATTATGCGTTGAAAAAGTAAAACCGTGCTCCTTCCCTTCCGAGCTCTCCCGTGCGCCCCTAACATATGGGGTATCGACATACTCAGGACAAATTGGACACCAACTTTTGGTTTCCAATTTCTCTTGTTACCCTTGGGAAAATAAAAATTTGGGCGGCTAAAAAAAACATTTTTGTTGAAGAAAAATTATTTATTTTCACAGCTCTGCATTATAAACTGTAGTGGGAGGTTCAAAGTTTCACAACACATCTAGATAAGTTCCTTGGGGGGTCTAGTTTCCAATATGGGGTCACTTGTGGGGGGTTTCTACTGTTTAGGTACATCAGGGGCTCTGCAATCGCAATGTGACGCTTGCAGACCATTCCATCTAAGTCTGCATTCCAAATGGCGCTCCCTCCCTTCCGAGCTCTGCCATGCGCCCAAACAGTGGTTTACCCCCACATATGGGGTATCGGTGTACTCAGGACAAATTGTACAACAACTTTTGGGGTCAATTTTCTCCTGTTACCCTTGGTAAAATAAAACAAATTGGAGCTGAAGTAAATTTTTTGTGAAAGTTAAATGTTTGGTTTTTTTTTTTTTTAAAAAATGTTCCAAAAATTCCTGTGACACACCTGAAGGGTTAATAAACTTCTTGATTGTGGTTTTGAGCACCTTGAGGGCTGCAGTTTTTAGAATGGTGTCACACTTGGGCATTCTATCATATAGACCCCTCAAAGTGACTTCAAATGTGATGTGGTCCCTAAAAAAAAAAATGGTGTTGTAAAAATGAGAAATTGCTGGTCAACTTAAAACCCTTATCACTCCCTAATAATAAACAAAAAAATTTTGGGTTCCAAAATTGTGCTGATGTAAAGTAGACATGTGGGAAATGTTACTTATTAAGTATTTTGTGTGACATATCTCTGTGATTTAATTGCATAAAAATTCAAGGTTGGAAAATTGTGAAATTTTCACCAAATTTACATTTTTTTCCCCACAAATATACGAAGATAATATCATCAAAGAAATTTTACCACTATCATGAAGTACAATGTCACAAGAAAACATTGTCAGAATCATCAGGATCCGTTAAAGCGTTCCAGAGTTATAACCTCATAAAGGGACAGTGGTCAGAATTGTAAAAATTGGCCCGGTCATCAACGTGCAAACCACCCTTGGGGGTAAAGGGGTTAACCTTTTGTGCAGCATTATATGGGATGTATTTTAATATGGAGCCCATCATGAACTGTATGGAGCATTATATGGGGCTCCTGATTCAATATGGATATTCAAAAACACTTAACCTACTGATGTCTCAATGAATTTTACTTTTATTGGTATCTATTTTTATTTGTGAAATTTACCTGTAGCTGCCGCATTTTCCACCCTAGGCTTATACTCGAGTCATTAAGTTTTTCCAGTTTTTTTTTTTTTTTTTTTTTGCAAAATTAGGGGGGTCGGCTTATACTCGGGTCGGCTGTACAGTACTGCCTTGCCATATGGAGTGACTCAGAATGGAGCACTATTTGCCTTCTGTAGCACAGATTTTCCTAGACTAGTTAGTTCCATGCAAAGAGCCCCTAAGAGCTAGAAAAGCAGAATCTTCCCCCCCCCCCTCCTCCTTAAGTGACCCCATTTTGGAAATTATACCCCTTTGGGAATTATCTACAGATGTAGTGACTATTTTGACTCCATGGGTGTTTTCCAGAAACAGGCAGCAGTGAATGTTGTTGATTGAAAACTGCCGTTGTAGTGCCCAGTATGTTATGCCCAGCCCGTGCTTCTGGAGACACGCACATGTAAATTAGGTGGGCTCTCATCACTACAGAAATGCCAAAAATGTGGGCTCTAAATGTGGTTTAGACACACTGGGTGCTCAGAAGGGAGGAGGGCATTTGGATTTGGGAGTGAATGAAGAATTTTCTGAATTTCTTTTAGCGGGTGAGGAGCCATTTTGCTTTTCCAGAGCCTTTGTATTACCAGTAATTTGAAAGCCCCCTATATTTCCGTTAACAGGTGATGGACCTGAGTGGGGACTTGCTCTTTTGTGGATTGAGTTGAAGCTTTTATTTGGAACATTTTACATAACGTTAGGGATCACAGTTATCTAGCGCTCTACACTGAGCACTTTTGGGTTTTCCATCTAAATCTGAGTGACGTGACAGAGGATACCCCTGAGGGATCCATTCACTATAATGAGGCAGCAGATATACTCTGGAATCCATCTGGCCTGTGTTCAGCAGTGTCCTTTGCACAAAAATGGCACTTATGCAATCCTAAAAATACGGACACCACCAGGTCAGTACGATTAGGGATACCTCATTTACATAGTTTTTTTTTTTTAATGTTTTGACGCTTTTATACTTATTTTTTCTATAAAAAAAAAAAATAAAAAAAATTCTTTTGCATAGCTTTTATTCTGAGTGCTATAATTTTTTTTTTTTTTGCTGATCGAGCTGTATGGTGGCTTGTTTTTTGTAGGACAAGCATTGTTAAAGCATTGTCTTTTGCCTCGTGTTTTTTTTTTTTCTGTTCACTGAAGGGGTTAACTATTGGTACAGTTCTATAGAGCGGATCGTTAGTCGCGGTGATACCAAATTTGTGTACTTTTATTGTTTTCTTATTTACATGTATTTATTGGAAAATATATTTTTCCAAAAGTTGAGGCAGCACACCAAATCCAAAGTTACAAGGTACTTTTTAATAGCCCATGTGGCAACATTTTAGGTCCTGGGTACAGACCTTTCTCAAGCTTTTTTTGATAAGTATATACTAGGACCGGTATGCACCTGTGAGGCATCTGTACCCTACCTCTTAACTGTGCTTTTTTTTTTTTTTTTTTTTTTTTTTTTTTCCTTTAGGGTTTAAAAAAAAAAAAAAAAATTTCCACTTTTTTTTTTCATTGTCCTAGGATGGGACATCATTGTATGGTGTCAGATAGCTGATCTGACACTCTGCACTGCAGAATATCACATCGGGATCTGACAGGCAGGGAAGGAGGCAGGCCCTCACCTTCCCTGAAGGATCCCATGGCCAACTTAAGGCCGGGGGTCTCCATGGAGACCATCAGGACAACGTGATCGCATTGCGTTGTCCTGATAGAAGCAGGCATGGCACTGATTCCCTGCACGATGCTCCTCTACGCCGCTGTCACTACTGACAACGGCATCAGAGGGGTTAAATTGCCTGGAATCAGTTCTAGCACCGATCGTGGACGTTGTTGCAGGGTGTCGGCTCACACAGCGGACACCTGCACGCGATCGGCACGGCGCTCCGCGTGAGGCTGCACGATCGCAGCGCCATACATATACTGCTGTTTTCAGGAACGCAGCTTCTGCAAAGCAGTATATGTATGGCGCATGTCGGGAATGGGTTAAAGAGGTCCAGTCGCCAAGTGAAAAGTGGCCAGTCTTTTATCATGTTGTTCCTGCCTATTCCCTGAGTATCCTGTTTATTTAGTTAAAATCCGTATCATGAATCGGTGGTGATGGGTTGCCTGGTTCTTTCCTGAAGGGGATATATTTCTATTCCACTTCCCAGTTCTGGTTAGAAACTTGTAGCTCTATGGCGCAACCCCTCACCCTCAGGTCAGACAGGGAACTGCGCCTAGGATAATCAGTCGCCAGAAAGCCTGCCTTGCTATGTATTGGCTATTGGGCACGCTGCAGCGAGGGCAATATAACTACTCCCACACAGGCAGGAGCAATAATTATCAACGCTGTCCGTCGCTGCCAGTTTTCCCAAAGGCTCAGGACACTTCCGCTGCCACCAGCTCTTATTTCTTAATTAATAATGGGTCAGGAGCCAACCCAATTAGTAATGTAATTTACTTCATAGGACGCGAAAGTATATTATATAGAGCAAGGAGAAACTAAGCTAGTAATTTTATTTATTTTACTCCAAAAGTAGGCAGTGTTTACAAAAGTATAAAAAAGATTATAAAAGGAAACAATTATCGTATCTATAGACAACTACAAAATAAAAGGGATTAAAAGAAAAGGAAACTTGCAGTTCTCTCATCATGGCTGACCATGTGTCTGGGGGGAGGGGTGACTTCAAAATGCATCAGAGCGTCTCAGCTAGCTTCCTGGACAAAGACTAGTGCAAAATGAGGTCTCCCTGTCTTTATACCTGTGCCCAAAACCAAGGCACTCCTCCTGTGCTGACCTTACTAGGAGGCTGAGTACTCCCCTTTCTGAAAGATATGAAAAACCATCTCTAAACCGATCTCTGTTTATGAACCGCATAGAAGGACAACACCATTATCATTATGCTCAGCGTGACATGGGGGTTCATTTAAGTATAAACATGAAGTGGATACTTGACCTGCTTACAGAGAAATATGTTCCTTGAATTTCGTTGGGTTTTGATCCTAGAGATTTCAGTGGGATATAGATCTATCGGTGGACATCCAGAATATGTAACTTTTATATCTCTCACTAATCGGTGCCATTATACGTAACTTTTCAAGAACAAAAGTCCCCATGCAGTTTGAAAGCTGCTTTACCAGTTTTAGCTGGTATCAGGCGAGAGGGGAGATGAAGGGTTTAGAATTAGAGCTGACAGGCAGAGTGAGAAGAAGGATTTTCTAGGCAGTGAAGGAGGGAGGGTTAGAAAGCCCACAGCGCGTGTCTGGGCCACATGTCGTTCACAAAGCAGGAAGATGCAGCAGCCTTGAATGTGTGTGTATATTCATGACAATCCGCCATTCTCTTCCAGAGATGGTGGCGTTTTTATATGCACATAGGATCCTCTGGGGTGTGTCTTTAGGCTCTGTGAGTACCACCCTCTTGGTAAAAGCCATAAAAATTAGTACTAAAATTGAAGAAAAAAAAAAGGCCCATATCTCTGGGAGGGTATTGCTGATTTTGAAAAAACAAAAAACGATAACTCGGGGGAGCATTGGGAATGAAACCAGAGGAAATACTGGCCACTTTTGACTTGGTAACAGAATCTCTTTAAAGGTACAGTACACCTTTTCAAGGCAAATTTTACTATAAATGTTGACTTTGCATCTCCTCAGGGATGAAGAGCAGACAAAAGCTCATCTTTCACGAGGAGGGAGACCAGTCACCAGGCCTACACCCCGGGGATATCATCATCATCTTAGAGCAGAAGAAGCACCCTGTTTTTCAGAGGAAAGACAATGATCTGGTCATGAGCATGGAAATCGGCCTGGCAGATGCCCTCTGTGCCTGCAGACAGAAGGTTGAGACACTAGATGGAAGAACGATCCTCGTCACTTCACGGCGTGGTATAGTATATACTAGGGAGGTGGGGAATGATTTTTCTCAAAGGAGAACCACACTTGAATGGTTTTTTTTCTTCAAAATGGATACTGCCAACTAGTGCTTGCAATTACGAGCACTTTTGCATTTACTGCCCGTTACAAGTCTTGTACAGTTTTGAGATCTTAACACTTTTTTGTTTTTAGCACATTGCATTGGAGACCGACCACCTCTGTTGGGGATCTTTCACACGTCGGTGTTTCCCGTATGTGTGGTGCGGTTTCACATGCACTGGAGATACTTACACAGGTAGAGCCATTCAAGTGAATGGGTCTGTGCACACGTCAGCGTGCTTCCCTGGAACGTGTGTCCGTGGGCAAAACATGCCGACATGTCATGTGTGTGTTTTTTTTTTTTTTTTTTTTAACAGCAGCACGGTCCGGAAAACGTTCCGCACAGACACACGCCTGGGAATCAGCGATACTGTTTGGGCTGTACCCCGGCAAGAGGTGCTGAGCCCCTGCTAGAGCTGATCGCAGCGCGGTGCAGGGGAGAATGAGATCCGTCTTCAGCACCTGTAGCCGGGGAACAGCGCTAACAGTAGCGCTGCTTCCCAGGCACCAGTACCTGTCACACTGATGCAACACATGGACAGCACACAGATGCCACAAGTATGACACCCATGGACACTGTTATCTCCGGCACCAGAAATATCAGGACGTGTGAAAGAGCCCTTAGACAGCAGAACATGTGCAGGGCTTAGAACCTCTTTTCTATTGAGCTTGGAAGCACTGTTTTGAAGTTGGCCAGAACCCTTTGAGCACGTTGTTACCTCCTAATCCTGACCAACTTCAGTGCTGAGCTTACCAAGCTAGACCACAGTCGGTGTCCTAGATAACAAGTTGTGTAAAACAGAAAATTGTTAATATCTGAAGAATGCCTGCAAATTTTAACAAACAGTAAATTGGAAAAGTGTTTGGATATTGCTGATACTGCTTGTAAATCTATATACAGTATTAAGATGGGAAGAAAACCATTTACAGTCCACACTTTTTGAGAAAATTAATGGATAATGTTACTTGCAGGTGTATATCCCTTTAAATAATGTCCTTTTTTTGATTTAGGTAAAGTGATCCGTCCTGGGGATATCAAGTGCATCCCAAATGAAGGAATGCCCGTATATCGAGATCCATTCGTGAAAGGGAATCTCCTCATTAATTTCCAGGTATATGAGCCGCTATAACATAAGCTATGGAAATTCTACACAGTAGCAGGGAATTGCTTAAACTTTTTACGTTGTTGATTAGTGATGAGTGAGTGAACTCGTTGCTTGGGTTTTCACAAGCACGCTCGGGTGACCTCCGAGTATTTGTTAGTGTTCGGAGATTTAGTTTTCATCGCCTCAGCTGACTGATTTACAGCTACAAGCCAGGCTGAGTACATGTGGGGGTTGCCTGGTTGCTAGGGAATCCTCACATGTAATCAAGCAGGCTAGTAGCTGTAAATCATTCAGCTGCCACGATGAAAACTAAATCTCCGAACACTAGCAAATACTCGGTCACCCGAGCGTACTCGGGAAAACCCGAGCAACGAGTATACTCGCTCATCACTAGTTTTGATATCTAACGTTTTCCATTGTTGGTTTCAGGTAAAATTTCCTGATCCTGGTTGGCTTCCAACAGAAAACCTGAAACAGCTACAAGACTTATTCCCATCCCGACCCAAACCAACCCTTCCAGGAGTCATTGAGGAGGTCACCTTGTCCAATTACGACCCTTCTGAAGACCACACTCGTGGAGGCAGAAGAGAAGCTTACGAGGAAGACCGGGTCGACGAGTCTTGCCACCATCCAATGCAGTGTCAAACTTCCTAGTCCACTGCCAGGGATCTTTTTGGTGGATCAAAAACTTTGTGAAGATAGTCCTAAGGTGACGGTGGCAGGGCATCTCCATTCTTGGTTTTCTCACTGACCTCATCCACCGTCTTCTAAAGACCAAAGGCTTCTTGACTCTACAAAGAGACCAACGTTATGATGGTGCTATGTCCTCAAAGACCATATCACGAAGTGGTGAGAAGACGTCTGAAGATCTGTTCACCAGTCGCCAATTTGATCTTCAAGTTGGACTGGTTAACGCTTCATAGCACATTAGTATGATTTTGAAGAGCGATTGGTAACCAGGTGCCCTCTTTCCTACTGTTTCTGTCATCCCTCTGATTTTCTAGCGCGACCTCGTTATTTATCTGTAGATGATGCATTCCACTGGATGAGAGCGTCTCCTGGACTTCAGCCATAGAGCCCGAGAAGAAGAAAGGAACTATTCGCTAGTAGTCTCTTCCGATGAGAGTGGCCACCAGCAGGAGACGACCGCCGTAGACCTTTTTAGGTGCATACAACAAGTCAAATGGACAGCAGGGTCCTGCGGTTTACTGCCCACAAGTGCAATACTGCTGATTCAGCAGCGACCAAGCAAGCTCCATGTCCAGAGGTGTTTACTGATCTGATGCAAACATGTCTTACTGGGGAACGCCGTGTTCTCACAATGTGAATAAATCTGATGAATTTTATTAATTCATCTGTGCTGATTTGTTGGTCCTGATTGATATCTGTGTGAACCCACCTGAAGAATAGTGAGTGCAGCTCTGGGGTATAATACAGGATGTAACTTAGGGTCAGCAATGTATGTACACAGTGACTGCACCAGCAGAATAGTGAGTGCAGCTCTGGAGTATAATACAGGATGTAACTCGGGATCAGTACAGGATCAGTAATGTAATGTATGTACACAATGACTGCGCCAGCAGAATAGTGAGTGCAGCTCTGGAGTATAATACAGGACATTGTACGTCCACATAATGTGTAATTTAAAATGTGTGCTTATAGGCAGTTCTGAAAATGATCACCAGGGGGCAGTATGTTACAACTTATGTATATTACATACATGCATTGCTATAAATATCAGGCCCTTAGTGGAATCTCCTAGTAGTGTGTCCTTCCTCATAAGCAGAAGACTAGGCATGCTTGGACTTTAGTGTGTACATGTAATCTTATTGCTGTGCTGTAATAACTGCTTGGACTTTGGGGTGGGTGACTGATAGGACCTGCTCAGTAGCGTAGCTACTGGGGGGCAGAGGGGGCCTTTGCCCCGTCACCTGAAGGGGCCCACCGGGAGATGCACTGAGGTGTCAGGGAGAGAGCAGCACTATGCCGGCTTCCCTGTCTGATAGACTCTGCACAGTGGCAGGCTACAGAGCCTCCGTCCCTGCAGTGTGCGAGGTGGTCTCACCCGAGGAGTCTCTTCCTGGCTGGGCTGGCAGCAGCTGCAGTTACTTTCTGGCTGTACATGCTTGGATTCGCTGAGGCACGCTGGGTCCTAATGCCCTCCTTGCATCTATCTGGACTAGTGATGAGCGAGTGTACTTGTTGCTCGGGGGTCCTCCGAGTATTTGTTAGTACTCGGAGATTTAGTTTTCATCCCAGCAGCTGAATGATTTACAGCTATTAGCCAGCATAAGTACATGTGATGTGGGGGTTCCCTGGTTGCTAGGGAATCCCCACATGTACTTATGCTGACTAGTAGCTGTAAATCATTCAGCTGCCAGGATGAAAACTAAATCTCCGAGCAGACATCCTGGACGCCACACGGTGTCTAAATGCTATAAACCTGCAGATTAACCCCATATCTGCAGGTTAATAGCATTACTTTACATGACAGGTTCCCTTTAAGCTCTGCAGCAGAGCAGGGTGACCCGATCTCCCTGCACTACTAGTACTCCATTTTGTAGAGCACAGGTCACCTTAAGCCGGTCGTCTATAGAACAGCAGGGTGATGTACTGGCTGAGTCACCAGCGCATGCACAGAATGTCAGAATGCGAGCTAACAAGAGTCACTATACAGTGTAGGGGACCATCATACAATGTGAGAGCCCATATACAGTGTGGGAGCTAATGGGAGGGTCATTATACAGTGTGGACTACTGTGCATGGCCCTCATAATGTGCGGAGACTACCGTGCCAGCTATTATAAAGTGTGAGGGACATTATACAGTATGGGGACTACGGTGAGGACCAATAAACATTGTTGAGGCTACTGTGGGGGCGAATATACTGTGTGGGGGACAATATAAAGTGTGAGGACTACTGTAGGAGTCATTCTACTGTGTTTGGGACAGTGAGGGCATAATTCTATGTATAGGGTAACTCTGGGGCACATCATACTATATGTAGGGGAGCTGTGGGCGCATCATACTGTGTATAAGGAAGCTGTGGGGGCATTATACTATGTACAGTGGAGCTCTGTCAGCATTATAATGTGTGTAGGGGGGCTGTGGGATCACCATGGGGTGTATAGGGGATCTGTGGGATCACCATAATGTGTATACAGGAGTTGTACATGGGGAACATTATTAAATGTTAAGTGGGCACTTAAACATTATAACGAGGGGCACTCTATATTGTGACCATCAAAGTTGCACATGGAGTATTATTACCTTCTACGGACAAAATGTGGAGGGCACATGCACAGGAAATCAATATTTTCTAGGTTCAATTTTACCATCTAGAGAGCACAGAAGCGGCATTAATACTATGTGAGGGCACAGTGGTGGCATTACTATGCAGGGCACTAAGAGGAGCCGTTATTGTTCCACACAGAAAGTGCAGTAATAGGGACACATACGCCAGCAGTGGCTCAGTATTGGGGTATCAGGTGCAGTAATAGGGACACATATGGCAGCAGAGGCTCAGTATTGGGGTATCAGGGGCAGTAATAGGGACACATACGGCAGCAGCGGCTCAGTATTGGGGTATCAGGTGCAGTAATAGGGTCACATATGGCAGCAGCGGCTCAGTATTGGGGTATCAGGTGCAGTAATAGGGACACATACCCCAATACTGAGCCGCTGCTGCCGTATGTGTCCCTATTACTGCACCTGATACCCCAATACTGAGCCGCTGCTGCCGTATCAGGGGCAGTAATAGGGACACATACCGCAGCAGTGGCTCAGTATTGGGGTATCAGCAGGATGAGGAGTTTGTGCAGGTTGGGAATAGATGGTGATAGCTGGAATATGAAGTGAAACGTGACTTTGCTGTAATCTCTGCAGATAAGTCCTGGCTCGAAAAGTCGACATGTCGGTCTGGGCCAGATGGAAAAGATGGGAAAAGTGAACAATTCCATCAGAAAGAATGTCCTCTGTATGTCACCATGTATAACTGTACTGTGATCTCTATATGTCATGCAGGACTGGTATCTACCACAATATATCACCGTATGGCGGTAATATCAGTGCTGGTCATTGTATAGGGATTTATTTTCTATTATTATTTATTTTGTAGCCCCATTCCATGGTGCTGTACATGAGAAAGGGGTTACATACAGGGTTATAGATATCGATTACAGTGACAGACTGGTACAGAGGGGAGAGGACCTGTCCTTGCGGACTTGCATTCTATTTTCAATAGTGTGTTCATCTCCTGATGTTCACCTATACCCACCGTAGTTATAATCATGGTTACCTGGTTAGGGACCACAGATGGACACAGACAGAAAAGGACCCATGTAAAAGAACAATAAATGGGCCCTTTGCAGCCCAAGAGCTCCTAAAAATGCAAAATTGCACCTTCTTTAGAGATAGACATGGGCCCCTTATCTCTTGGGCCCATGTGCTGCCGCACAGGTTGCACTGATGATATGTCCGCCTGTTAGGGGCCCACTCACATGTTTTGCCCCCCCTGAGCTGAACCCCTAGCTACGCCTCTGGATCTGCTCATGAGATCTGAGCCTGGTCAGGAATGTGTAAGTCGTCTCCTACGGTCAGTGGAGCGTTGCCGTCACTCTGTCATCTCCTCCTCCTGTCACTGGAGAATTTCAGCTATTCTTCTGTCCTCCTCCAGCAGTCACACGACCTCCAGGATTCCTAGAGAAATCCGATATGTGCAGTCACCTGGATACAGACCTCCAGCTCATTCATAGGGGGAAGTTCCCCAAAATGGCACCAATTACTTCAAGGTCTTAATTAAAATTGTTTCTGATGGTTTCCACCTTTTGAAAGTTGCTTATATAAAAGTCGAGATATATAAGCTGATAATTTCAGCCCATTTTATTTTATGTAATTCCCAGGGGTCGGGAGGGGGAGCATCAGCTGTGTAATAATAGTCACCTGCTCCTGGCGCGGTCCCTGGTTCCCCGGCGCTGGCAGCTTCTTCCTGTAGTGAGCGGTCACATGGTACCGCTCATTACAGTAATGAATATGGACCCCATTCCACTCCCATAGGGGTGAAGCCGCATATTCATTACTGTAAAGAGCGGTACCATGTGACCGCTCACTACAGGAAGAAGCTACTGGGGAAGCAGGGATACCGTGCCTGGAGCAGGTGAGTATAAGCAGTGTGCTACATTCACCTGCTCCCCGTTTCACCGTCGCCGGCCTCTGCTGCATCTTCCCCGTCCTTTGCAGTGATGCTCATGTCAGAGGGTGCGGTGACGCGATTAGTGCGTGCTGCCCTCTGCCTGAGCAGTCTGTGCAGTGGACGGGGAACGTAGTGGCGGCTGGCGGCGGTGGAACGGGGAGCAGGTGACTATAGCAAGTGCCAGGGGCCTGAGCGACGAGAGGTATGTGATTTCTTTTTTTTTTTTTTTTTTTTTTTTTGTATCGCGGCAACAGTATATGGGGCAAATGACTTTATGGAACATCTTAAGGGGCCAAAAACGCTGCAGCCCGTGTCTCAGGGTCCGTCACTCAATGACTGCACATCGCTAGCGCATGCCCATTGTGGGCGTGCGCTAGCGATGTGTCCAATATTGAATTCAGTGGCAGCGTTAGCGGACTGCGTTACACCGCATTATGCCGCGGTGTAACGTAATCCGTCCAACGCAATGTGAACCCAGCCTTATGGGGCCATAATCAGCATTTGCTCAGCATTATATGGGGCAAATGACTGTATGGAGCATCTTATGGGCCATAATCAGCATTTGTTCAGCAATATATGGGGTGTATTTTGTATGGAGCATCTTATGGGGCCATCACAAACCTTATGGAGCATTATATGGGGCTCCTGATTCAATATGGATATTCAAAAACACTTAACCTACTGATGTCTCAATTAATTTCAATTTTATTGGTATCTATTTTTATTTCTGACATTTACCGGTAGCTGCTGCATTTTCCATCCTAGGCTTATACTCGAGTCAATAAGTTTTCCCAGTTTTTTTGTGTCTCTGCATATACTCAAAATTATATATATATATATATATAGATAGATCTGTGTGTCATCAGCAGAGAGGTGATAAGGAAAGCTGTAGGACTACATGATCTGTCCCAGGCCGAAGGTGTAGATGGAGAAGATCAGGGGACATAGGACTCCGACAGATAGGGGGCGAGGTGAGGAGGTGGTGTGTGAGTGGGAGACGCTGAATGTCTGGTCTGTTAGGTATGACCCAATCCAAGATAGGGCCAAGTCTGTGATGCCAAGAGATGAGCGGGTCTGTAATAAGGATTGGTCCACTGTCAAAGGAAGATGGTAGGTCCTTCAGGAGGAGGACAGTGTAGCGTTGCTTGTTTTTGGTGGTTAGTAGATCGTTGGTGACTTTAGTCAAGGCAGTTTCAATGGAATGATGCACTCAAAGAGGGAGTAGGAGGAGAGGTGGGAGGACAGTTCAAAATGGAAATGCTGTTCCAGTAGTTTTGAGGCATAGGGGAGAAGTGATATGGGGCGATAGCTAAATACAGAGGATTGGTCAAGAGAGGGTTTTTTGTGGATTGGTGTGATCTTGGCATGTTTGAAGTAAGAGGGGACAACACCAGCTGTTAGTGGTAGGTTGAAGAGATGGGTTAGGGGGATAAAGACTGTGGTGAGGTTTGGGATGAGATGGGATCGGGCCAAGTTCACCGGGTGTGAGGTGCGATTTGGAGAGGAAAGTTGATCTTTTCTAATGGTGGAGACACTGGTTTTGGAGGAGGAGGCTGAGTAGTTATGACTTTGGTTATCCTGGGTAGTGATGCAAGCCATAGTAAGAATTAAAAAAATAAATAAACCAGCTACCAGTGAGCCTGCTTGCTGATTGTTTCCAGGTACAGAAAGCTTGGGAATAAGGATTATTATTTCATGATTATACAATCAACATGGCCCTCGCTTCCCTGTATATAAATCTACTCCTTTTATACAAAGGAGTGTGGTCTTTTCTCAGGGTGTCCCGTTTAGAATAACGCCCACTACAGGGAAGGGGAAGCCAGGAACAGTGAGACACAGGAAGAAAAAGAACACCATGGCCGGATTTAGCAGAACAGTGGCATTTACACAATATGACCTATTTATGTCGAGTCCTCTACACTGCGCCTGATAGACTCCTTTTAATTGCAGGTCTCATAGTATTGCCATCAGTGTTGTGGCCACTAGGTGGGGCTGTTTCATTGGACTTGGAGATAGATTCATCCTAATATAGGATATGGAAGATACATGGCTGCTGCCCATCCTAATGATACACATATACTCATTTCTATTAGGGAACAAACTCTGCACAGCCTCTCCATTTTTGTTATAAATTATATATATGCCATATATACAGCTGAAATCGAAATTACTCCTTGTTTTGTAAATTTGGTCAGTTAGTAAAATTTACAAACTTTCTGAACTTTTGTTTGCAATAAAATAACATAAATATCCCAACACAGGAAATATAACAAGTGGTCATAACAGCCAGAGGGGCAGCAGGTTATAATCACCAGAGGGACATCAAGTCATAGCAGCCAGAGGGGCAGCAGATTATCACAGCTAGAGAGGTTCTACTAAGTACTAAAGGAAAAGAAAATAGATAAAATAAGTTACAAACTCTCCCATAAAGCTGTCAGTACCAGCTCACTGATGGCTTCTCGCTTAACTCATACAATGTAGATACTATAGGAAGAAAAACATTGCAACATTTTTAATAAAATCCAATTGCAAAATTGATTTCTTGGCCTAAAAGGCATGCATTTAGGTAAAAAAAAAAGTGGATATCACAACCTGCACTGATACATTGTAGCAAACAGGACAGAACAGATGAGTGCTTCTATGGGTTTGAAGTAAACACAATTGTTCTCATTTGCTTACATCAAGCAGAGATAACAAACGTGGTAAGAAATTGTAACATCGGTTCCATCAGTCGTGACCCTTCGCGCGTCATTGCCCTCTTTTGTGGACATTAGAGGTAAGTGGAGAGACGGTCAGGTCCATTCACATTTGGTCATACAGGGTAGTCAGAAAGTGTCCGGTCCCAAAAATGAGTCAGTGAAAAACAAAACCCTTGACATGGAGATGAGCGCCCCACGGCGCCCGGGTCGTGGTGTGTAATTACATGAGTCACGCTGCAGAGTGCTCGCTCTGTTATATTAATAGCCGCCCTCTTTGTAATTATTGACTCCTGCGCAAATGTTCTCAAGGGGAACATGGGCGATCTAAATAAAGGGTACCTCCACCTGGAGTTCGGAAATTCAGGGATGAGTGCTGATAACCCCAGCTTTCCACTCAGGTACGTGGAGCTGTTTGATGACAGGTTTCCGGTCTCCGGCTGTAGGCATGACTGTTTCTATTCACTGACAGCAAGCAGAGATCTTGGTACCAGTGAGACACAAAGCTGATCATAATTGAAGATTTGAAACTAAGAGAAATCTTTACAGAAATCCATTTTTAATGATTAAAGGTAGATTTATGAAAGTTAGATCTGACAACAGCAACATGTTGATGGCTTCCAGGCATGGTGTTTCTATTTAATGATTGAATGCAGAGATCTTGTAATTGGCGAGTCATTGAAACAAAGTTAATTAGAAAGTTGCAGAGCTTAAAAGTGTTTTATAGAAAAAAATTTTAATGACTGGAGAATGAGAAATAGATCTGACAAAAGTACTGGCAAGAAAGCCTTAGAGAGTTGTACAATGATAAAGCTTTTTATAAAACCACTATAATGACTGAGGAGCAACATGTGTGAAAGTTAGATCTGACAACAGCAACATGTCGATGGTTTCCAGGTAAAAAAAAAAAAGTACTAGGTAGTGGAATAGAAGGTTTAAACACTGATAAAGCTTTACAGAAAACCACTTTATTGACTGAAGAGAGATATGTAAAAGTTAGATCTGGCAACAGCAACATGTTGATGGTTTCCAGGCAGCTTGCGCTTTATCTTGCATTATGGGATTGAACGCCGAGAAAGGGCATTTAATATATGTTACAGGTAGAATAGTGATGACAGGTGGGGTGCCACTTTAAGGCAGGCTGGTTCCTGTAGTTCCTTGGATGTGTTCCTCCAGCAGCTTCCGATGTTCCTGAAAGTCCGGCGTGATTGAAAGTGAGCACTACATATAATCCCTATCAATTCTTGTGTGCCGGGGAATTAATCTGCATTGTTCCATTTTCAACCTCTCAGCAGAAATTTTAGAGCAGAAATAGCAGCCAAACCAAAAAAGCAATTTGTTTCAATTACCCCGTAAAGCTCGAAAAAAGCAAAAAAAACTGTCCCCGTATAGAATGATAATGATGTGGTCTATGTGCGGAAGCATCCAACATTCCAGGTGCTGCCCGAAAAAATGTGTAGAAAAATAGAATCCAATTTATTTTAGATTTTGTTTTTGCTGCGTTCATTGTGCGGTAAAAATGACCTACTGGTGTGATTCTCGAGACAAGTACGAATACAGCCATACCCAAATTGTAAAGTTTTTTATTAGTTTTTAGTAGTCACATTTTTTTTTTAACGTAGGCAGAAAAAAAAGTGTCACCTTTTTTAGACACAGTACTTTTATACTTTTCTGTCCGATATCAAATACGTTTTTTTATTAACTGGGGGGAAATTTGTAAAACTTTTATATACATTTGTTTATATATTTTTTCAAACAAAATAGGAAATCTGAAGTCTTCGCTTCCTAGAAACACCAACATGGCAGCCCTTTTTTTTAATTTTGAAAGTCCGGCATCAGGTTCTCCACCAAGTGCCACAAAAAATTCTCTAGGATGCCATCTACTGCAGCCCACTCCCAAAGGAAAAGGACCTCCAATAAACCTTTCCCTGCCTTCTGGAGCAGAAGCCCACCGTAAGGTTTATGGATTGGTGGTCTCCGTTCGCCAAAGCTCAGGGTCACGCTCTCAGCTTCCACCTGGGAAGCTAAACCAGTGGAAGTAGGAGCCCAATCTACAACTATTATCCTCCTAAAGGAGAAGAGCCTGGGGTCTGTGAAACCTGATGGCCACATACTCCCTCCCCCTAGACCGGTCAGGATGGAATCCAAAAGGGAACCGCATCCTTGAAAAGTCCAACATGACAGCTATGGGTTCCTTCAACAGGCTATCAGCTGTCATGGTGTGCCATTGAGGCCATTGGGTGCTGGCCACATACTCATTGGCATCCCCAGCCATGTTACAGGGAGATGCTGGCTGTGTAATACAGTCAGCATCTACCGGTTATGATACTTCATATATATATACACCTCCTGCACCCATGTGACTTACATTTGTGTTATATGGTCACAAAGGGGTCTAAGGCTACTGATTATTCTTTTGGAGCCAATTAAGTAGTTAACGAGACTTATGGCTAGTCAAGCATCACTGGGAAAAATATGCAAATTAGCTGCAACCCTCTAATGAGCCTTGGCAAATGACTAAGCATATTTACGGCAAATAAGAATGTCTTCCAAAAAGAAAAGATAACCATTTGCTCAAAGCTGCTTTGGAGTTTTTGCCACTCGTCAGCAAAGAGCAGGGTATTAGTTGGCCGGTTAGATGTCCTTTCTGAAGTCATGTTGACTCAAGACTAGTGATGAGCGAGTGTGCTCGTTACTCGGGTTTTCCGAGTATGCTCTGGTGGTCTCCGAGTACATTGGGCATGCTCGGAGATTATGTTAGAGTCGTCACAGCTGCATGATTTGTGGCTGCTAGACATGTGGGGGTTGTCTGTTTGTTAGGGAATCCCCACATATATTCAGGTTGTCTAACAGCCGCAAATCATGCAGCTGCGGCGACTTAAACATAATCTCCGAGCACGCCCAAAATACTCGGAGACCACCCGAGAATGCTCGGAAAACCCTAGTAATGAGCACACTCGCTCATCACTACTCAAGACGCCAAAACTGAACCCATGGATATATGGAATCATAAGGGTAAGGTCATACAACTTAATGCCATTTATTCAGAGAGAACTTTGGGGCTGGTGGATTGGGAAAGGAAATATTGGGACCTTCTTGATCAACTTCACTGGAGACTCTTACAGGAAGTTTGCCCTGGTGGTATAGAATATAACACCATGAAAACTGCATTTTTTTCTTCAAAAAGAAAAATAAGGAAAGACTGATAAAATCTTTGTAGAAAGTTAAAAAGTCCCTGTCCTGTTTGCTCTTTTGGGCCGTCAGCTTCAATAGACATCACACAAAAGCAATGTGGCTTCATGCCCTGCAGGCCCAACACTCAACTGCAGTTGACCTTCGACTGACAGCTGAAACTAAGCTGATCCTGATGTGATGTGGAGGGTAAGCCCCCAGGAGAACTGAAGAGAGGAGGAGGGCAATAGGAGGCC
The DNA here is from genome assembly GCF_032444005.1 of Ranitomeya imitator. NCBI lineage: Eukaryota > Metazoa > Chordata > Amphibia > Anura > Dendrobatidae > Ranitomeya > Ranitomeya imitator. The sequence goes on along the minus strand of NC_091282.1, from coordinate 640,903,489 downwards.
AAAAGGGGACTCACACATTTGCTCCCACTCATTTTTTTTCCATGGGAGGCCCCCTGGTCATGACATTTTCTTTATATCGTTTTCTTGTATAATACAAAACAGTTTTGAACTGAGGTCAACATTGTGCCAACCTTCGGAGACTCTTCGGCAGCATTATTGAGAATTGGTTTATAGCCTACTAATGTCACCATTGAGAAAATAGAGCAATGGACTTGAGAAAATGACCTCCCTGACCTCTGGCATAAGGGTATCAAAAGGGGAAGAATGGGAACAAAAGTCAATCACCTTGGCTTTGAAGTGGAACTGGAGGAAAGTTCAGGTTTATGAGCTAGAAGTCTGTGTCTCCCGAAGGGTGAAATTTGTGATTTACAACTCTTTAAGCTCCTGGATGCCATATGCATCCAGTTCTGCCATAAAGACCATTGTCTGAAAATAGCCGTAAAATCTCGGCTGTTTAAGAACCATTTCCCGTGACCCTCAAGAAGTCAGGTGGAGGTCAGAGCTTCCGTTCACCTTGACAACCCTACAAGTAGCTATGGAATATCAAAGTTCATTGGGCTTAAAGCCCTGACCAAAAAATACTGTTCTTTTCCAAGACACATCATGGTCTGATTAGTCTTCACTTGCAAGATGGAAACCATCAAGGATGTTGTCCAAGTCAATTTAGGTAAACCTTCTGTAGTGTGAAGGAGATATCCAACAGAATGAGCTACTGTAGTGAGAGAATAGGGTTAATAAGCATTTATGAACTGACCAAAGGAAGATGAATTGGTGGTTTTCTCAAGTGTGTTGTCAGTGCCTAATGTTGGTCAAGAGAAAGTGGTGGCATTGGTGGAAAGTATTAAGACAGCTTAGATACAAGAGGCAAAAATAAAGGACACAGTAGGCAGCGGAATGAGTGAAAGGGCAGAGACAAACTCGACGTCCTCGTAATGGAAAGCACCCAGAAGAAGGAATTCTTGGTAATAACTACAACATGCCTGGACATCTTTGTTGTCTCCGACAAAAAGGGCTAGACGGAAAAGAACTCAACCGAGCCTGCATCATCAAGCAAGTGCAAAAGGACTTCTTAGTGAACTGTCGTCACAACTAATTTAGTATCTTCCACACTTCCAATAAGAAAGAAGAATCAGATTTTTTCCCCATTCAACCCTATATTTTTTCATTCCTCATAAAGGTCCAATAAACTTAAGAGAAAAGTCTGCTGATTCCAGGAGCACACCAAGTATTTATTGTGTATGGGAACTTTTTACTTTTTTGATGACAGATGAAGTTGAGAAAATGAAGAATGAGTTGAAGGTGTGTGAGCACCTTAAGGGCTCATACTCAGTTGCGAGAAAAACGGACGAGTGCAATCCAATAAAAAATTGGATTGCACTCGGACCAATGTTATTTAATAGGTGACATCTCATTAGCGATTTTTTTCTCAGCCAAAATCGGACTGAGAAAAAAAACCGCAGCATGCTGCGATTTGCTGTGAGTCTCGGGCGAGACTCGCCAATGCAAGTCAATGGGCGCGAGAATACGGACCATCCATATTGCATCCATAAATGATTGTATAAAAATAGTTGCAGAGAAAAAAAATACATTACATGCGTGCGGCGCCCCAGGGTCCTGGTCGTCGCAGTGGTATTGCTTTCCTCTCGGGGAGCGTGATGCTACGTTTGGAGGCAAAGAATGATAACTGTATCCAGGTATCACAAACACGCAACACATTTCACACTCCAGACCACCAGGGGGAGCTTCTCCTATTTATTAGGTCACTTCATATATATATATATATATATATATATATATATATATATAACTGTTAGTCTGTAGGGAGAGTTAGAACGTTCCACACCAGAGTCTGAGGAGGACATAGGGTCAAAGGAGCTGTGCATGCCCTCAGAGCTGCAGCTCCCAGAAAGAGACATTGAAAGGCAGAACTGTATTGCAGCAAGCATGAAGGAAGTCAAAGCAAAGGAGAGGATACCAGAAGAGGACCAGCCCCGCTCAGGCTGCCTCCTTCTGAGGTGCAACATCCCGGTAGCGGGAGCACCGAGGGAGAAAGGACCTCTACGCCTTATTTCAGAGACCGGCAGGACAGCTAATTGCAGGTTACCTGTCCACATCTACACCCAGGAGGCACGGTGACACCTACAGAGCCGGGTTATCTAAGAGACCCTATAAACAGGCTCAAGTCACCAGTCATGGGTATTGTCCTATCCTATATGGGGGACAGAGAGAACGAAACACCACATCTGTGAGACTCTTCTGTGAAGCCATAGGCAGTAAGGGACTACACCACCGCAGCGCAAGGGAAGGCTACTGATTTCCACCTGGACAAGGGGACTCTGGACTTGCCTCCAACAGGCCAGACTCTGCCTGCCCTGTAATCTGGTGCCCTGGACTGTGGATGCTGAAGTCTTCAGTAAAGGTAAAGAGACTGCAACCTTGTGTCTTCGTTCTTCACTGCGCCATTCATCATTCACCATCTATACATCGGGAAGCCCTGGGGATACACATCACCTGTGGGAAGGTATACCATCTAGCTGCCATAACATCACCCCAGCGGACCCCTTAAAGCAGCGTCGGTCACCCTGACCGAATACCACAGGTGGCGTCACGAACATTCCCCTTAAAGACCTTTCCTTTTTGTACGGACATCCCAGGGCCACGGACCGGGTCAGCCACTGTGACATCCCCCTGTGAACCGAAGGACCCGGTGCCGAGTACCCCATGGCCCTTGCGGGGCGATCCATACGCATGTCATACGGATGTAAAACGGATAGTGCAATTAAAAATCGCATTGAACTCGCATGACAATTGCATAGTTTGCATCCAATTTTTTCGGTCCAGATTACGGACCGTTTTTTTTCTCGCAAATAGGTATGAGTCCTAAGAAAAATAATAGTCAAGAACCTAAAAGGATAGTAGCTCATCTTGCTGGGTTCCAACCTCCATTTGTGTCTATGAAGAAATAAAGTTAATTTGGTGTAAAACAACAACCAAAGATACTGATCTTTTCCAGGTCAAATCATTGTCTGCCTGGTGTCCATTTGTAAGATGGATCTTATTGAAGAAGTGGGGTAAGGCGGCTGCATGGGTGACTTTTCGTAGTGTTGAGGATGTAAACGACATAAGGAGGTACCGTACAGAGAGAATGTTTTTGGGGGGCGGAACTGTTTAGGAAATGACAGAAAGGATGATCAGTTATTGTCTTATCCAAGTCTGTATTTAGCATGAGACATTGGAGGAGAAAAAAAGGTGGCATGCGTCGAGAATTTATCGAGATAATTTAGAAACAAAAGGCAGCTGTATAAGACCAGAATTGATAGAGGGCCTTCTTCCTGGACCACCATAAAGAAGGGAATCACCGTATTACCCAGAAGATAGCTGGATGTTGTCCTACAAGTAGGAAAGCAGCGAAATCTGCAAAACAAGTATGTAGAGGGGCTTCTTAGTAGTATGGAGGTAGGTGTTTTTTTTTTTGCTCTGCTGGTATTATACCACGAACGTACTCAGGAGATGGACGTGAATAAAAGCGTTTTTTATTTTGTGGTTTAAAAACTGCCTACCTCCATACTGCTACCTTCTGGTCTGTGACTCGTGGTTTGCAGCAGCTGGTTCATACTTTGAAATTGTTGCAATTGCACACATGTAAGCAAGCACCTCCCTATTTTAATACCTTATATCACAGATATAACCCTATATTGTGCTATTTGCTCCCCAGTTTCAATCTCAGGGAGGGACTTCTTAGTGCACCTTCACGACTAATAAGGTAGCCACCACACTTCCCATAAAAAATAGGAGAACCCAATATTTCGCCCTCATTCTCCTCTTATTTTTTTAATTCCTTGTAAAGTCACAATATATATCAGAGAAAAGCCATTGAAATCCACTGATTTCAGCAAAACACACAAAGAATTCGTTGTGTATGAGAACTCTGATTCTCTCATTCTCGAAAGATGAAGTTGGGAGACAGAAGAATGGGTTGAAGGTGTTTTAGCACCTTAAGTGACATGATAGTCAAGAGCCTACGGGGACGGTTGCCCACCTTGTCATGACTGTAAGAAATGCCATAGTTCCAGCTTCCTTTGGGGACTCAACTAGAGTTGTGGCCTCTATACAACCTTGTTTCGTGCCCTCAGGTTTTCAGAAGTATCTTGTAATGCAATGTACTCTAATTGCAGAGTGTCTTGGATCTCAAAGCAATTTTTGAATCCAACCATCTGTTTGTTCCTGGATCTCTCTGATAATCAGAAGAAAGAGAATTCATTTCCAGCAAAACACTTTTCCCTTACTGAAAATAAACATGCAATCCCCACGACCAAACCAAGCCCCGCCACAAAGGCCTCTGGCCAAACATCCCAGCCTCGTGCTTATACAAGGGGCCAATGTGGTATCTATAAATACAGCAAGGACTTTGTAGTTAATTTCTCACATTTAAAAGGTCCCTGCATGTGAAGCCTTGTGTCATTCGCAGACTTGCAGGTATCAGACAGAAAGGGAGCCCGGGCAATGATAGATAAACACTGACTGTGGCGTAACTAGAGTCCGATGGACTCTGGTGAAATATTTTGACCTGGCTCTCCCCACAGCATGCTGGTCAGATGTATGGGCCCATGTAGCATTCTAAATCGTATAAGGACATACTGTATGTGTTGCCTCCCCATTATATAGTAATGTCCCCCATCCTAGGCCCTTTCCTGGTATATATGTTCCCCATCCTGGTACATATGTCCCACATTACGGGCCCCTTCCAGGTAAATATGTCCTCCATCCTGGGCCTGTTCCTTGTATATATGTCCCCCATCCTGGGCCCCTCACTGGTATATACAGTGGGGCAAAAAAGTATTTAGTCAGTCAGCAATAGTGCAAGTTCCACCACTTAAAAAGATGAGAGGCGTCTGTAATTTACATCATAGGTAGACCTCAACTATGGGAGACAAACTGAGAAAAAAAAAATCCAGAAGATCACATTGTCTGTTTTTTTATCATTTTTTTGCATATTATGGTGGAAAATAAGTATTTGGTCAGAAACAAACAATCAAGATTTCTGGCTCTCACAGACCTGTAACTTCTTCTTTAAGAGTCTCCTCTTTCCTCCACTCATTACCTGTAGTAATGGCACCTGTTTAAACTTGTTATCAGTATAAAAAGACACCTGTGCACACCCTCAAACAGTCTGACTCCAAACTCCACTATGGTGAAAACCAAAGAGCTGTCAAAGGACACCAGAAACAAAATTGTAGCCCTGCACCAGGCTGGGAAGACTGAATCTGCAATAGCCAACCAGCTTGGAGTGAAGAAATCAACAGTGGGAGCAATAATTAGAAAATGGAAGACATACAAGACCACTGATAATCTCCCTCGATCTGGGGCTCCACGCAAAATCCCACCCCGTGGGGTCAGAATGATCACAAGAACGGTGAGCAAAAATCCCAGAACCACGCGGGGGGACCTAGTGAATGAACTGCAGAGAGCTGGGACCAATGTAACAAGGCCTACCATAAGTAACACACTACGCCACCATGGACTCAGATCCTGCAGTGCCAGACGTGTCCCACTGCTTAAGCCAGTACATGTCTGGGCCCGTCTGAAGTTTGCTAGAGAGCATTTGGATGATCCACAGGAGTTTTGGGAGAATGTCCTATGGTCTGATGAAACCAAACTGGAACTGTTTGGTAGAAACACAACTAGTCGTGTTTGGAGGAAAAAGAATACTGAGTTGCATCCATCAAACACCATACCTACTGTAAAGCATGATGGTGGAAACATCATGCTTTGGGGCTGTTTCTCTGCAAAGGGGCCAGGACGACTGATCCGGGTACATGAAAGAATGAATGGGGCCATGTATCGTGAGATTTTGAGTGCAAACCTCCTTCCATCAGCAAGGGCATTGAAGATGAAACGTGGCTGGGTCTTTCAACATGACAATGATCCAAAGCACACCGCCAGGGCAACGAAGGAGTGGCTTCGTAAGAAGCATTTCAAGGTCCTGGAGTGGCCTAGCCAGTCTCCAGATCTCAACCCTATAGAAAACCTTTGGAGGGAGTTGAAAGTCCGTGTTGCCAAGCGAGAAGCCAAAAACATCACTGCTCTAGAGGAGATCTGCATGGAGGAATGGGCCAACATACCAACAACAGTGTGTGGCAACCTTGTGAAGACTTACAGAAAACGTTTGACCTCTGTCATTGCCAACAAAGGATATATTACAAAGTATTGAGATGAAATTTTGTTTCTGACCAAATACTTATTTTCCACCATGATATGCAAATAAAATGTTAAAAAAACAGACAATGTGATTTTCTGGATTTTTTTTTCTCAGTTTGTCTCCCATAGTTGAGGTCTACCTATGATGTAAATTACAGACGCCGCTCATCTTTTTAAGTGGTGGAACTTGCACTATTGCTGACTGACTAAATACTTTTTTGCCCCACTGTATGTACCCCATCCTGGTATATGTCTCCCATCCTAGTCCATATGTCCCACATTACAGGCCCCTTCCAGGTATATATGTTCTCCATCATGGGCCCATTCCTGGTATATATGTCCTCCATTCTGAGCTCCTTCCAGGTATATATGTCCCTCATCCTTGGCCCCTTCTTGGTATATATGCCGCCCCATCAGGCCACAATTCATGATGAACAGATACGGCAGATAAATCTAGGTATAGTACAATGCCAGATTTCAGTTACTTCTTACATTACATGAGTGATATCTATTGTACGTTCTACAATATCTCAGAAATCGGACGGTATATTTCTCCATACAGTATTATGAGCCCCATATATTGCTCCATACAGAATAATCAGCCCCATATATTGCCCCATACAGTGTAATCAGCTCCATACAGTTTGAGCCCAATATAATGCTCCATACAGTATAATGAGCCCATAAATTGCTCCACACAGAATGGGCCCCATATAATGCTCCAGTATATGATGAGCCACATGTATTGCTCCATACAGTATAATGAGGCCCATATAATGCTCCATACAGTATAATGAGGTGCACGAGCACAGGATTGGCATATAGGGGTGCATATAGATATATGGGGTGCACACAGACACAGGGCAGGTGTACAGAGTTGCTTTTAGATATATGCATTTAGATATATGGGAGTGCACACAAACACATAGGACAGGAGTATAGGGGTGCATAAAGATATATAGGGTGCACACAGACACATAGGACAGGTATATGGGGTGCATATAGATATATGAGGGTGCAAACAGACACATGACAGGCATAAAGAAGTGCATATAGATATATAGGAGTTAGGAGTGCACACAGACACATAGGACAGGCATATAGGGGTACATATAGCTATATGGGGTGCCCCCAGACACATGACAGGCATATAGGGGTGCATAGATATATAGGGGTGCACACAGACACATAGGACAGGCGTATAGGGGTGCATATAGATATATGGGGGTGCAAACCATCACATTGGACAGGCGTATAGGGATACAAGGATACAAATAGATATATGGGGGTGCACCCAGACACATAGGACAGGCGTATAGGGGTGCATATAGATATATGGGGGTGCACACAGGCACATTGGACAGGTGTATAGGGATACAAGGATACAAATAGATATATGGGGGTGCACCTAGACACATAGGACAGGCGTATAAGGGTGTATATAGATATATGGGGGTGCACACAGACACCATGTCTGCTCCCACTTACAGGATCACACACGATATAGGGGTGCAGACAATTGGGAGTCGCAGCACATATATGGTGCTGTTTGGGGTCACTATTTACAGCAGAGACATCAGTGGCAGCGCAAGTTAGTAAGTGCTGGGTGCAAATAATGCCCTGTGGTGGGGGACACTTACCCAGTGCCAGGTGCAAAAGGGGCAACAGCAGGGAGCTGAGCCCGGGGCAGCTCGACACTCCCATGCCGACCCCAGTTCCTCCATCTGCTTCACACGCCGGAGTGCAGACCGGGCATCCCCAGAGCTCTGTGTTGCTGCGGGCGCATTTCTTGTAAGAAGCCCCCAGCCGCTGGGTGAGAAGAGCGGCGTCGCCGGGTGTATGAGCCTGAGCTCCGCGGCTCCACCCTCACAGACTGCAGCAGCCACAGCCTGGCATGAACTGCTCCTCCAGCCGCTGCCAGCCCCTCTGCCATCTTATGGGGCGCTCAGAGCCCTATGTCCGTCATTCAGCTTCCGTCTCACGGTGCCCACACAGTCCCACTCGTGTCTGTGCCGTCTCACGGCGAGCTCAGAGCCCGATCTCAGACAGTCTCATGGAGAGTCCACTGCGCACGCCGGTGTCCCTGACGGCGAGTGGATCCCTCGCCTGCTCAGGGCCCCGGCACTTTCTGCGCCAGGTGCTGACGCCGGCCCTGCCCCAAATTTTGGGTTCCTTCCTTTTGATCTATGTCCCCCACCCTGGTATATATGCCTCCCATCCTGTGTTCCTCCCTTTTATATATGTCCTCCATCCTGCTATATATGTGCCTCATCCTGTGCCCCTTTTTGGTAAATATGACCCCCAACCTGGGTCAGTGATATATGTCCCCCATTATGGTATATATGCCTTCCATCCTGTGTTCCTCCCTTTTATATATGTTCTCCATCCTAGTATATATGTCCCTCATCCTGGGCCCATTCTTGGTATATATGCCCCCCTCTTGGGATCCTGCCTTTCATCTATGTCTTCCATCCCGGTATATATGTGCCTCTAACATATTGTTCTGGCACCCTCAACTTTGTGCTTAAGAAAAGCAAGTTGACAGCTAAACTCTTTCCTATCGATGCATTGAGGTAGACGCAGGGGATCCTTTACAACTTTTATTGAGAGGATAGTGTAAAACTATGAGAAAAAAATGAAAGTACTCAGTACAAGGCATACAGCATATCTAAACACATAGCAGTATGCATGGTACAGGACATTCATAGTGTAATTGCACAACATGGTGGTAGTATAAACATCTATAATGACAAAAGACTACTCTGAAATAAAACATATGGAACAGAGTAGCTACATAATACAATATGGTGAGCTCTAACAAGGGGAAAATAACTCACCGACTGTGCTATGTGGAGGTAAACAACCAGATGGGCTGAAAATCAGGGAGACATAATCAGCACGTCAGTATCCATGAGGCCAACATTGCTGCTGGAGAAGAAGGGGGTCAAGGCTAATGCAGAGGCTAATGGGAAACTACGGAAGCCTTAAATATTAAATTGCACAGTAAGCAATGAAACAGAAAGTAAAATATAATTAGAACATTGTCAATAGATGGCGCTGTTGGATAAGTTATCACAATACACCACAGTTCAATACAAGCATAGCAAAACTGATTATATGCATTTGTATAAAGGCATGACACATATAACAAAATGTACTCACCTTCCTTCGCTCCCATGACGTGCGGTGTCTTCTTATGTAGCCGGCTCAAAGGCAGGCAGCTGACATCTGTATGCCTGCTATGGGCAATGTATGACGTCACTGCCATGCGCCACCTGCCAGCTTCAGATGTCGACCTCTGATTGGTTGGCGGCGTGTATTGCGGTGCAGGTTTCTGCCACACAATACATTTTATCTGACTGTGCATCCTCAGATGGACATCCAGCTGTAGTAGGCACTGGTGTTGACGGGCCCACTTCCTGCACCGGACTGGTCGCAAGTGCACCCTTTGCGAGTGGATCGCCCCCAGTAGAGCAGTGGGGTACTCGGTACCGGGTCCTTCGGTTCTCAAGGAAGATGTCACGGTGGCTGACCCGGTCCGTGGCCCTAGGGACGTCCGTTGTAAATGGTGAAAGGTCTTTAAAGGAATAATGTTCGTGACGCCACCTGTGGTATTCGGTCGGGGTGACCGACGCTGCTTAGGGGTCCGCTGGGGTGATGTTATGGCAGCTAGTTGGTTCCCAGTGTGTAGATGGTGGATGATGTAAGGCGCAGTGAATAACGAGGACGCAAGGTTGCAGTCTCTTTACCTTCACTGAAGACTTCAGCGTCCACAGTCCAGAGCACCAGATAGGAACAACCCGTATGACTGATGGCTTGACGCTTTTTACAGGGACTCTAGCACGCCCCAGCCCCCACAAGTTTCCACTGTGCCTCCTGGGTATGGGTCGAGCAGGTAACGTGGAATTATCTGTCCTGCCGGCAGGGCCGTATTTGCCACTAGGCACTCGAGGGCACGTGCCTAGGGCGGGGACGATGCGGGGGGCGGCACCTGAGCAAGTGAGCAAGGGTTTTTTTTTCACCTCCCGACCAATCGCCCCCACCTTCGCCCGCCCCCCCACCTCCTACCCACCCTCCTTGAAGATTCAGACAATACTCACCCTAACCCTGCTCCAGCGATGCCTGGTCTCAGCATCTGTAGCGCGTCCTGAGTGAGCGGTCACATGGTGCTGTTCATTATGGTCATGAATATGCGCATATTCATGACCTTAATGAGCGGTACCACATGACCGCTCACTCAGGAAGAAGGTGCTGCGTCGGGAGTCAGGACAGAGCCAGAGGGATGTCGGCGCAGCCGCGTGGTGCGGCCGTGGGACAGCTGACAGGTGAGTATGAGGGACAGGGGGGATAAAGGAGGATGGTAAGCCGCCTGCGCCATGCAAGATGGGAGAAGGAGCAGGGGGGTGGAGAGATGAGCCATGCGTACGGGGGAATATGAGCCATGCATACAAGAGGTGGGGGGGATATGAGCCATGCATACGGGGGGGGGGGGGAATCATGAGCCATGCATAGAGGAAGGGGGGGATATGACCCATGCATACAGGGGAAAATTATAAGCCATGCATACAGGAGGGGGTGGTGGTGGAATATGAGCCATGCATACAGGAGGTGGGGGGAATTATGAGCCATGCATACAGGGGGAATTATGAGCCATGCATACAGGGGGGGAATTATAAGCCATGCATACAGGAAGGGGGGATATGAGCCATGCATACAGGAGGGGGGATATGAGCCATGCAAACAGGAAGCGGGGGAATATGAGCCATGCATACAGAAGGAAGGGGGAATATGAGCCATGCATATGGGATAGGAGGAAGATGAGCCATGCATACAAGATGGGAGGGGGGCATTATACACTATTGAGCATCAAGTGGGGTCATTATACAGTATGGAGCACTGTGTGGACATTATACAGTATGGAGCATCATGTAGGGCCATTATACAGTATGTGGAGCACTGCATAGCCATTATACAGTATGGAGCATCATGTGGGGTCATTATACAGTATTGAGCATCATGTGTGGCCATTATACAGTATGGAGCATCATGTGTGGCCATTATACAGTATAGAGCATCATGTGTGGCCATTATACAGTATTGAGCATCATGTGGGTCCATTATACAGTATTGAACATCATGTGTGGTCATTATACAGTATGGAGCATCATGTGTGGCCAATGGCCATTATACAGTATTGAGCATCATGTGTGGCCATTATACAGTATTGAGCATCATGTGTGGCCATTATAAAGTATGGAGCATCATGTGTGGCCAATATGCAGTATGGAGCACTGTGTGGCCATTATACAGTATGGAGCATCATGTAGGGCCATTATACAATATGTGGAGCACTGCATAGCCATTATACAGTATGGAGCATCATGTGTGGCCATTATACAGTATTGAGCATCATGTGTGGCCATTATACAGTATGGAGCATCATGTGTGGCCATTATACAGTATTGAGCATCATGTGTGGCCATTATACAGTATGGAGCATTGTGTGGCCATATTTTTTTTTGGTTATAATTATTGTATATGAAACATTGTGATCAGCAGTGCTAAATGGGTATGGTTGGGACTTGGATATGGGTGTGACTAGTTGAAATGGGTGTGGTCAGAAGCGTGGCCTAAAATTTGCCACGGTGCACTACGTGCGCCGCAACCTTTAGACCTCTTTCCCTTCTTCAAAAGTTGGGAGGTATGATACCGCATTTGCCAAATCACAGCAAGTGCCGCAAATTCCATAGGGAATGAATGAAGCCAAACGCAGTGTTGCCGTAAGTGATCCGTTACGCGGCAGATGCGGAAAAACTGCCCGATCTGCTGCAAAAGGCTACTTTCACAACAGCGATTCTTGACAAAGTCACTGCCGATAGTGTCATACTCACCAAAGGGGAGGCAGCACTAAAAGTGCCTGGGGCAGCAGAAACTCTAAATACGGCCCTGCCTGCCGGTCTCTGGAGCAAGGCATGGAGACGATTGCTCCCTCGGTGTTCCGGCCACTGAATCCTGCGCCTCAGAAGGAGGCAGCCTTTTACAGGGCAGAACTCCTTCTGGTTTCCTCTCCTTTAGCTATGACTTCGTTTCTCACCCTCTACAATTCTCTTTCGTGTCCTTCCTTAGGATGCTGCCGCACGCTGGGCCGACGCAGCTCCGTGGCCTTCCGTCTAGGCCTCTGACAGGATCCCACCCCTGTCTGGGACCCTCCTGTCTGCAGCTGTTAGATGTTCCTCCTTTCCCACTGGCTGCCCGACAGGTGCTGCCTGGGTGAAGCCCAGTCAGCTTCTGACTAACTTCCTATCCAGACCACCAGTTTTTCCTAATTGTGAAGAGTGCCCTACTAAATAGGAGCATAGCTCCCCCTGGTGGACTGGAGTGTGAATTGTGTTGAATGGTTTGTGATACCTGGTAAAGTGATCTCCTTTATTGCCTTCAGACATAACATCACTCCCCCTGGTGGAAGAATGACATTACTGCAACGACCAGGACCCTGGGGCGCTGCACGAGCATAATCGTTACACCCCTGGACATACATGGATGGATGGATATGGGATACACAGATCATTAATCAGAGCCACTAAGCTATTTCTACCTGTGATATAACAGTGTTGTCTGGTGAGACCAGTACACATAATACCCTATATACATTCCTGCAGTTAGCGGCAGATACGAGTTTCCTTTAATTTTCTAAACTTTGATAACTTTATAGTGGGTTGACCTACGCTGATGGAATGAAGGAACATTTCATGAATCATTTCCATAGCGGCAGCGGTTTCTGTGCCTGTAGTTGCTGTGTCAGGTATTCCATATTGTCTAGACAGTTCTCATCCTGCATCCTGGACTTTGATCTGAAGGCTATAAAAAATAAATTCTGAAATATTGTATATGTAAAATATTATCTCCAGGTGTGAGATAAACTGCTGAGAATAATGAGGACACCAAAGACTGGCAACAGTCCATCATTTAGAGATTATTTGGCTTTTTAGTGGTCAGTCAAAACTGCATCTTTCCTCCTCACCTCTGCTTCATTTGTTTGGAACTTAGAAAGTAACTAAACGTTTTTCTTAATCATTGCTCAGCATTTACAAGAACATAAATCTTTGTAATATACTCAATTACAGTATTTTGCTTCCTTCAATCTCCAACACATTTCTGAATGTGCTGGTTTAGGCTACTTTCACACTAGCGTTTTTTTCAATACGTCGCAATGCGTCGTTTATGGGAAAAAACGCATCCTGCAAAGTTGTCTGCAGGATGCATTTTTGCCCCGTAGACTAACATTAGCGATGCATTGCGACGCATTGACACACGTCGCAACCGTCGTGCGACGGTTGCGCCGTGTTGTGGCGGACCGCCGGGAGCAAAAAACGTTACATGTAACGTTTTTTGCTGCCGACGGTCCGCCATTTCCGACCGCGTATGCGCGGCCGGAACTCCGCCCCCACCTCCCCGCACCTCACAATGGGGCAGCGGATGCGCTGGAAAAATGCATCCGCTGCCCCCGTTGTGCGGCACATTCACTGCTAGCGTCGGTACGTCGTCCCGACGCACTGCGATGGGCCGAGTCCGATGCTAGTGTGAAAGTAGCCTTATCTGCCTAGTCCATGCTTTTATTTCAGCTGCCTTGAGCAGAAATCTCATACAGTATTTACAAACACTCTTGTCTGAGTAGGGAGGATTGGAGCAGAGAAGCCAGCATAGAGAGAGTGTGTAACTAATGTTTGACTATGGATTGTCTTTTACAGCAGCAGTTCAAAGCAGCTTGTAAAAGAGCAACTATCTAGCAGCATCCTTCCCTGTTGATTGACAGTTTATTTGCTCTGGTACATGACCAGTGATCTGTCAATCAGCCAGAGGGGGTGCTGCTCAGTAGAAGCTAGAACTTGCGCCAATTCTCATGTGTCAATGCACTCATAGATACAACTTCAAAACATGCTTTCTCATTGCTTTGGGTTATAAAGGGATCAGCTTGTCTATCTTTGAAAGGACTACACACTTGTAAGGAGGTGGTGGGGACCCTCATCTGCCCCTCTCTCCCTTGTGCTGGGCCTGTGTCCCTTATGCGTTAGTCTGACGGTGTACCTGTTTATTAATGCATTAATGCTATGTTCATGTGATGTACTGTGTTTGTGACATATTTATGCTGTATCATTGCTGTATGTGCTGTGATGTTCCTTGTGTTTTGTATTGTTTTTGGCTCCCACTGCGATCCGTAGTGTCTCCAGGGGCACCACGTGACTCAAGAACACGTGACCCGAACGTCACTGCAGGTCCTGCGAAGCATCGTACTAGGACGTTCAAGCAGCGGCCGCATAGGCGTCTGTCACCGGCCGGGACAGCGCTCGCATAAGTGGCTTGGAAGATTGTAACGCCCGCATCCATCAGCTGATTATTTAGCAGCATTCATCTACAGTAACCACGGAGGTTCTTAAAGCGCCTATCTACATTACAGGTACTGCACTGAGACTGTGTGCGCAATTACGGCGCCTCCATTGATTTATATACGAGTACTTGTTTGCTACTATATTAACTCCATTTCCAGGCAGGAACGGGTGCTTTATTAACAACGTTTAAACCACAGGAGTATATTATATTATTTTATTATATTTTTAGTCTCTTTTTTACTATCCTGGTATTTTCGGGAATATTACTTATGCATTCCCGATAATAAGGATACACATTATAGTAGTATCCTCATCCTTTTAAAAATAGGAATCATTTACTAATATTGCTCTCCTTTTTTCTTTTCCTTTTTTCTATTATAGCTACTAATTGCATCTATCTGAGTTTGAGTAGATGTATACATTTCAATACGATTAATGTTCCTCATCTGACAGGTAATTTCGTACTGTGATTGTTTGATTTCTGTATATATAGCAGACAGCGCAGGTTTTTTATTTATTTTATATGTTTTGTATTGTTATTAACATGTACTGTAGTGTGCTGTATTTGCCATGCACATGTTAGAGGTAGGGACAGAAGGCGTTAACCCAGGAGGCTGGGCTAGCAGCTTCAAAGCAGACAGGAAGTCCCTGTCTGCAGGTCAGTGCCCAGGCAGGCTTGCCTGTGGCCGGGTGTGCTCACCTGCTGGGAGCTGGCCATACCCCTGGTGGGAAACAGAGCTGCCAGTGGACTGTCAGGCAACAGGCACAGGGACTGTGTGTGTGCCCCACAAGAGACTTGCAGCTTCTGGGATCTGCCTGGGAGTTACCCAAGAGACTTGCAGCTCCTGTAATTTGTCTGGAGCTACTGCCTCTGCTGCTGCAGCCATTGCTGGAGATAGGGACAGCTCAGGAATTGTACCTTCCTTTCTTCATCACCTTTATTAAATACAAGTTGCCACTGTTGGGCCCTACAATGTGTGATGCGTGGTGCATTCGATCCAGCATGGACAGGAGCCAGATGTCTGAGGTAACCCACTGTGACCCTGGGCTGGGACTAGAACTGTCATTTCATGTGCAAGTGGCCGGGGTGCTCACTGACTGTGACCTAGTGGACTCAGCTATGACTACCAACCCCTTGCCACCTTGTTACATTTGGTGTAGTCGGCATGATCGACCCCAGCGGCCCTGCAATCCTGAGACTGATGGAGGAAATGCCTGAGATATGTGCATTGTTGACCACCGTGAAAGAATTGGAGATGGCGGCTGACAGTGACTTTGAGCCCGAGAATTGTGATTTGTTGCCCGCCATGAAGGAATTAAAGATGGCAGCAGACAGTGATTGCAAGATATCGCCGAACACTGGCCAGAAAATGGAGGTCAGTGACGCAAAAGTGCAGGAGGGTGCTGCCTTTCGTGGGAGTCATGCGAGAAAATTGGCGCCAAAGAAGGCCGCACCCCACTGTGATGGATGCCCGCCCGAATTGGATGCGGGCGCAGAGAGAGCTCCCGCCCCTGGAGCAGGTTCTGGAGAAATGGGTGGAGCCGCAGGAAGTGTCCCCACCCACGAATGGGTGGAACCCAAAGAGACCAGACAGCATGTTTGCAAGAGAGATGCCATTACCTGCTGATATGGAAAGGCGCAGCACAGCTTTCCACGGTGGCATCGGCCACCAGGACTGGAGACGATCCGTGACCCGGGTGGAGATGGGCCTCCATTTCGAGGCCTGGAAGTTGGAGGAGCCGAGAGAGTGGCATCCTTTCAAGCGGCCAGTGGAGAGCGAGGAACGCCGCATTGTCAGAGCATTGAAGCGCGGGGGGAGCTGCAGCTGGCCGGATGACCAGTGGAGTGGCGAGCACCTTGACCTGGCCAAAGGATATGGATTAATTCAGGAGACCCAGACAGGAAAAAAGGTCTACGTGAATGCTGGGTCCGTGGTCTCCAGAGGTGCCCTTCAGCTCCACGTTACTTTTGTTGAAGAGCAGGGACCCCGAGGGCCATATGAGGTGGCTGTGCAGAAGGCCTCCAACCAGGAGGACAACATACCACAGAGGGCTCCACCTGATGAGCAGCCGGTTGCCGCGGCCACAGTCTCGGCAGATGTGCAGGAGAGAGCGGTGCCTAGACGCAGTGAGGTGGCCGCAAATGTAACAACAGAGCCGAAAACTCTGAGAGCTGTGGGACTGACGTGTGCGGAGCAGAATGAACAGTGGCGACTCCTCCTCAAGCGGATCCTCATCTCACACCTATATTGTGGTACAGGGTCCACATGTGGCCCATTACAGTAACCAGCGGCCGTGCATTGGTTGACATGGCCCCTTTAAGGAAAAATGTGAGTTGTGCTGGTAGCACCTGTATAGTGTGAATGGACTGTTCCGCATCCCTTAAGAGGGCAGTGAGCCATGCATGGCATCAATGGAGGCATCAGGAGTGGCCACCACGGTCACTGAGTAAGGACTATATTCTCTTAACCAGGAACTTTGTCCCCTTTTTACCTTGAACTGGCCCCCTGTTAAGCACAGCGCACCAATTTGCTGCTAAGCCCGTGACCTGGTCAAAGGGGGGAGGGGGAGAGTTTGACCAGAAGGACCCGAGGACCGAGCCAAATCAAGACGGTGTGATAAGTTGGTCATCGGGCCAGGATGACTGTTTTACCGGACCCAGGAACAAGGGGACCAGGGTCAGGCAGACCCTCTTTGAGCGAGAGACTGGGACTCTGCTACTGATGTTACTTGAAGTTTGTTGTACTGATTTTTGTTATATATGTGCTGTTTTAAACCCTGTAGGGGTCGTCTTGGCAGGGGACGGCAGTGTTTTAGGGTTGAGTGGTGTAAGGAGGTGGCGGGTACCCTCGTCTGCCCCCTCTCTCCCGTGTGCTGGGCCCGTGCCCCTTATGCGGTACCCGGACGGTGTAACCGTTTATTAATGCATTAATGCTATAATCATGTGATGAACTGTGTTTGTGATGTCTTTTTGCTGTATCATTGTAATGTATGTGCTGTTATGTTCCTTATGTTTTGCATTGTTATTAACATGTACTGTAGTGTGCTATGTTTGCCTTTCACGTTAGAGGCAGGGACAGAAGGGGTTAACACAGGAGGCTGGGCTACCAGCTTCCAAGCAGACAGGAAGTTTCTGTCTGCAGGTCAGTGCCCAGCCAGGCTTGCCTGTGGTCAGGTGTGCTCCCCTGCTGGGAGCTGGTGATAACCCTGGAGGGAAACAGAGCTGCCAGTGGACAGTCAGACAGCGACTGCTGCAGCCATTGCTGGAGATAGGGACAGATCAGGAATTGTACCTTCCTTTCTTCATCACCTGGGACTAGAACTGCCATTTCATGTGCATGGGGCCGGGGTGCTCACTGACTGTGACCTAGTGAACTCGGCTATGACTACCACCCCGTGCCATCTTGTTACACACTCACATTGTCACGATTCCTCTGATCAGTGAGTGATGGCTGTGCTGTTCTATGGAAACTGTTTTGCTGAGTTGTCTTTGTCTTGATTGGCAGCTTGGCTGTCCAATCCTGTGATTGGCTTGATGGGCTGTCGGTGCTTTGATTGAAAGCTCAGCTGTTCAATCTGTAATTGGGATGTGCAGGACTTTCTACAGGTGTTCAGTGTTCTGGTGATTGCCCAGCTACTTAACTGAGCTGTCTGCCCCTGATCCCTGCCAGACATAGTTTGTGCTTCTTGGTGAGTTTTATCCTGATTCTGTTGCTCTGAGTTCTTATCTTCTGCTGCCTGACCCTTTGACCATGCTCTGTCACTTTGTCTTGTCCTTTGGATTTTGTTCCACTATCTCTTGTTATTGACCCTGGAATGTGACCTGATTGACGCCTTCGTCTATTCCCTTGGCTATCTACATACTCTCTTGGTATTGACCCCGAAACCGCTGACTCTTCTGCCTACAGACTGCGGAGACCCGTGTATCGTAAACAATGCCTTTCCCCCTCCCACTGATTCCGTAATGAAAACACAGACAGGCCTACATGGGTTGAACAGGTCGGTCACAGTTTATTAATTACATAAGCAGAGAAGTGCAATTACATGTCATAACGGGCTCATTGCCGAAGGCCCTGTCTGCGACCGTCAGGCGAACCGGCTAATGAGTGGTTACGAACCTTTGCCCCTCTCTACACTTCTGCCATGGAGGATCATGTGTATAACCTACACAGGACTCCGACTCCCACCCATTAGCATTAAGGCCTGTTCAACGCCATCCTGCAAACCTGACAGAAATATGTGGAGACCAATGTCCGTGATGTGAATTCCATCTGGTCTCAATAGTGCCGAGTTATCTCCTTCCAGCTGGTGGTGGCGAACTACAATGACATATTTTTTCCCTTTACAAGTTTCACCATCCTTGTGTTGATCTTTTTTCTTGATTTCTCTATGGCTTTTGCATCCTTAGCTCCATGCCGGACAGCTCGTGGCACCATCTCTGACCACACCAACACCATATCCGGTAACAGACAGAAAAAATGCTCTATGTGTGTTGACAGAGCTCAGCACCTTTTACAGAGCTCAGCACCTTTTCACTTACCCAGATCATTGCCTCCGGCATGTAACATTAATATCACAGGCCGTTCGGCCCTCTTAGCGATGTTGACTATTACCGGGAACACATGTTGCCATTGGAGACCTCTGATACCTCTCCAGTTGAACGCTAGTCCCAGGGAGCCTAGATCTTTTCCACCCAGACGAAGTTCGGCTCTTTTGCTCGCCCAGTAGAAATAAGAGTGTCTTAATACCCAAACTGCGGGATTACAGACACCTGTAAGAGACAAGATGTGTTACTCAAGCAAATCAGGTCATATCTCTGGCGAATAATGTGGATTTACAGCAGCCCATTGTCTGCACTTCGGCCTCCGATAGCTTCGGTGGCTGCTTTTATTAGGAATGAATGTGTCCCGTATTCCTTTGGATTAGCGTCGTTTTTTTTTTTTGGAACTGTTTATAAGTTTGCTTGAAATTGATACTTGGTAAGAAGGGACCTGTATGTGAGAGAAAACTCTGCTTGTATGTATATTACCGCATATCGTTTGACTATTTTTAGTGGGCATATTGGTGCATCGGATGAGTTAACCAGGACCCAGGCACCTCTACTACCGGTGGGATCGCATTTGGATTTACGTACGTGAATGCGCAGATCGTTGCTGCAAATGACTAAGTCCTCATTGTTTAAACCGCCTTCCGACGCAGTTTTTGACTGCTTTAACAATTCAAGTGATAGCGAGGGCAGCTGATATGAGGATCGACTGATGTTGCGACTTGCCACTGATATGGAGATTGTGATAATATCGTGCAATAGTCTCAATGATATAGGGCGCCGGCATTCCTGACTTGGTTGAAGCCTTCTCCAGCCTTTAACAGCTTGTTTGATAAAAGGGAATTTAGTAACGTCAGCCCAGCCCCATTAATTGAAATAAAAAGGCTATTCCCGATAAATGCCATTGCGCCGATGTACCCGATCCACCTCTTTCCCTGAGCTGATTCAAATATTCTGTGCACGCCTCGTGTCTCGCTAGATCGCACTTATCGATCGGCCTACCTTGAATTAGAGAGCACCACTCTTCCCACGCTTTACCGTAGACCTGCCAGGTAGCCAATGTAACCAAAGCGCAGATTAAGGGCATCAGTGATTGACCACTGTGTCCCATAGGGATGGAAGAAACTGGACACCCGATAGTTGTGCCCTTGGGAGAAGGACTTTGAAGGCCTGTTAATCGGAAGATACATTTGAGTTAACAAGATTATCGTCTACGTCTGACGTTACTCTGGCTCGACACCAGATGCTGTTATTGAAGCATAGTAGTGCTAGTCAGCGTCAAACAGCAAATAATGGTGGTGATGCAGAAATCATATTGCTTAAGGTGTTTTAGGTTCCCGGACCTTTTGTTGAAATCCGATGCTTGTGTCTTCTAACAGAGTACCCCATAGCTCCACTGAAGATACTATTGCAAAAATTTCTAACAGGGCTGGATCACGGCCCCAGCTTGCTGTTGTCCATAATTACAGCTAGCTGCCTTTGTGCTGTTGGTTTTTGTAGATTGCTGCAAAACCGCTTTTGATACAACCCCCTACCGTGAGTCCTAGGTCCTTGCGTGGCATCTCTTGTGCTATGACGCAGGTATGGCCAATGTAGGATTGAAGGAAACCATTGTAGGAACGTTTTCCAGACTAGTAAGTCTGCTTTCAAGGAGCAAGTGATTCTAATTATATGGCCTGTCTGGGCAATGCCCTTCGTTGCCAGTGATAATCAGTGAGAGAAGGCTCTGCCGACCGGCATTACGTGGCAAATGTCAGCAAACCCAGTAAGGACTGCAGCTGTTGGAGGGTGGATTTTTTAACTTCACCGAGGCTTTCCACCACTAGCAGTGTTTTCTGTATTTTTTCTGATGGTAAGCAAAATTGTTTTCTATTTCGATGCTTAAGAGAGGCAGCATGTTACATGGGCTGACTGTCTTTTTGTAGGTGATAGCGGCACGCGGAAGTGCTGAGATATAAATTTTTCGAGGGGGAAGGAGCAGAGTTTAGAATTTTTTTTGGGGGGGAGTCCGACAAACCAAAAATTCATCGAGGTAGTGAATCAGAGCATTGCTGCAGTTTAATAACGGACTACCCAGTCCAGGGAAGTACTGAATAGTAGGCAGGCAGATATCAAAATAATAGTGCTGGTCCACCTTACAACCTGACTATGGTTAGGCCAGCGGGGCACTGAGCCCAGCTTTGTATACTAATTCTACCGCCTTGCTAAGAGACGCATACGTCACAGAAGCTTCGTCTGGGGGGATTGCGTCGTTAGCCGATTCGCCTTATGGTTAGCCGATTCGCCTTATGGTTAGCCTATACTTTTTGGGTTCTTTTTTAGGAATTCTGCCTAACGGCGAGATTCTTAATATTTTTGAGCGGCAATGATTGAAAAGGGGCCAACATTCTACCTAGTTCAACCTATTGTTAGATCTTTTGATATAATATTTTGGTGAATTAGCATGCAGATTTAAGGTTACTGGATATTTTTAGTGTTTGAATGAATTGGCAGGGGATCTAAAAAACATATGTAAATCCGGGGTTTAACTGACGGCTGTATTTTGGATAGAAATATGTCAAGCCCACCACTGTCTGTTGAATCTGCTTCGGGAACTCATATTCCACCGTCCCCTGAGTCCACCTCAGGGACCCGTGTTCCACCGTCTGCTACGCTAGAATGAAAACACTCACCATTATATGATTTTGGCCGAGTGTCTCCAGTTGATGGAGGAACTCCGGCTCCTGTGTAGCTCATTCTTCTTTGTAGTAAAAGCCTCATTCAGCATTGACTCATCATTAATTCATCTTATTTGTAGTAACTGCCTCGTTCGGCATTGATTCAAGTAATTGCCTCATTCGGCATTGATTCATTATTGATTTTGCAAAGCTCCCCATTGTGTGTCGCAGGAGGAGTGATATCCGATGATAGAGGAACTCCGACTCCCGCTAGGGTGATGGTATG
Organism: Ranitomeya imitator; assembly: GCF_032444005.1. Taxonomy (NCBI): domain Eukaryota; kingdom Metazoa; phylum Chordata; class Amphibia; order Anura; family Dendrobatidae; genus Ranitomeya; species Ranitomeya imitator. The sequence goes on along the minus strand of NC_091282.1, from coordinate 640,881,415 downwards.
GTTATAGCATTGGCCGGAGGCCCAGGGAGATTGAGAAGCGTCTCCCTGCCTGTTGGCCAGCATTGGAGCGCATGGCTTCAGGCAAGTGCTATGCGCTCGAGCAGGAGGAGTGACATCCGATGATGGAGGAACTCCGGTCTGGTGAATGTATTGGCCATAAGCGCAGAGAGATTGAGTAGCGTCTCCCTGGCCGGAAGCCAAAGTTGGAGCGCATGGCTGCAAGTGATTAACGTGCACTCAAGCCTGAGTGAAACCCAGTGATGGCTTAACTCTGGCTCCCTCTTTGGCAATGGACAGGTGGGTGACTTGGCTGGAAGCCCTGGGAGGTGTGGATGGGACTCCCTGGCTGTGAACCATTGATGGAGCACGTGACCGCTTGTGCATGTCGTGTGCACGTGGCTGGTTTTCGGGGCTCTCAGATGCGTTGGAACGCCCCGATGTTGATGTGGAGCGCCCTTTAGAGGACCGAAATCTGTGGCGGCTCCTATGTGACCTGTGTCTGTAATGGTACCAGGAGGAACTTTTTTTAGAGGGGCTGCGTGACTGGAGGTGGAAGTTGCCGGAGGATTGGGAGGACATGTGGCGTCTATGCCTGCGTCCGCTGTAGCTATGGCGGGTGTGAGGGGCATCAGCGTCCGCAGTAAGGAGTGGGTTACACGCCATAGCAGGAAACGCTGTACTTGTTAGCATTAGCGATGTTATTGGGCAACCATGTACAATATTGTGGGCTGTGCAAAGGGGGGCAGAGGGACATGTTGGTGCTTGGTTCTAGAACGTTTATGTTTAAAATTGGAGTCATTTGTTGATGGCGAGTGCGCTGCTCGTTTGGGTTTAACCGATCAGCGTTCTCTTACTATGTGTTAAGTGATCTCGGGCCGGTCTCCAAGTTCCCCCTTGCAGGCAGCGAAGTTTCGCCTGCAGGGAAAATAATGGAGACCGGACCTGGGCTACCACTGCATTATATCAGCGGGGATCGGAAGTGAGTGGGCAGAGCTTGGCCAGGGCACTCCGAAAGCAGAGAGGAGCCAGTGGGAGGTGGGGCTCGGCACGTAGAGTCACGCAGCCGGAAGCTGTGCGATGGCGGCGCTGCATCGCCACCCAACCCAGAGCCGCTCCAGGGGGTGGGGCAACCGCGCAGACCACCTGCCCCCTGCGCTGCCGGTACAACGGGGAATGGCGGAGGCACCGCCACAGAGGAGGGAGAGGCGTCGCTATCCCGATGGCGGGGGTGCCGCATGGACCCCGCTCATTGCATCGGGTGGTCAGACGCTGGAGCACCGGCTGGAGAGGGACAATGCACAGGGACCCAAAACCTGAGGTGTGCCAAGGCCCTGACATGGGAAGCCGCCGCTTGGCACCGACAGAGACAGAGGGCGCCATGGGTGGACCGGAGGGCAAGAACTGGCACGACGACTGAGGTGGGTCATGGGAGGTGAGGCAACGAGGGGCAGAAGAAGATTGTGCCCCCGGGGGATGATGAGGACGCCTGCCGCATGATTAGGGGTCCATGAGAGGGCTCAGGGAGGTGAGCACCGAGGCCAGTTATAAGGGCATGTAACCATTGCTCACCTTCCTGTGCTGCTCTCTGCTACAGGGCCTCAATCATAAGGTCAGACATGGCAGCAGGCTCAGGGGTCCTCAGAACAGCTTCTAGGGGTCAGCCAGGAAGAAAGAAATACCCCAGGTCCTGCATTTAACCCATTTAGGTGTGGCTGGACGCCCCTTCACCTTTATTCCCATTGATCAGTTGGGCATCTAGATTAGTGCATCACCTGCGGGAGCAGTGGGAGGGGGGAATTGGGCACTGCACAGTGTTTCCTACTCGCTTTAACCCTATGGGCTCCGCAGTCAGAGGCACGTTCCTTAATCAGTATCGTGCCTGCCATTACATCTTGCCATATACGTTTTTTTCCTGAACAACGCATCCAGTTTGTGCACTCTGTGTTCAGGTGACGAATCTGACCCAAATGGTTCAGTATCTAGCCAATGCTAACAGAGTTGACTGCCCCTGAACCAGTTGTAGAACTTCCTGACATATTTTTGGGGGGAGAAATTAATTTAAGGTATTTAGGGAGAGCTGTAAATTATTTTTTACTCTAGGACCCCGGTCTTCTGGAGATGAGTCCCAGCGGGTGGGTATTATCATGTTCCTACTGCGTGGGGGTCTTCAGACTTGGACATTCTCTTTGTTCCCACTGGCACCAGAATGCTCTTCTGCTGACACCTTTTTTAACGTTTTAGGGATGATTTATGTCTAAGCTGATAGGGTCCAGGCCGCAGAGGCTAAGATCATGAACATGACGCAGAGGGTCCGCATCTCTGAGGATTATAGTTCAGGGTTCTGGCAATTGTCGTCTGAGGTTCTATGGAACGATGCTGCTCTCCGGTGTCAGTGAACTAAACAAAATTACTGTTAAAAATACTTACCCACTTCCACTCATCTCCGACCTATATAATCAGCTTACTGGGGTCAAAGGGTTTTCTAAACTTGATCTTAGAGGGGCATATACTGTATATACTTGAGTATAAGCTGACCCGAGTATAAGCCGAGGCACCTAATTTTACCACAAAAAAATGGTGAAATGTATTGTCTCGAGGATAAGCCGGATATGCATTGACTCCTCATACCTATTCTTGCATGCATAACTCCTCATCACTATTCTTACATGCAACACTCCTCATCCCTATTGTGGTATTCATATCTCCTCATCTCTATCATGGTATGCATGACTACTATTCCCTATCCTGGTATGCATGGCTCCTCAACCCCATCCTGGTATGCATGGCTCCTCATCCTTATCCTTGTATGCATGGCTACTCATCCCTATCCTGGTATGCATGGCACCTCATCCCTATCATGGTATGCATGGCTTCTCATCCCTATCCTGGTATGCATGGCTCCACATCCCTATCCTGGTATGCATGGCTCCTCATCCCTATCCTGGTATGCATGGCTCCTCATCCCTATCCTGGTATGCATGGCTCCTCATCCCTATCCTGGTATGCATGGCTCCTCATCCCTATCCTGGTATGCATGGCTCCTCATCCCTATCTTGGTATGCATAGCTCCTCATCCCTATCTTGATATGCATAGCTCCTCATCCCTATCTTGGTATGCATGGCTCCTCATCCTTATCTTAGCATGCATAACACCTCATCCTTATCCTTGTATGAATGGCTCCTCATCCCTATCCTTGTATGCATGGCTACTCATCCCTATCCTGGTATGCATGGCTCCTCATCTCTATCCTGGTATGCATACCTCCTCATCCCTATGTTGGTATGCATGGCTCCTCATCCTTACAGTATCTTAGCATGCATGGCTCCTCATCCCTATCATTTTATGCATGGCTACTCATCCCTATCCTTGCATGCATGGCTCCTCATCTCTACCCTGGTATGCATGGCTCCTCATCCCTATCTTTGTATGCATGGCTCATCATCCCTATCCATTTATGCATAGCTCCTCATCCCTATCCTTGTATGCATATCTCCTCAACCCCATCCTTGTATGCATGGCTCCTCATTCTTATCCTGGTATGCATGGCTACTCATTCCTATCCTGGTATGCATGGCTCCTCATCCCTATCCTGGTATTCATGGCTCCTCATTCCTATCTTGGTATGCATGGTTCCTCATCCTTATCTTAGCATGCATAGCACCTCATCCTTATCCTTGTATGCATGGCTCCTCATCCCTATCCTTGTATTGGCTCCTCATCCCTATCCTGGTATGCATGGCTCCTCATCCCAATCTTGGTATGCATGGCTCCTCATCTTTATCTTAGCATGCATAGCTCCTCATCCCTACCCTTGTATGCATGGCTCCTCATCCCTATCATTGTATGCATGGCTCCTCATCTCATCCCTATCCTGGTCTGCATGTCTCCTCATCCCCATCCTTGTATGCATGGCTCCTCATTCCTATCCTGGTATGCATGGCTCTTCATCCCTATCCTTGTATTCATGATTCTTAATCCCTATCCTTGTATACATGGCTCCTCATCCCTATTCTGATCTGAACAGCTCCTCATTCATAAAATTGTATGATTGGCCCTCATCCCCATCCTTGTACGCATGGCTCCTCATCCCTATCTTGGTATGCATGGCTCCTCATCCTTATCTTAGCATGCATAACACCTCATCCTTATCCTTGTATGAATGGCTCCTCATCCCTATCCTTGTATGCATGGCTACTCATCCCTATCCTGGTATGCATGGCTCCTCATCTCTATCCTGGTATGCATACCTCCTCATCCCTATGTTGGTATGCATGGCTCCTCATCCTTACAGTATCTTAGCATGCATGGCTCCTCATCCCTATCATTTTATGCATGGCTACTCATCCCTATCCTTGCATGCATGGCTCCTCATCTCTACCCTGGTATGCATGGCTCCTCATCCCTATCTTTGTATGCATGGCTCATCATCCCTATCCATTTATGCATAGCTCCTCATCCCTATCCTTGTATGCATATCTCCTCAACCCCATCCTTGTATGCATGGCTCCTCATTCTTATCCTGGTATGCATGGCTACTCATTCCTATCCTGGTATGCATGGCTCCTCATCCCTATCCTGGTATTCATGGCTCCTCATTCCTATCTTGGTATGCATGGTTCCTCATCCTTATCTTAGCATGCATAGCACCTCATCCTTATCCTTGTATGCATGGCTCCTCATCCCTATCCTTGTATTGGCTCCTCATCCCTATCCTGGTATGCATGGCTCCTCATCCCAATCTTGGTATGCATGGCTCCTCATCCCTATCTTTGTATGCATGGCTCATCATCCCTATCCATTTATGCATAGCTCCTCATCCCTATCCTTGTATGCATATCTCCTCAACCCCATCCTTGTATGCATAGCTCCTCATCCCTACCCTTGTATGCATGGCTCCTCATCCCTATCATTGTATGCATGGCTCCTCATCTCATCCCTATCCTGGTCTGCATGTCTCCTCATCCCCATCCTTGTATGCATGGCTCCTCATTCCTATCCTGGTATGCATGGCTCTTCATCCCTATCCTTGTATTCATGATTCTTAATCCCTATCCTTGTATACATGGCTCCTCATCCCTATTCTGATCTGAACAGCTCCTCATCCATAAAATTGTATGATTGGCCCTCATCCCCATCCTTGTACGCATGGCTCCTTATCCCTATCCATGTATGCATGGCTCCTCATCCCTATCCTTGTATACATGGCTACTCATCCCTATCCTTATATGCATGGCTCCTCATCCCTATCCGGGTCTGCATGGCTCCTTATCCCCATCCTTGTGTGCATGGCTCCTCATCCCCATCCTTGTATGCATTTCTCCTCATCCCTATCCTGGTCTGCATGGCTCCTCATCCCTATCCTTGTATGCATGGCTCATCATCCCTATCCTGGTGTTTGTACATGGCTCCTCATCCCTATCCTGGTCTGCATGGCTCCTCATCCCTATCTTGTCATGCATGGCTCCTCATCCCTATCCTTATATGCATGGCTCCTCATCCCTATCCTTGTATGCATGGCTCCTCATCCCTATACTGGTATGCATGGCTCCTCATCCTTAGCTTAGCATGCATAGCTCCTCATCCCTATCCTTGTATGCATGGCTCCTCATCCCTATCCTTGTATGCATGGCTCCTCATTCCTCTCCTTGTATGCATGGCTCTTCATCCCTATCCTTGTATTCATGATTCTTAATCCCTATCCTTGTATACATGGCTCCTCATCCCTATTCTGATCTGAACAGCTCCTCATCCATAACCTTGTATGATTGGCCCTCATCCCCATCCTTGTATGCATGGTTCCTTATCCCTATCCATGTATGCATGGCTCATCATCCCCATCTTTGTATGCATGGCTCCTCATCCCTATCCTTGTATGCATGGCTACTCATCCCAATCATTGTATGCATAACTCCCCATCCCTATCCGGGTCTGCATGGCTCCTCATCCCCATCCTTGTGTACATGGCTCCTCATCCCCATCCTTGTATGCATGGCTCATCCCTATCCTGGTCTGCATGGCTCCTCATCCCTATCCTTGTACGCATGGCTCCTCATCCCTATCCTTGTATTCATGATTCTTAATCCCTATCCTTGTATACATGGCTCCTCATCCCTATTCTGATCTGAACAGCTCCTCATCCATAACCTTGTATGATTGGCCCTCATCCCCATCCTTGTATGCATGGTTCCTTATCCCTATCCATGTATGCATGGCTCATCATCCCCATCTTTGTATGCATGGCTCCTCATCCCTATCCTTGTATGCATGGCTACTCATCCCAATTATTGTATGCATAACTCCTCATCCCTATCCGGGTCTGCATGGCTCCTCATCCCCATCCTTGTGTACATGGCTCCTCATCCCCATCCTTGTATGCATGGCTCCTCATCCCTATCCTGGTCTGCATGACTCCTCATCCCTATCTTGGTATGCATGGCTCCTCATTCCTATCCTGGTATGCATAGCTCTTCATCCCTATCCTTGTATTCATGGCTCCTCATCCCTATCCTTGTATGCATGGCTCCTCATTCTTCTCCTGGTATGCATGGCTCTTCATCCCTATCCAGGTCTGCATGATTCCTCATCCCTATCTTGGTATGCATGGCTCCTCATCCCTATCTTGGTATGCATGGCTCCTCATCCCTATCCAGGTAGGCATGGCTCCTCATCCCCATCCTTGTGGGCATGGCTTCTCATCCCCATCCTTGTATGCATGTCTCCTCATTCCTATCCTGGTATGCATGGCTCTTCATCCCTATCCTTGTATTCATGATTCTTAATCCCTATCCTTGTATCCATAGCTCCTCATCCCTATTCTGATCTGAACAGCTCCTCATCCATAACCTTGTATGATTGGCCCCCATCCCCATCCTTGTATGCATGGTTCCTTATCCTTATCCTTGTATGCATGGCTCATCATCCCTATGATGGTGTGAGGCGCAGTGAAGAACGAGGACACAAGGTTGCAGTCTCTTTACCATTTTACTGTAGACTTCAGCATCCACAGTCCAGAGCACCAGATCACAGGGCAGGCAGAGTCCGGCCGGTTTGGAGGCAAATCCAGAGTCCCCTAGGTGGAATCAGTAACCTTCCTCTAGCACCTGAGTGTTGTAGTACCTTATTGCTGAGCCTCTCATAAGGTCCTCACAACTGTTGTAGATGTTCTAGATGTTATGTCTCTCTCTGTCCCCCAGATGGATAGGACAACCCGTGTGACCGGTGGCCTGAGGCTTTTACAGGGACTATAACACGCCCCGGCCTCTCGTGGGTGCCACCTTGCCTCCTGGGTATGGGGCGGATCAGTAACGTGAAATTAGCTGTCCTGCCGGTCTTTGGAGCAAGGCATAAAGGACTGTTGCTCCCTCGGGGTTCCGGCTACCAGATCCTGCGCCTCAGAAGGAGGCAGAACTCCTTCTGGTTTCCACTCCTTTTGCTATGACTTCTTCTCACTCTCTACAATACAGTTCTCTGTTCGTGTCCGTTCTTAGGAACTGCCGCACGAGGGGCAGGTGCAGCTCCGTGACCTTCTGTCTAGGCCTCTGACAGGATCCCACCCCTGTCAGGGACCAAATACCTGAGCCGAAGCTCAGCCAGCAACTGCCTAACTTCCTCTCCAGGCCACCAGTTTTACCTAAGTGTGAAGAGTGCCCTAATAAATAGGAGTTTTGCTCCCCCTGGTGGACTGGAGTAGGAAATGTGTTGTATGTTTGTGGTACCTGGTAAAGATATCTCCTTTATTGCCTCCAAACATAGTATCACTCCCCCCTAGAGGAGAATGATATTACTGCAACGACCAGGACCCTGGGGTGCTGCATATGCATGCATCATCCCTATCCCGGCAGGCGCCTGCGCACTGCAGTACTTTGCTCTGCCCTCAACAGGGCAGACAAAGTACGCCTGCGCTGGAGCCGCAGCATGAAGACCAGAAGAAGACGTCATCTGATGACGATGGGAGGCGCCGGACCCGGACCAACAGCGGGAATACCCCTGGGTGAGTATAATCTAACGTCTTTTTCTCATCTTTTAGGATACATCAGGGGCTTATCTACAGCATTCCAGAGTGCTGTAGATAAGCCCCTGATGCCGGTGGGCTTACCTCACCTGCGATTTTGGGGGTGACAGGTTCCCTTTAAGTATATAATTCCTCATGTGTTAATTCATAGTTTTGATGCCTTCAGTGTGAATGTACAATTTTCATAGTCATGAAAATACAGAAAAATCTTTAAATGAGAAGGTGTGTCCAAACTTTTGGTCTGTACTGTATCTATAGATATATCCATAGATATATAATAGCAAGGCTGATATTGATTAATGAACATGTTTAATAAAAAAAACGGAAACAAAAATGGCGAGGGCTCCCACGCAATTTTATGCACCAAAGGGGGAAAGCTGACTCCCGGGGGCCAACATTTGTAGCCTGGGAAGGGGGTAATACCCATGGCCCCTTCCCAGGCTATGAATATCAGCCCGCAGTTGATGTGGGGTCCCCCTATATTTTATAGCCAGAAAGGCTACGCAGACAGCTGCAGGCTGATATTCATAGCCTAGTGAGGGGCCATGGATATTTGCCCCTTCCCAGCTACAAATACCAGCCCCCAGGCGCCCCATAGTGTATATGCAGCGCCCCAGAGACCTGGTCGTTGCAGTATGGCCCCAAGGCGAGTAGCGGTATGTCCGATGGCACGAAAGAGTTCTCCTGACCAGGTATCACCAGAACACATTACACTTCACACTCCGGCCACTAGGGGGAGCAAAAGGCTTTATTTATTGGGCCACTCCTCACACTGGTAAAACTAGGGGCTGGGGAGGAAGTTAGTCAGAAGCTGACTGGGTTGGAACCAGGCAACATCCCGTGGCAGGGGGTGTTGCAGGAAGAAGACACAGGGGGGTCCCTGTCAGGCGTGGGAACCTGGCAGGTGCCTAGCGAACAGAACATAACGGAACCACGCCTGCACACCTTGCGGCGGTATCCTAAGAGAGAGACAAGAGGGGAAGAATATTGTGGAACAGTGTAAACGAGATCAGCACAAAGGAGAGCCAGTAAGAGTCATGCCGAGAGAGGAAGGCAACATCTTACTGAGGCGCGTAGTCGGTGGCCAGATCACCGTAGGAGTAACTGACTTCAGGCCTTACTTCAAATTCCGCTGGACAGTTGATTATAGGTTGGCTGTCTACCTTCTACACCTACGAAGACATAGGGGGCAACATTGGGAGAGGGGCGTCTCTAGGGTCCCAGAAGACCTCCAAGCCTTCCCGTCAAACGCGTGGCGTCCTAGCCATAACATATCTGGGGGACGTTAGAAACTAGCAATATCTGGAACCAAAGAACGAGAGAGAGAGAGAGAAAGCTGTAGAGAACGAACTAACGAGAACAGCAGTTGTGAGGACTATTCCGAATGCTCAGCAGGGTAGGACTACAACACACAGGCGCTATTGGTAGGCAACGATTTCCATCTGCGAAGGAAACTCTGGATGTGCCCATCGGACCGGCCGGTCTCTGATAGCCTGGTTGAACGTGCTCTGGACTGAGGATCCTGAAGCCTTCAGTAAAGAAGTAAAGAGACTGCAACCTTGTGTCCTCATTATTGACTGCGCCTTACACCATCACCATCCACCTTACTGGGAAGCCCTGGGGACATACTTCACCTGTGGGAAGGTATACCATCCAGCTGCCATTCCATCACCCCAGCGGACCCCACAGCAGCGTCGGTCACCCTGACCGAACACCACAGGTGGCGTCACGAACCATTGACAGACTGTACAAATCCCTTTACTTGACACCCCTTAGCAGGGTCACGGACCGGGTCTAGCCACCATGACAGCCTCAGAACCAAACCAGAGAGGCCCGGTACCGAGAACTCGTGGCCCTGTGTCTGGGGGCGCTCCAACTTGGCGTCACGAACAGGATCCTACTTAAGCCTGAAGAATTGGGTCATGCGTGCCTTGGAACTGTGATTGAGACGTGTTGGAATTGTGATTTACTGCAAGGACTGTGCATTGCTATTGACGCAAGATTCCCGCCAAAACTGCCGCCATTGTCGCGCCACGAGGAGCGCCAGAGAAGAAGAAAGGGGTGGAAGTGGGTGTGAAAGAACTGAAGAGCGCGAACGATAATGGCCGCCCAGTCTAAGTATTGTTGTATCCTGAGGGCGGGCCCGTCAGCCGCTGAGGTCCGCCTTCTCATCCTCTATGGAGGGTGGGGATGGAGCCGCCCCCGAAAAAGAGCCCGGGAAGAGGACACAGAGGAAGGGACAAAGATGGCGACTCCCAGGCAACTGCATGGAGACAACCCGGCCAGGCGCAGGCCTGTACCGCCCGCAGCGGCCCCGGAGTCACCGCTGCTGCCAGGATTGACTGCTGTGGAGCTGCCTGAAGGAAAGCCCGGAGGCCGGATGTCTGACGGCTGGGTGGCTACCGCTGAGGCTCGGCGGCTGGCGCGCTGCCTGGAAGCCCGGGTGAGTTCCCGGTTGGGCCACCCAACGGAGATCCATCTCTCCCCCATGTCCCCTCCTCTGCCCGCTCCGGCTGCGTCGGAACTTTGCACCCGACCAGGGAGTTGCGCCCCGCAGGAGTGGGACTTAAGAATCTTGCCGGTGACGGAACACCAGCGACGTCTAGTGGCGGCTTGGAGGAAGCAGCCTCAGCCTGCGGCTGTGATAGACCTCACCGCAGAGGAAAAGGTTCCGCCGTCGCACTGGGGAGTGGTGGTTTTCTACAACCCCAAGGAAAAGAGGGGGGTGATCCAAGAGATCGGAGAGCCCCTGCAGGTCCGTGTAGATCGGAGCGAGGTGGAACGCCGCTATGGAATGAGTGAGGAGATCCGCGATCTGAGACCTGGGGATGCTGTAACCTATACCCGGTGGCGGAGGGAGGCCGGCTGGGTAGCCAGGGGTGTCCAGCGATGCGCAGCCCTACAGGTTGAAGCTGGAGCTCCCGACGAAGGGGTCCCTGTTGCGGACCACCAAGAGAGCCAGGCCCCGCGTGTGACTGTGGATCCCACCCGTGCTCAACAGAGAGGAGTGGTCTGTGAGGTGAGACCACAACCTTCCCAGAACTAAACCTCGAAGACCTGAGAATTGTACATAGTTAACTGTTACCTGCTGCTATCTTCAACCCGTCCAGGGTTAACTCCTAGGGATCCCTTTGTTTACCCGGGATCCCTATTGTCTTCCATTCCTTTTTTTCTACTTTTGTACAAGTTCATCATTGTTTAAAGACTGCCGGATCATGGACGGTGAATGATTCAGAACTGTTTTGTATATAGTTTGCACCTTCTTAAAGGTGCTCCCTTACTGGTTTTATAAGCCAAAGAAGACTTTGCGAAGACATGATGCAGAAGAACTTGCTTGCTGTGAACTTGCTTGCTGAAAGAGAATCTGCACCAGAGACTTGGGTCCCTCTTAAAGGGAATGTTTGATGACTACTTTGACAAAGGTTGAAACGTTAATAATGTTGAAGAATTTAGATAGTTTAATAATGTTAATAAAGATTGAGGACAGGAAAGTTTGAAGTGAACCCGTAGGGGTTAGAGATAGAGTCCTCCTGAGAGATGTAGAAAGATGGTCGGCACAATGGCAGTAGGCTCAGCCAGGGAGCTAGGCGGTCCTGCATTGGTGAACTGAGAACGGAAAAGAAAGTTGAGTTGTTGTAGTACCTGATAGTAGGCCTTTAGTGGGTTCAGCTTATACGCCCTTAAAGGAAGAGTTAGTTTATTGTTCAAAAATTTGCACTTAGTAGAATACCCGGCTGGGTACTGAGAGTTATTTATAGTCATAGTGTTATTTAAAAATATTTAACTGTTCTTTTTGTTTGTAACGTTCAAGTGTCCTTACCTCCCATAAAGGAAAGCACCTTTTCTACTTACTTGTTCTTAGCATTCAAAATTTTGTATGTCTTTCACTGCATTATATTGTTGTTCTTCTTCCCAGTCCAGGAGTACTGGATTTAACCGGGGGGGGGGGGGGGGGTTGTGCAGCGCCCCAGAGACCTGGTCGTTGCAGTATGGCCCCAAGGCGAGTAGCGGTACGTCCGATGGCACTAAAGAGTTCTCCTGACCAGGTATCTCCAGAACACATTACACTTCACACTCCGGCCACTAGGGGGAGCAAAAGGCTTTATTTATTGGGCCACTCCTCACACTGGTAAAACTAGGGACTGGGGAGGAAGTTAGTCAGAAGCTGACTGGGTTGGAACAAGGCAACATCCCGTGGCAGGGGGTGTTGCAGGGAGAAGACACAGGGGGGTCCCTGTCAGGCGTGGGAACCTGGCAGGTGCCTAGCGAACAGAACAGAACGTAACGGAACCGCGCCTGCACACCTTGCGGCGGTATCCTAAGAAGGAGACAAGAGGGGAAGAATATTGTGGAACAGTGTAAACGAGATCAGCACAAAGGAGAGCCAGTAAGAGTCGTGCCGAGAGAGGAAGGCAACATCTTACTGAGGTGCGTAGTCGGTGGCCGGATCACCGTAGGAGTAACTGACTTCAGGCCTTACTTCAAATTCCGCTGGACAGTTGATTATAGGTTGGCTGTCTACCTTCTACACCTACGAAGACATAGGGGGCAACCTTGGGAGAGGGGCGTCTCTAGGGTCCCAGAAGACCTCCAAGCCTTCCCGTCAAACGCGTGGCGTCCTAGCCATAACATATCTGGGGGACGTTAGAAACTAGCAACATCTGGAACCAAAGAACGAGAGAGAGAGAGAGAAAGCTGTAGAGAACGAACTAACGAGAACAGCAGTTGTGAGGACTATTCCGAATGCTCAGCAGGGTAGGACTACAACACACAGGCGCTATTGGTAGGCAACGATTTCCATCTGCGAAGGAAACTCTGGATGTGCCCATCGGACCGGCCGGTCTCTGATAGCCTGGTTGAACGTGCTCTGGACTGAGGATCCTGAAGCCTTCAGTAAAGAGGTAAAGAGACTGCAACCTTGTGTCCTCGTTATTGACTGCGCCTTACACCATCACCATCCACCTTACTGGGAAGCCCTGGGGACATACTTCACCTGTGGGAAGGTATACCATCCAGCTGCCATTCCATCACCCCAGCGGACCCCACAGCAGCGTCGATCGCCCTGACCGAGCACCACAGGTGGCGTCACGAACCATTGACAGACTGTACAAATCCCTTTACTGGACGCCCCTTAGCAGGGTCATGGACCGGGTCTAGCCACCGTGACAGCCTCAGAACCGAACCAGAGAGGCCCGGTACCGAGAACTCGTGGCCCTGTGTCTGGGGGCGCTCCATATATGTGTGTATATTTTTTGGTTTTTTTATATTCAACACATTACCCGAATGATGGAACTACTACTGTCCCATCATTGGCTAATGTGTCATTCACTGTCACTGTAGCAGGCATAGCCCGATGGGACTTGTAGCCCCATCGGACGATGCCTGCACGCACACACACAAAGACCCCTGCACAGCCCCACAGACCCCTCGGCAGCCTTGCATAGACCCCCGGCAGCCCCGCATAAACCCCCAACAACCCCGCACAGACCCCTGGTAGACCCCAGACAGCCCCAGTAGACCCCCGCACAGATCCCCGACAGCCCCGGCAGACCCCCGCACAGATCCCCGACAGCTCCAGCAGACTCCCGAAAGCCCCACACTGACCCCCGACAGTCTCGGCAGACCCCCGACAGCCCTGCACAGACCCCCGACAGCCCTGCACAGACTCCCGACAGCCCCACACAGAGCCCCGACAGCCCCGCACAGACCCCCGACAGCCCCGACAGACCCCCGACAGCCCCACACTGACCCCCGACAGTCCCGACAGACCCCCGACAGCCCCGGCAGACCCCGACAGCCCTGCACAGAGCCCCGACAGCCCCACACAGAGCCCCGACAGCCCCGCACAGACGCCCGACAGCCCCGGCAGACCCCCGACAGCCCCGGCAGACCCCCGACAGCCCCGCACAGACCCCCAGCAGCCCCACACAGACCCCTGACAACCCCGCACAGACCCCCAACAGCCCCGGCAGACGCACGGACAGCCCGCAGACCCCGCCCACACACACATACACGCACAGTCTCCACCCACACACTTCCTTCCTCCCGATCTGCAGCATTTCCCCTGCAGCTAAACCGCAGATCTTTTTTACATCTGCAGTTTTGCTGCGGATGTGCCCGACTCAATGCAAGTCTATTGGTGCAGAAACGCTGCAGATCCGAACTAAGAATTTACATGCTGCAGAAAAAGCAATGCTGCGTTTTCGCGCATTTTTTTCCGCAGCATGTGCACAGCGGATTGGGTTTTCCATAGGTTTACATGGTACTGTAAACCGCATAGACAACTGCTGCAGATCCGCAGCGTCAAAAACGCTGTGGCTCCGTGGTAAAATCTGCAACGTGCGAACATGGCCTAATAAACTAAAAGAGTGCTTCATGTCTGCTCCAGTTTTGATCCAACCTGATCCGTTTATCGTAGAGGTGAATGCCTCAGAGGTTGGGCTGTTTTGTCTCAAGGTCCTAAAACCGTGACGAACTTACGGCCATATGAATTTTTTTCTAGGAAATTTTCATCTGCTGAGAGAAATTATGATGTTGGAAATCTTGAGCTGCTTACTGTCAAGTTATCATTTGAGGAATGGAGGCATTTTTTGGAGGGAGCTACTCATCAGGTCACGGTTGTGACAGATCATAAAAATTTAGCTTGTATTGAATCTGCTAAACGTTTAACCCCTAGACAGGCCAGGTGGTCCTTATTTTTTTTTCTAGATTCAATTTTTCCATCACGTTCAGGCCAGGGTCTAAGAATGTAAGGACTGACGCTTAGTCACGCAGCCTTGATTCAGTTTCTCCTCTAAAAAATCCTTCCTTCATTCTTCCTCAGGGTATAGTAATTTCTTTGGTGTCCAAAGAGTTGGAAGCTGAGATTCGCCAAATCCAGTGTTTGGCTCCTCCTGCTACTCCTGGATCTAAATTATTTGTGCCAGTGTAGCTAAGATTACGTCTGTTGCAAGAGTTTCATGACTATCTTGAGTGGTTACCCCGAGGTCACTGCTACACATGAAGACTTTTTTGGTGGGCATCCATGCTTAACCGCATTAAAGGTTTTGTATCTGCTTGTGAAGTTTGCGCATGTGCTAAAGTTTGTTATAAATGGCCAGCCGGAGAATTGGCTTTATTGCCTATTCCCGAAAGACCGTGGACTCATTTGTCCATGGATTTCAACACTAATTTGCCTTTGTCTATTGCAAAAAAATTATATTGGTGGTGGTTGATTAATTCAGTAAACAAGCTCACTTTGTTCCGTTATCAGGGTTGCCTAATGAGATGTTTCCAGGTTATTCATCAATCATGTAGTGAGATTGCATGAAGTTCCTTTGAACATTGTATCTGATAGGGGGGTGCAGTTTGTCTCAATTCTGGAGAGCGTTTTGTAAGAGATTGGGGATTGACCTGTCGTTTTCCTCTGCATACCATTCTGAAACCAACAGACAGAGAGGACAAATCAGTCCTTGGAGCAAATTCTAAGATGTTTTGTTGCTGCTCAGCAGGAGGACTTATTAACCAGTCTACCAGAACCTCGCCTTTTTTGTAATTATAGTTTTCATCCTCATTTTGGTGAATTCTCAAGGATGAGTTCTGGTTGTTGCATAGCTTTTGTCACAGAAGAAACTTGTGAGAGTAGAATTATATGGGGTAATTCAACTTATCTTCACATAACATGAGGTACAGGCATCAACTTCTTAATACAGCATAACAGGAAGTGTAAAAGACCTTTTCACCAGAGAAAGGTGTAAACTTCTCCTGCAGACAAATAAGTCTGTATCTGTTGCATATCTGCCAACACTCTTTCTCAACGGTAAGAACTTATTCAGTTAAGCCTAATTTCTTCATCAGTCTCTGATATCTTTCAGCATTCAATGCCTTTGTGAACATATCTGTTGTCATATATTCAGTTAGGCAGTACTCTAAATTTAGGATTCCTTGTTTCTGGTGATCTCTCAAGAAGTGAAATTTCACATCAATGTGTTTAGTTCTTGGATTAACTCTTTCCACTCCTTCACTGTATCTTTTGCCGGCTCCTCTTCCTCTCCTCGTCCCCTTACTCTCGGGGTTCTGCAGGGCTCAGTCCTAGGCCCCCTCCTCTTCACTCTATACACTGCCACTATTGGACAAACAATCAGCAGATTTGGGTTCCATTATCATCTCTATGCTGATGACACCCAAGACTTCTCTCGTGCTGCACCAGCTCTCTGGAATGCACTTCCCCAGACGATCAGGTTGATACCTAGCCCCGACCTATTCAAGCACGCTTTGAAAACCCATCTCTTCAAACAAGCCTACCACATCAACTACTCAGTAAACTAACTTTGCCCTGTTCCCTCCTTCCAAATATTATCTTCATGTGAATCTGCACCCTACTATTCATCTATCTCCACACCCTCCATGCACACGATAACTGCACTTGATACTTGACTATTGCACTTAAACACACGGGTTGATGACCAGATCATGCAGCTTTATATGAAAGTCCCTATTTACTATAATTGCCAGACCTGAAATAACAAGCACTTTTCACTTCTTGTATTCCCCCATTTCCTTGTAGATTGTAAGCTTGCGAGCAGGGACCTCACTCCTAATGTCACTGTTTAAATTGTCTTAACTTGTACTGAATTTATTGTCTGTACGTGTCCCCGCTTAATTGTAAAGTGCTGCGGAATATGTTTGCGCTATATAAATAAAAATTAATATTATTATTATTTCCATCTGAGCAAGAACTAGACATCCTTGATTGTCCTCATACATCTTTGTTGGTCCCAGTTGTTGTTGTCCTAAGTCTGTTAGCAGTTGTCTTAACCATAGAACTTCTTGACTGGCATATGCTACAGCAACATATTCTGCTTCTGTCGATGACAGTGTTATTATAGATTGTTTCTTACTAGTCCAACTAATTGGTCCGCCTGAGAGCAAGAGAAGGTAGCCACTGGTAGATTTCCTGTCAATTGGATCTCCAGCCCAATCTGCATCAACGTATCCGTTTAAAATGCATTTCTCACTTGCAGTTAGTTTCAGTTTAACGCTGCTAGTCCCTTTCAAATAATGGATTACCCTTCTGGAATAAACACAAAAACTTTGCAACCAAAAACTCAAATGATTCACACTTGGTTTCTTACCTTGCCACAGTTCATATCGGTTTTTTTTTCAGTTTTCTTGTAAAAAGTCTGTTTTGCAGATAAGTTGCTGTCATTGCTGCTTCACCCCAGTATTTCTCTGGTAGTTTGGAGTCTGTTAGCATACATCTTATCATTTCAGTCAGAGTTCTGATTTTTGTTTCTGCTACCCCTTTCTGTTCAGGTGTGTATGCAACATTTTGATGCTCTATTCCATTCTGTCTTAAGTAGTTTTCTATTTGGTATCCTGCTAATTCACCTCCATTATCACTTCTTATGATGATTGGCTTCCTCTGAAACTTGTTATTTGACTTTGTCACATAGTCTTCTAATTTTTCAAAAACTTCACTTTTGTTCTTTATCAAGTACATGATTGTGTATCTTGAGTAATCATCTATGAAGGTCACCTTATATCTAATACCTCCTGATGTGGTCACTTTCATTGGTCCACATGCATCGGTGTGTACCAAGTCAAGTGGTCTTGTGCTTTTTGTCTCACTCTCTTTAGGTACAGATACTCTTGTAGCTCTAGATTTTATACGGCATTCACATTTTACGGTAATTGAGCAATCAGATATCAATAGGTCTTTTGTCAAATTCTTCTTTTGTAATGCCACAGGATGTCTGTGTCCTAGATGTCTATGCCACGTGTGAATACAATTCTTGTAATCATGTGTACATAACTTCATCTGTTCCTTTAATGTGTCTAGATAGTATAAATGTTCACCTGCTTTGACATGAATTATTATCTTTTCTCCCGTTAGGATTGTATGATTATCATCTTTGAATTTTACAGTAAGGGTACCGTCACACTATACGATTTACCAACGATCACGACCAGCGATACGACCTGGCCGTGATCGTTGGTAAGTCGTAGTGTGGTCGCTGGAGAGCTGTCACACAGACAGCTCTCCAGCGACCAACGATGCCGAAGTCCCCGGGTAACCAGGGTAAACATCGGGTTACTAAGCGCAGGACCGCGCTTAGTAACCTGATGTTTACCCTGGTTACCAGCGTAAATGTAAAAAAAAAAAAGTACATACTTACATTCCGGTGTCTGTCCCTTGCCGTCTGCTTCCCGCACTCACTGACTGCCGGCCGTAAAGTGAAAGCACAGCACAGCGGCCTTTTACTTTCTATTTATTCTCCTTTTGGTGTAATTTCTGTTGCTCTGCTTTCCATATAGTACAGTTTTTCTTTAAAAGTCCCTTTTTCTTACATACGAAACATTCTCTTGTCTCTGTATTATGGTGAGCCCCATTGGGGACAGCGATGATAATGTGTGCAAACTGTAAAGCGCTGTGGAATATGTTAGCGCTATATAAAAAAATAAATATTATTATTATTATGGGGCTTCTTGTCTGTTGCTTTAAGAGCATTATCACTATCCCTTTCAGTGGAATCGTTTGTTTGTTCTTTCCTTCTATGATATTCATCTATAAGTCTGGTCTCTACAAACTCTAGTGTAATGTCTGCTTCAGGTTTGGTCTCTAATGCATTTATCAGAGCAATGTATGAATTTGATAAACTGCGCAATAATATTGCTGCTATATGGCTTTCCTTAATGTCTTCACCGACTGATCTCAGCTGTGTTACCAACTTCATAATGAAGTTTATATGCTCCTGCATGTCTTTCCTTGCACTTAATATCATCTTGTAAAGTTTTCTTAGCAGAAATAGTTTGTGACTCAAGCTGGATCTTTCATGTAGCTTTCTCAATGCTTCCCACATTCCCTTTGCTGTACTCTCTTTCCTTATGTGGATTAACTGATCATCCCCCACTAATAAGCTGATAGTAGCTCTTGCTCGTCTGTTTTTCTTATCCCATGTCTGATTATCATTGGGTCTGTCTGTAGTGATTACCTCCCATAAATCATCTTTAGACAATAACATCTCCACTTTGAACTTCCATAACTGATAGTTCTCATAGTTCTATTTAGCAACTGTGAGTCTTAAGGTACCGTCACACTAGACGATATCGCTAGCGATCCGTGACGTTGCAGCGTCCTGGCTAGCGATATCGTCCAGTGTGACACGCAGCAGCGATCAGGCCCCTGCTGTGATGTCGCTGGTCGGGGAAGAAAGTCCAGAACTTTGTTTCGTCGCTGGATCTCCCGCTGACATCGCTGAATCGGCGTGTGTGACGCCGATTCAGCGATGTCTTCGTTGGTAATCAGGGTAAACATTGGGTTACTAAGTGCAGGGCCGCGCTTAGTAACCTGATGTTTACCCTGGTTACCATCGTTAAAGTAAAAAAAACAACCACTACATACTTACCTACCGCTTTCTGTCCCCGGCGCTCTGCTTCTCTGCACTCCTCCTGTACTGGCTGTGAGCACAGCGGCCGGAAAGCAGAGCGGTGACGTCACCGCTCTGCTTTCCGGCTGACCGACGCTCACAGCCAGAGCAGAGAAGCACAGCGCCGGGGACAGACAGCGGTAGGTAAGTATGTAGTGGTTGTTTTTTTTACTTTAACGATGGTAACCAGGGTAAACATCGGGTTACTAAGCGCGGCCCTGCGCTTAGTAACCCGATGTTTACCCTGGTTAACGGCATCGTTGGTCGCTGGAGAGCTGTCTGTGTGACAGCTCTCCAGCGACCAAACAGTGACGCTGCAGCGATCCGGATCATTGTCGGTATCGCTGCAGCGTCGCTTAGTGTGACGGTACCTTTAGGGTACCGTCACACAGTGGCACTTTGATCGCTAGGACGGCACGATCCGTGACGTTCCAGCGATATCGTTACGATCTCGCTGTGTCTGACGCGCTACTGCGATCTGGGACCCCGCTGAGAATCGTACATCGTAGCAGATAGTCTGAAACTTTCTTTCGTCGCTGGATTTCCCGCTGACATCGCTGAATCGGTGTGTGTGACGCCGATTCAGCGATGTCTTCACTGGTAACCAGGGTAAACATCGGGTTACTAAGCGCAGGGCCGCGCTTAGTAACCCGATGTTTACCCTGGTTACCAGAAACGGTGACGTGACGTCACCGCTCTGCTTTACGGCTGACCAGCGCTGACAGTGCAGAGGAAAGCAGAGCGCCGGAGGACAGACAGAATGTAAATATGTAATGTTTGGTTTTTTTACGTTTGCGCTGGTAACCAGGGTAAACATCGGGTTACTAAGCGCGGCCCTGCGCTTAGTAACCCGATGTTTACCCTGGTTACCAAGGGACTTCGGGATCGTTGGTCGCTGGAGAGCTGTCTGTGTGACAGCTCTCCAGCGACCAAACAGCGACGCTGCAGCGATCGACATCGTTGTCGTATCGCTGCAGCGTCGTTTCAGTGTGACGGTACCCTTAGCTCTGAACTGCTGCTCATCTTTAACTTATTTGTCTTACTTGTTTGGAGAGAATTGCTCTGAAGTATTCTTTTGCATTCACCAAGTCCTTTTTGTCTTCTATGCTGGGCCCATAACCTTTTGCATAGTTTGATCACAGAAGAAACTTGTGAGAGTAGATTATATGGGGTAATTCAACTTTTATCTACACAGAACATGAGGTACATGCATCTGCTTCTTAATACAGCATAACAGGAAGTCTGAAGGACTTTTTACCAGAGAGAAAGTGAAACCAAAGTACAACAAGTATATGCATTACATTAAACTAAGCATATAACAGTAACAGCATCACCATCTATTGTCAGAAAAGTGTAAACTTCTGCTGCACACAAATAAGTCTATATTTGTTGCATATCTGCCAACACTGGTTGCCCCGGAGTAGAGGTTGTTATACAAATACTGGGGGATGTCTGTAGAGAGGTTCAGAGGAATATTGGGGTGGCCCAGCATCGCCAGAAATGGAAGGCAGATAGGAAACTTTAAGGGGGTCCCATATTCAAAGTTGGTGATAAGGTCTGGGTTTCCTCCATATGAGATTTTGGAGGTAGTTAACCCAGTGGCTTTCAGATTTAAACTACCTTCATCTTTTCGCATTCCAAATGTATTCCATAAATCACTGCTAAAAGAGTTTGTCTCTTCCGTTTTGTCTTTTTCACCTCCACCGGTTTCTGTCAATGACACTTTGGACTTTGAAGTACAAAGATTTTTGATTCCTGGAAGGTCCGTAATTTCCTCCAGTACTTCATTCATTGGAGAGGTTACAGCCCAGAAGATAAATTTTGGGTCCCTGCTCGAGCTGTCAATGCCAATCATCTGGTCAGGGCCTTCCATCACAGCTTTCCTGGGAAACCTGGTGTTCCGTTGGCCCCCTAGAAGATTCCTCCACTCAGTGAGTGATTGCTTTGCTGTTCTATGAAAACTGTCTTGCTGAGTTGTCTGCATCTTGTTTGACAGCTTGGATTTCCAATCCTGTGATGGGCTTGATGGGCTTTTGGTGCTTTGACTGACAGCTCAGCTGTTCAATCTGTGACTGGGAGGTGCATGACTTTCTACAGATGTTCGGTGCTTTGGTAATTTCCCAGCTACTTAAATGAGCTGTCTGCTCTTGAACCCTGCCAGACAAAATTTGTACTTCTTGTTGAGTGTTAGCCTGATTCTGTTGCTCTAGGTTCTGATCTTCTGCTGCCTGACCTTTTAGACCGTATTTTGACTATCCCTTTATTTTGTCCTTTTGGCTTTTGATCCACTGTCTCTTGCATAGCTCCCAACCGTCCCTCATAGTGCGGGACTGTCCCGATTTTGAGGCTGTGCCCCGCAGTCCCGCACAGGACTCTGCTTCTCCCGCACACAGCAGGAGAAGCAGCCAACACGCCCCCTTGTATTAGGCAGGGATGGGATGGAAGCAGCGAAGAATAAACTCCAAGCAGTGACCGTGCAGAGGCTGAGCACAGCTACTCTCGCAGCCAGGGCTAATCAGCCGCCATCAGAGACACTTTGGGAAGAGATCTCCGCTCCAGTCCCCCTCTCTCCGCTTCCTTTCTGATTTATTTCCTCGATGGTAGATAACGGGAGGGAGGATGAGGAGGGTAAGTTACAAGGGAGGCGAGAGGGGAGGCTCCTGCACTCAGCACACGCTGCTGCTGCTGCTGGAACGTTAAGTGCACTGTCTGCGCTCCATCACAGCTGACAGCTCACCATGCCCTGGCCGAAAGCACACCAGCAACTTTACTGCTCAGATGGCAGTGTCCGTGTGCCAGTGTGCCTGGGCTCACACACTCTGCAGCCTCGGCTCCTGCATTACCGTAATTACCCTGGTGCTGCAACAGACCTACTGTCCCCAATTACCAACATATCTAGCAATAAGCGGCACTTCTTACCTGCCATGCTCATCGACATCAGCCAGCAGCCTGGGGCTACACCCTGGGCATCACAGACCCCCAGAGCATCACAGACCCCGAGGGGACCACAGTCCCCCAGAGCATCACAGACCCCCCCAGAGCATCACACCCCCCCAGAGCATCACAGACCCCCAGAGCATCACAGACCCCCCAGAGCCTCACACACCCCCAGAGCATCACAGACCCCCAGAGCATCACAGACCCCCCAGAGCATCACAGACCCCCCAGAGCATCACAGACCCCAGAACAGGGACGCATCTCCTCCAAAAAGCTGCAGCAAGTCTGCCTATATACACACTGCAAGCTGCAGCAGGTCCATCTATATACACATTGCAAGCTGCAGCAGCTCCATCTATATACACACTGCAAGCTGCAGCAGGTCCATCTATGTGCACATTGCAAGCTGCAGCAGGTCGCTTATACAGTATGGAGCATCATGTGTGGCCATTATACTGTACGCAGCATCATGTGTGGTCAATATACAGTATGGAGCACTTTGTAGCCATTATACAGTATGGAGCACTGTGTGGCCATTATACTGTAGGCAGCATCATGTGTGGCCATTATACTGTACGCAGCATCATGTGTGGAGATTATACAGTAGTGAGCATCATGTGTGGCCATTATACAGTATTGAGCATCATGTGTGGCCATTATACAGTATGGAGCATCATGTGTGGCCATTATACAGTATGGAGCATCATGTGTGGCCATTATACAGTATTGAACATCATGTGTGGTCATTATACTGTACACAGCATCATGTGGGGCCATTATACAGCATCATATGGGGCCATTATACAGTATTCAGCATCATGTGGGTCAATTATAAAGTATTGAGCATCATGTGGGACCATTATACTGTACACAGCATAATGTGGGGCCATTATACAGTATTGAGCATCATGTGTGGCCATTATACAGCATAATGTGGGGCCTGTTGTGAATTCTGCTCTTGGGCTCCCTCCGGTGGTTACGAGTGGTAGTGCTGCTGTCTTTGGATCGCAGCATTTATCAGGTGTCCATTTATTGCAGTTTGGACTGGGCTATTTAGTCTTGCTTGATCCTTTAGTCAGTGCCAGTTGTCCATTGTTTTTGGAGGATTCACATCCCTGACTGGTCTCTCCTGTTTTGCTGTTCTTTTCAACAAAGATAAGTTCTAGCTTTGTTTTTGCTGTCCACATGCTGTGGGCCTTATAGTTCTGTGCATTTTTATGTTTTGTCTTCTCCAGCTTTGTCTGTGTAAGGATTTTTTGCAGCCAAGCTGTATCTCTGGGGATGCAGATATACTCTCCATGTCTTTAGTCAGATGTGGAGATTTTGTATTTTCTGTGGTGGATATTTTCTAGTGTTTTAATACTGACCGCATAGTACTCTGTCCTATTCTTTCTTTTTAGCTAGAAAGGCCTCCTTTGCTAAATCCTGATTTCAGTCTGCGTATGTCATTTCCCTCTCCTCTCACAGTCAATATTTGTGGGGGGCTGTCTATCCCTTGAGGATTTTCTCTGAGGCAAGATAGTTTTCCCGTTTCTATCTTTAGGGGAAGGTAGTCCTTAGGCTGTGTTGAGGTGTCTAGGGAGTGTTAGGTACATCTCATGGCTACTTCTAGTTGCGTTGCTAAGTTCAGGGTCTGCGGTCAGTACAGGTACCACCTTCTCCAGAGTACGTCACATGCTGCTCCTAGGCCACCAGATCATAACAGGGGCTATTATACAGTATGGAGCATCATGTGGGGCCATTATACAGTATTGAGCATCATGTGGGGCCATTATACAGTATGGAGCATCATGTGGGGCCATAATACAGTATTGAGCATCATGTGTGGCCATTATACAGCATCATGTGGGGCCATTATACAGTATGGAGCATCATGTGGGGCCATTATACAGTATGGAGCATCATGTGGGGCCATTATACAGTATGGAGCATCATGTGTAGCCTTTATACAGTATTGAGCATCATGTGGGGCCATTATACAGTATTGAGCATCGTGTGGGGCCATTATACAGTATGGAACATCATGTGGGGCCATTATACAGTATTGAGCATCATGTGTGGCCATTATCCAGCATCATGTGGGGCCATTATACAGTATGGAGCATCATGTAGGGCCATTATACAGTATGGAGCATCATGTGGGGCCATTATACAGTATGGAGCATCATGTGTAGCCATTATACAGTATTGAGCATCATGTGTGGCCATTATACAGTATGGAGCACTGTGGTCATATTTTTTTCTGTTTATAATTATTGTTTATGAAACAGTGTGATCAGCAGTGCCAAATGGGTGTGGTTGGGGTGTAGATATGGGTGTGACTAGTTGTGAAATGGGTGTGGTCAGGGCATGGCCTAAAATTTGCCGCTGTGCGCTGCGCACGCCGCTACCCTTGTCCCTCTTTGCCTTCTTCAAAAGTTGGGAGGTATGTCTCTTGTTATTGACTATGGACTGTGACCTGCCTTACGCCTTCGTCTTATCCTTTGGCTGTCTACGTACTCTCTTGATATTGACCCCACAATGTCATATAAATGATTTGGGTAGGTTATTGTTTCTGACAGATTCCCTTTACGTATGGTGTAATGTATGAGCATGGATTCTTGGTAGAACTGCAGTTCATTAACATAGAGAACCCTAAAAATATGACCTTTATTAAGGATAGTTAAAATTGTCCATATACTGTAAACAAATATCCCACAAATAAGAGTGAAACTGGTGATATATAAAAAGACAAATAAGTGGATGATGTATCTACTATATAATTGTCTAAGGGTTACTTCCGTCTTTCTGTCTGTCTGTCCTTCTGTCTGTCACGGATATTCATTGGTCGCAGCCTCTGTCTGTCATGGAAATCCAAGTCGCTGATTGGTCGTGGCAAAACGCCCACGACCAATCAGCGACGGGCACAGTTCGCCGGCGAAATAGCCGCTCCTTCTTCCCCGCAGTCAGTGCCCGCTCCATACTCCCCTCCAGTCAGCCCTCACACAGGGTTAATGCCAGCGTTAATGGACCGCGGTGTAACACACTCCATTAACGCAGCTATTAACCCTGTGTGACCAACTTTTGCCTATACAGCATCAATAGTAAAAAGATCTAATGTTAAAAATAATTAAAAAAATTAAAAATTGGTATATACTCACCGTCCGTCGGCCCCTCGGATCCAGAACACGCCTTTCCCGCTCCTCGCGATGCTCCGTTAACTGCTCCATGCATTGCGATCTCGCAAGATGATGACGTAGCGGTCTCGCGAGACCTTTACATCATCATCTCGTGAGACCGCAATGCACTCTTCACACCGGAGCGCGCGAGGAGCGTCGGTAACCGCTTCGATCCGGGGGCCAAGGGAAGGTGAGTATATAACTATTTTTTATTTTAATTCTTTTTTTTAACAGGGATATGATGCCCACATTGCTATATACTACGTGGGCTGTGCAATATACTATGTGGGCTGTGCTATACACTACGTGGGCTGTGCTATACACTACGTGGGCTGTGCAATATACTACGTGAGCTGTGCTATACACTACGTGGGCTGTGCTATACACTACACGGGCTGTGATATACACTACGTGGGCTGTGCTATACACTACGTGGGCTGTGCAATATACTACGTGGGCTGGGCAATATCCTATGTGGGCTGTGCAATATACTACGTGGGCTGTGTTATACACTACGTGGGCTGTGCTATACACTACGTGGGCTGTGCTATACACTACGCGGGCTGTGCTATACACTACATGGGCTGTGCTATACACTACGTGGGCTGTGCAATATACTACGTGGGCTGGGCAATATCCTATGTGAGCTGTGTAATATACTACGTGGGCTGTGTTATACACTACGTGGGCTGTGCTATACAAAACGTGGGCTGTGCTATACACTACGTGGGCTGTGCAATATACTATGTGGGCTGTGCAATATACTACGTGGGCTGTGCAATATACTGCGTGGCTGTGCAATATACTACATGGGCTGTGCAATATACTACGTGGGCTGTGCAATATACTACGTGGGCTGTGCAATATACTGTGTGGCTGTGCAATACACTACATGGGCTGTGCTATACACTACGTGGGCTGTGTTATACACTACGTGGGCTGTGTTATACATTACGTGGCCTGTGTTATATACTGCGTGCGTGGGCTGTTATATACTACGTGGCTGTGTTATATGCTATGTGGGCTGTTATACACTTCGTGGCTGTGCTATATACTACATGGCTGTGCTATATACTCCGTGGGCTGTGTTATATACTACGTGGTTGTGCTATATACTCCATGGGCTGTGCTATATACTCCGTGGGCTGTGCTATATACTACGTGGGCTGTGCTATATACTATGTGGCTGTGCAATATACTATGTGGCTGTGCAATATACTACGTGGGCTGTTATATACTACGTGGCTGTACTATATACTACGTGGCCGGCCGCGAACAATCAGCTACAGGCGCAGTCTGGCTGCGAATTGGCGCGGGATATGAATCACTCTTCGCTAATTGGTCGCTGCCGGCCGAATCCTGTGTATTCATGTATTATTCTAAAATCTTCATAAATAAACTACATACATATTCTAGAATACCCGATGCATTAGAATCGGGCTACCATCTAGTAATAAATAATTGGGAACTAGTCTCCTTCTATTGTTCTCTATGACCCCCTTCCTGACCGTGGAGATTAGCACACTAGATATAGCATGACAATGGCATCTATCCCTTAAAATCCTTGGAACCAAAAGTAGGTGGCAACAGGTAAGGGGTAATAAGATGACAGAACTGGGAAATGATTTCCTCCTAGTATCCCCCTATGATGACCCTTCTTGACCGCGGGGGTTGGCACCCTAGATATAGTACGGCAATGGCATCTAAAATCCCTTCAAGTCCCTGGAACCAAAAGAAGGGGGCAGCAGATAAGGGGTAATAAGGTAATAAGGTCACTGATCACTAAAATACGACAATAGCGCCCCCACTCACAAATCATCTATCCCTTAAAGTCCCTATAAGCCCCTGGAACCTAGTAGTAAGCAATGGATAAAGACTGATTTATGAGATGACAAATATCATACAATGTCAGTGATATTGCGGGAGCTAGTCTCCTCCTATAAACAAATTATGAGGCATTATTTCCAACCAATGGAGCTTCCTTACTGGTTGAAATTCATCTTCTAATTTGTTAAAATGTCCTGTGATTTCCTGCTGTGAGAGGGTGAGAAAGAGCAGTTGCATTCATAGAAAGAACTCAGCTGAAATATATACAAGTGACCTGATAGAAAAAAAACATCAGGTGTCAGCCTGCTTTTCTTAAAGGGGTAGAAGTACTATTTATTTTCTGCTGCCCACGGAACATATTTTACATCTCTTACTTGCAAGGTACTTGTATTTTGATATATGAGATAATTGCTGTGGAGTGGAAACAGTTTAATCTTAGTAAACCCTAAACCTAAAATAGTCATTATTAGTGTTGAGCATTCCGATACCGCAAGTATCGGGTATCGGACGATACTTGCGGTATCGGGAATTCCGATACCGAGATCCAATACTTTTGTGGTATCGGGTATCGGTATCGGATCCATAGTGAGGTGTAAAATAAAGAATTAAAATAAAAAATATTGATATATTCACCTCTCCGGCGGCCCCTGGACATCACGCTGGTAACCGGCAGGCTTCTTTGTTT
Source organism: Ranitomeya imitator (assembly GCF_032444005.1). NCBI lineage: Eukaryota > Metazoa > Chordata > Amphibia > Anura > Dendrobatidae > Ranitomeya > Ranitomeya imitator. Next base: position 640,853,388 of record NC_091282.1, on the reverse strand, counting down.
AAAATGAGCACGTTTAGGACCTGAGGAATGACGTTGCGGCTTCTGATTGGTCGCGTGCCGCCCATGTGACCACCACGCGACCAATCAGAAGCCGCGACGTAATTCCTCAGGTCCTAAATTCCTAGAATGAGCGCGTTTAGGACCTGAGGAATGACGTCGCGGCTTCTGATTGGTCGCGTGCCGCCCATGTGACCGCCACGCGACCAATCAGAAGCCGCGACGTCATTTTCAGGCACTAAACTCCTCATTCTAGGAATTTAGGACCTGAGGAATGACGTCGCGGCTTCTGATTGGTCGCGTGGCGGTCACATGGGCGGCACGCGACCAATCAGAAGCCGCGACGTCATTCCTCAGGTCCTAAACGCGCTCATTTTAAACAAAGAAGCCTGCCGGTTACCAGCGTGATGTCCAGGGGCCGCCGGAGAGGTGAATATATCAATATTTTTTATTTTAATTCTTTATTTTACACATTAATATGGATCCCAGGGCCTGAAGGAGAGTTTCCTCTCCTTCAGACCCTGGGAACCATCAGGATACCTTCCGATACTTGGTGTCCCATTGACTTGTATTGGTATCGGATATCGGTATCGGCGATATCCGATACTTTTCGGGTATCGGCCGATACTATCCGATACCGATACTTTCAAGTATCGGACGGTATCGCTCAACACTAGTCATTATACAATTTTAAAGACTAGGGCTGGCACTCCCACTTAAATAAACAAAAATCATGATGATTTGGCCATTAGGGGGCACTGCTTAAAGTTTTTGAATAAAGTACATGTTATCATTGTAAACTATATTAGGTTTGTATAAAAAATATGAAATTGTGTCCATATGTTTCACTGCACTGCTATAAAACAGTAATGTAAAAATACAAAACAGTATGTTTCCCCTTTAAATGCCTTTATAAGCCTATTGTAGGTGGCCCTTCCATATTATGTTCAACATCTGGAGCTGAACAAGAGGATGAAAAGCCAAGAACTCTTGCACGGAGGAAAAGCTTCCTAGGGGGATTTAAACAACCTGCACACAATGGGGATAACACCTCGACTCCGGTAACATTATTGAATCTGGGCCAAGAACCTATAATTATTTCAGAGACTGAGATCTATTCCCTCTCAAAAAAATAAACACTTGCCATATTGTCAGAATAACGGCTTCACTATACAAACAAACAGAGGTGTATCTAGGGTTTCTGGCACCCGGGGCAAAAATTCATTTTGGTGCCCCTTCCCCCAGGACATATGCGATTTTCACACTTAGTCATGTACCGACGAGCTCCTCTCCCTAATGCTCTCAATATTCAGTGAAAAACTGAGAGAAGCAGAAGAGAAGCTCGTTGTGACAGGACCACAAGTATGAAAGTCACGTATGAGTGAAGTGTCCATGTGACGACTACTGGAACCTGCAGAGCTGAATCCTGACATCGCAGCTTCTGAATTCTCACAACGAATGCACTGCACACTTTTAGGATTCTCCCTTGCCGGTGGACGGTCATGTCAGCACAAGCATGTGATTTGTATACTTCTGACCACATTCTGACTAGACGTGCCCGGCCTCACTCAGTTCATTTTCATTGAGTGGGGCCACACATATCTAGTCAGCACATGACCGTATGTATGTAAATCACCAGCACGAGAGAATCCTGACAGCGTGCAGTGTGCATTGTGAGAAGTCAGAAGTCTGCAGTCTCAAAGAATAACTGCAGACTCATCACAAGCCTGGACATCCCCTTTAATGATCCTAACATAAATAAAAACATGAGAGTTAGTATCACAAATAACATTTACATCCAGGTACCTTATAGTTGATGTCTCCTCTGGAGTCATTTTCCTTTTCTTCATCTTGTCCAGACCCCATGATGAGTTTTCTCATCCACAGCTCGTCTCTGCAGACTTCCATCTTCCCTGCTCTTTTGCAGAAAATCTCCACATGATGCCTTTAAACATATAAATGTCATTATAATGCTCCTTTATAAAAAATTGCCCCTCACTATATTGCCTGCACAAACTATGACCCCCACACTGTCCCTCTTATGGTACATGCTCTTCACACTGACCTCTCCTTTCCATACTGGCCCCCTCTTCACACTGTCCTCTCATACTGTGTCCCCCTATAGGGCTCAGTTCTTATACTGTACTCTCATCACACTTCCCCTCCTTGGTATATTGTCCCCTCCTGGCTGTGCCCTTACACTGTTCCCCCATGCTATGCCCCCACTACTCAGTTTCTATTCTGTGCCCACTCACTTTTCTCCCCCCATACTGTCTCCTCACACTATTCCCCTCCCTCCTCATACTGTCTCCTCTCACATCCCCCTGTTCACCATACTGTCTCCTCATATATTTACCCCCTCACTTTCTATACTGCCTGCTCACCTGGCTCCCCATATTGTGTCTGCACACATCCCATCACCCTCACTCCCTGTACTCTGTCCACATTCATTTTTCACATCGCTACTCATACTGTGTCCACATACATTCCCCCGTCGCTCCTCATACTGTCTGCACCCATTCCCCATACTGTTTCCTCAGATATGCCCCCCATTCCCCAGTACTGTTTCCTCATACATGACCCTATTCCCCAGTACTGTTTCCTCATACATGCCCCCAAATCCCCCGTACTGTTTCCTCATACATGCCCCCATTCTCCTGTACTGTTTCCTCATATATACCCATTATTTTCCTTTACCCCACCCCATCATTGCTCTCTTCACCACCTCCATCTTTGCTTTCTCCACCACCACTATCATTGCTTTCTCCCCCACCACCCCATAATTGCCCATTCCACAACCTCCATCATTTCCTCCTTCCCCAGCACTCCCATCATTGCCCATTCCACCACCTCCATCATTTCCTCCTTTGCCTATTTCACCGTATCCATCATTTTCTCTTCCCCCACCATCCCCATCATTGCCCTTTCCACCACCATCATCATTGTCCTTTCCGCCGCCATCACCATACTTGCCCATTCCGCCACCTCCATCATTTTCTCCCCCTCCAATATCATCAGTCTGCCTTCCACCACCACCATCCTTGTCCATCCTACCACCTCCATCATTCCCCCCCTCATTATTGCCCTTTCCACCACCTAAATGATTTCCTCCTCCCCCATCATCATTGCATTCTCCCCCCACCACCATCTTTGCCCATTACAATTTCCACCTCCATCATTGCCTCCCCCCACCACATCATTGCCCATTCCACCACCTCCATCATTTCCGCCCCCCACCCCCATCATTGCCCATTCCACCTCCATCATTGCCACCTCCATCATTGCCCATTCCACCACATCCATCATTTCCTCCTCCCCCTCCATCCCAATTATTGCCCTCTCCCCGTCAGCCCCATCATTGCCCTCACCTCTCCTCCCCGTACACACACACACAAAATCATTTACGTCTCTGCACATTCACCCGCAGCGCTACGCATGCATGCACACACAACACACACACACACAGCACCTCTCACCTATATACACACATGCACAACACACACACAGCACCTCTCACCTCTATATATACACACACACAATTTACTACCGACCGTTGCCCCTGGCCCCTGCACCCTTCCTATCATGTCAGGCTTCAGGCTCCATATAGCCGACCGACCCCCCAACCCAACCAGCCCCCCTAAATATCAAACATTATCTGATTCTAAGTTCGGTAGGTGTCTTCAGCTCCATTATCCGGCCGGTCCCCGCGGTCTGGAGCTGGTGCACACTTACCACCGTCCAACAACACCGCAACGCAGCGCCTGTGCTTCGCTTGCCCTGCTGTGTCTGTGAAGAGTGACGTCACCGCTGCTGGCATTTCACTGATGCGGAAGTGCCAGTGGCGCCTCAGCGGTCGACAGGGCTGAAGGGATCACAGATTCACAACAGGCAAGCCAAAGGTACTAGCGACAGCGTCGGTGTTCATTAATTTTGCGGATTTTTTGTGGATTTCCCACTATATTATTGCATTGGGAACCTCCGGGAAAAAACACAAAAAATCCGCAAAAAAGGCGCAAAAACGTGAAAAAACGCATGCGGATTTCTTGCAGAAAATGTCCGGTTTTGTTCAGGAAATTTCTGCAAGAAATCCTGACCTGTGCACATAGCCTAATGCTGCCCCCTATGTACAAGAATACAACTACTATAATACTGCCCCTGTGGACAAGAATATAACTACTATAATACTGTCCCCTATGTACAACAATATAACTACTGTGTTATAGTACTGCCTCCTATGTACAAGAATATAACTACTATAATACTGCCTCCTATGTACAAGAATATAACTACTATAATACTGCCCCTATGTACAAGAATATGTATAATATAATACTGCTCCTATGTACCAGAATATAACTACTATAGTACTGCCCCCTATGTACAAGAATACAACTACTATAATACTGCCCCTATGTAAAGAATATATCTAATATAATACTGCTCCCTATGTACAAGAATATCAATACTATACTACTGCCCCTATGTACAAGAATATAACTGTCATAATACTGCTCCTATGTACTAGGATATAACTACTATCATACTGCCTCTATGTACAAGAATATAACTACTATAATACTGCTCCTATGTGCAAGAATATAATTATTATAATACTGCCCCTAAGTACAAGAATATAACTACTATAATACTATGCCTATGTACAAGAATATAACTACTATAATACTGATCCTATGTACAAGAATATAACTACTATAATACTACGCCTATGTACAAGAATATAACTACTATAATACTGCTCCTATGTACAGGAATATAACTACTATAATACTGCCCCTATTGAGAAGAATATAACTACTATAATACCTCTCCTATGTACAAGAATATACAGTAACTACTATCCTACTGTCCACTTTATACAAAATATAATACTATAGTAATTCTTAAAGTGTAGTGACGATAATACTGCCCAAAGATAAGGATTTTTATAGGCAGGGGAATTTACATACATAACTTGAATAGCAGTTTCAATTCAGCAGAATATTATCCAGAACTTTCCTGAGGTTATTTTTTGTTATTTCCCTTGGCTATCCTCTTTTTAATCTTCTGCAATATTGTTTTCCACCGCACCATCACCTTTCCTATAGTAGCAGGTTTGGCTCTTGCAGGAACCAATTTCCTGGAGGCCTCCATATGTGAATCATTTTGAAAGGCTTAGTGCATCGTTTCATCTTTGTGTGGGAAAATTTCCCCACTGTGAACTCAAACATGTTTTAAGTTAAAAAGGATGTTGGGTAGACCAAAACGAATTCAACATAAATTTTGTTATGCTAAAGGGATATATGAGATTTTTTTTCAGTGGAGGACATACATGTATTGATTTTTTTCCTAATAAGAAAGAGGCAGTATTATAGTACTTATATTCTTGTACATAGGAACAGTATTATAGTAGTTATATTCTTGTACATAGGGGCTGTATTATAGTAGTTATATTCTTGTACATAAGGGCAGAATTATAGTAGTTATATTCTTGTACATAGGGGCAGTATTATAGTAGTTATATTCTTGTACACAGGGGCAGTATTATAGTAGTTATATTCTTGTACATGGGGGCAGTATTATAGTACTTATATTCTTGTACATGGGGGCAGTATTATAGTAGTTATATTCTTGTACATAGGAACAGTATTATAGTAGTTATATTCTTGTACATAGGGGCTGTATTATAGTAGTTATATTCTTGTACATAGGAGCAGTATTATAGGAGTTATATTCCTGTACATGGGGCAGTATTATAGTAGTTATATTCTTGTACATAGGGGCAGTATTATAGTAGCTATATTCTTGTACATGGGGGCAGTATTATAGTACTTATATTCTTGTACATAGGAACAGTATTATAGTAGTTATATTCTTGTACATAGGGGCAGTATTATAGTACTTATATTCTTGTACATAGGGACAGTATTATAGTAGTTATATTCTTGTACATGGGGGCAGTATTATAGTACTTATATTCTTGTACATAGGGGCAGTATTATCTATATATATAATTGTCTAAGGGTTTTTCTGTCTGTCTGTCTGTCCTGGAAATCCCTGCTCTCTGATTGGTCGAGGCCGCCAGGCCTCGACCAATCAGAGACCGGCACAGCATCGACGTAGAAATCCCGCGTCTCTGATTGGTCGAGGCCGCCAGGCCTCGACCAATCAGCAACGGGCACAGCGACGATGATGTCATAAAGGACGTAGACATCCTGCGTCTGATTGGTCGAGGCCGCCAGGCCTCGACCAATCAGCAACGGGCACAGCAACGATGATGTCATAATGGTTGCCATGGCGACGATGATGTCATAAAGGTTGCCTCGACCAATCAGCGACGGGCACAGTGTGCCGCGAATTCTGGAATCATCATTGTCCATATACTACGGGGACATGCATATTCTAGAATACCCGATGCGTTAGAATCGGGCCACAATCTAGTAGTACTTATATTCTTGTACATAGGAACAGTAGTATAGTACTTATATTCTTGTACATAGGGGCAGTATTATAGTAGTTATATTCTTGTACATAGGGGCAGTATTATAGTAGTTATATTCTTGTACATAGGAACAGTATTATAGTAGTTATATTCTTGTACATGGGGGCAGTATTATAGTACTTATATTCTTGTACATAGGGGCAGTATTATAGTACTTATATTCTTGTACATAGGAACAGTATTATAGTAATTATATTCTTGTACATAGGGGCAGTATTATAATAGTTATATACTTGTACATAGGGGCAGTATTATAGTAGTTATATTCTTGTACATGGGGCAGTATTATAGTACTTATATTCTTGTACATAGGAGCAGTATTATAGTAGTTATATTCTTGTACATAGGGGCAGTATTATAGTAGTTATATTCTTGTACATAGGGGCTGTATTATAGTAGTTATATTCTTGTACATAGGAGCAGTATTATAGTAGTTATATTCCTGTACATGGGGCAGTATTATAGTAGTTATATTCTTGTACATAGGGGCAGTATTATAGTAGCTATATTCTTGTACATGGGGGCAGTATTATAGTACTTATATTCTTGTACATAGGAACAGTATTATAGTAGTTATATTCTTGTACATAGGGGCAGTATTATAGTACTTATATTCTTGTACATAGGGACAGTATTATAGTAGTTATATTCTTGTACATGGGGGCAGTATTATAGTACTTATATTCTTGTACATAGGGGCAGTATTATCTATATATATAATTGTCTAAGGGTTTTTCTGTCTGTCTGTCTGTCCTGGAAATCCCTGCTCTCTGATTGGTCGAGGCCGCCAGGCCTCGACCAATCAGAGACCGGCACAGCATCGACGTAGAAATCCCGCGTCTCTGATTGGTCGAGGCCGCCAGGCCTCGACCAATCAGCAACGGGCACAGCGACGATGATGTCATAAAGGACGTAGACATCCTGCGTCTGATTGGTCGAGGCCGCCAGGCCTCGACCAATCAGCAACGGGCACAGCAACGATGATGTCATAATGGTTGCCATGGCGACGATGATGTCATAAAGGTTGCCTCGACCAATCAGCGACGGGCACAGTGTGCCGCGAATTCTGGAATCATCATTGTCCATATACTACGGGGACATGCATATTCTAGAATACCCGATGCGTTAGAATCGGGCCACAATCTAGTAGTACTTATATTCTTGTACATAGGAACAGTAGTATAGTACTTATATTCTTGTACATAGGGGCAGTATTATAGTAGTTATATTCTTGTACATAGGGGCAGTATTATAGTAGTTATATTCTTGTACATAGGAACAGTATTATAGTAGTTATATTCTTGTACATGGGGGCAGTATTATAGTACTTATATTCTTGTACATAGGGGCAGTATTATAGTACTTATATTCTTGTACATAGGAACAGTATTATAGTAATTATATTCTTGTACATAGGGGCAGTATTATAATAGTTATATACTTGTACATAGGGGCAGTATTATAGTAGTTATATTCTTGTACATGGGGCAGTATTATAGTACTTATATTCTTGTACATAGGAGCAGTATTATAGTAGTTATATTCTTGTACATAGGGGCAGTATTATAGTAGTTATATTCTTGTACATGGGGGCAGTATTATAGTAGTTATATTCTTGTACATAGGGGCAGTATTATAGTAGTTATGCAGTCCAAAAAGAAAAAGGAATAACGAGGGCACTCACCAGTCTTCTTATTGTGCAATAATTGCTTACTTTATTAGTGTGACATCTAAAAATTCAAGGTCGGGCTACCGATGGAGCCGAAGCTCAGGTGAGCAGGGGGGAGTGGAGACGACGGCCGTTTCGCGCTGTGCTTGCGCTTCTACGGGTCCCGTAGAGCACAATAAGAAGACTGGTGAGTGCCCTCGTTATTCCTTTTTCTTTTTGGACTGCATAGTTGGACTTGTTTCATATGCGAGGAGCACCCGAGGTGTGCGATGTGGCAGCAAAGGTTAACCCATTTAAGCACTGAAGTGTGAATTTACCACTTGGCTTGAGATTTTGAAGGCTGTGCCGCCCCATTTACCTTTCCATAGATATTATAGTAGTTATATTCTTGTACATAGGGGCAGTATTATAGTAGTTATATTCTTGTACATAGGGGCAGTATTATAATAGTAATATACTTGTACATAGGAGCAGTTTATGGTACTTATATTCTTGTACATAGGAACAGTATTATAGTAGTTATATTCTTGTACATAGGAGCGGTATTATAGTAGTTATATTCTTATACATAGGAGCAGTATTATAGTAGTTATATTCATGTACATAGGAGACAGTATTATAGTAGTTATATTCATGTACATAGGAGCAGTATTATAGTAGTTATGTTCTTATACATAGTGGCAGTATTATAGTAGTTATATTCTTGTACATAGGAGCAGTATTATAGTAGTTATATTCTTCTTCATAGGGGCAGTATTATAGTAGTTATATTCTTGCACATACACTGTGTGCAGAATTATTAGGCAAGTTGTATTTTGATCACATGATACTTTTTATACATGTTGTCCTACTCCAAGCTGTTCAGGCTTGAGAGCCAACTACCAATTAGGTAAATCAGGTGATGTGCATCTCTGTAATGAGGAGGGGTGTTGTCTAATGACATTAAAACCCTATTGAGGCTATGTGAACACGTTGCGGATTTTGCTGCGGATCCGCAGCGGATCGGCAGCTGCGGGTCCACAGCAGTTTTTCATGAGTTTACAGTACCATGTAAACTTATGGAAAACAGAAACCACTGTGCCCATGCTGCAGAAAAAAACGCTCGGAAACGCTGCGGTTTACATTCCGCAGCATGTCAATTCTTTGTTCGGATTCCGCAGCGGTTTACACCTGCTCCTCTATAGGAATCCGCAAGTGTAAAACCGCAGTTGGAATCTGCACAAAATCCGCATAAATTCTGCGGTAAATCCGCAGGTATAGCGCAGTGCCTTTTACCTGCGGATTTCTCAAATCCGCTGTGGAAAAATCCACAGACATCAAGAATACGTGTCCACATAGCCTTAAGGTGTGCTTAATTATTAGGCAACTTCCTTTCCTTTGGCAAAATGGGTCAGATGAGAGATTTGATGGGCTCTGAAAAGTCCAAAATTGTGAGATGTCTTGCAGAGGGATGCAGCAGTCTTGAAATTGCCAAACTTTTGAAGTGTGATCACCGAACAACCAAGCATTTTCTGGCAAATAGCCAACAGGGTCGCAAAAAGGGTGATGGGCAAAAAAACGCAAAATAACTGCCCATGAATTGAGGAAAATCAAGCGTGAAGTTGCCAAGATGCCATTTGCCACCAGTTTTGCCATCTTTCAGAGCTGCAATGTTACTGGAGTAACAAAAAGCACAAGGTGTGCGATACTCAGGGACATGGCCAAGGTAAAGAAGGCTGAAAAACGACCACCTTTGAACAAGAAACATAAGATAAAACGTCAAGACTGGGCCAAGAAATATCTTAAAGGGAACCTGTCACCCCCAAAATGGAAGTTGAGCTAAGCCCACCGGCATCAGGGGCTTATCTACAGCATTCTGGAAAGAGGTTATATTATACTCACCCAGGGGCTGTCCGGTCCGATGGGTGTCGCGGTCCGGGGCCTCCCATCTTCATAGGATGACGTCCTCTTCTTGTCTTCATGCTACGGCTCCGGTGCAGGCGTATTTTGTCTGCCCTGCTGAGGGCAGAGCAAAGTACTGCAGTGCGCAGGCGCTGGGCCTCTCTGACCTTTCCCTGTGCACTGCAGTACTTTGCTCTGCCCTCAACAGGGCAGACAAAGTATGCCTGCGCCGGAGCTGCGGCGTGAAGACAAGAAGAGGACGTCATCCTATGAAGATGGGTGGCCCCGGACAGGACCGCGACACCCATCGGACCGGACCGCCCCTGGGGGAGTATAATATAACCTCTTTTTCTCATCTTTCAGGATCCATCGGGGGGCTTATCTACAGCATTCCAGAATGCTGTAGATAAGCCCCTGATGCCGGTGGGCTTAGCTCAACTTCCATTTTGGGGGTGACAGGTTCCCTTTAAGACTGACTTTTCAAAGGTTTTATGGACTGATGAAATGAGAGTGACTCTTGATGGGCCAGATGGATGGGCTAGAGGCTGGATCAGTAAAGGGCAGAGAGCTCCACTCCGACACAGACACCAGCAAGGTGGAGGTGGGATACTGGTATGGGCTGGTATCATCAAAGATGAACTTGTGGGACCTTTTCGGGTTGAGGATGGAGTGAAGCTCAACTCCCAGACCTACTGCCAGTTTCTGGAAGACAACTTCTTCAAGCAGTGGTACAGGAAGAACTCAGTATCATTCAAGAAAAACATGATTTTCATGCAGGACAATGCTCCATCACATGCCTCCAACTACTTCACAGCGTGGCTGGCCAGTAAAGGTCTCAAAGAAGAAAAAATAATGACATGGCTCCCTTGTTCACCTGATCTGAACCCCATAGAGAACCTGTGGTCCCTCATAAAATGTGAGATCTACAGGGAGGGAAAACAGTCCACCTCTCGGAACAGTGTCTGGAGGCTGTGGTGGCTGCTGCATGCAATGTTGATCATAAACAGGTCAAGCAACTGACAGACTCTATGGATGGAAGGACGTTGAGTGTCATCATAAAGAAAGGTGGCTATATTGGTCACTAATTTTGGGGGTTTGTTTTTGCATGTCAGAAATGTTTATTTCTAAATTTTGTGCCGCTATATTGGTTTACCTGGTGAAAATAAACAAGTGAGATGGGAATATATTTGGTTTTTATTACGTTGCCTAATAATTCTGCACAGTAATAGTTACCTGCACAAACAGTTATCCTCCTAAGATAGCCAAATCTAAAAATAACCCCACTCCAACTTCCAAAAATATTAAGCTTTGATATTTATGATGAGTCTTTTGGGTTGACTGAGAACATAGTTGGTCATTAATAATAAAAATAATCCTCTAAAATACAACTTGCCTAATAATTCTGCACACAGTGTAGGAACAATATTATAGTAATTATATTCTTGTACATAGGACCATTATTACAGTAGTTATATTCTTGTACATAGGGGTAATATAAGGGACGGGTAAGACATTTAAACAAAACTATTCCCAGTACGTTTGGACTGCAACAAATATTCACCATATGCATTTGTATAATTTATATCTTGGCTACTGCATTCACTCACATCCTTGCATTAACTCTTTACACTCCAACCATATCAGCCCCTCAGTCCTCTCCTCTCCTACAACCTTTGGCAAAAATTATGTAATCACCGGCCTTGGAGGATGTTCATTCAGTTGTTCAATTTTGTAGAAAAAAAGCATATCACAGACATTGCACAAAATTAAAGTCATTTCAAATGGCAACTTTCTGGCTTTAAGAAACTGTAAAAGAAATCAAGAACAAAAAATGTGGTAGTCAGTAATGGTTACTTTATTCGATCGCGCATGACAGAACCACCGAGAGAGGGGATCCGCCCTTCAGGAACAGGAAACCTACAGATACAAAAGGGCAGGACCTCTCCCTACTTATCAGTTGGTTTCCTGTTCCTGAAGAGTATGGGATTCCTACAAGGTACCTGGAGGATCCCAGGCCCGACCGGTTGGTTTTAGTTAGCGGGGGTCCCCTACCCTCTTTTCCTGCGACCTCATTGGTGGTTGCGCCGGTAGTACGTTGGGGGGCGGGGCCAGAAAGTCCATCCTGGAAGTTGGGTGCCGGATGGCTTTTTGCCCAGTGTACTGCTGGGACTCGTGCGCGCGGCTCGCAGAGGGATGGTGCCCGGAGACCGGGGGCGCCGGACCCTAGGCGGAGAGGGCATGGAGTAGGAGGTGTGTTGGGTCCAGAGGGGAGGACGATACCCCTGGCCAGAGACCTGCTGACCTGGATATCCGGGAGGGAGGCACCATAGTGGGTCCTGGACGCCTGCAGACAGTGCTTCTGAGCCATTACCATAATGGATGTGGCAGAAGCTTCCTTGGAGCAGCAGGAGGACATGCAGCATCCGATTGCAGAGCAGCATGCTTCCATGAAGCCCTGTATAAAATCCTGACATAAGGCCTGGGAAACGGTAGTGGTCGGGCAATTGTTCTGTCCAGCCGCAGGAGCTTCTCCAGAGTGGAGGATTGCGCAGCATTGGCAGAGAAATGTCCCCCTCGTTATCCGGTACCTACTAATCTGCAACACGGGTAAGAGGACTTTGTGAAAGTCCACTCGGTGATGCTGTCTTCCCCTTATTTTTCTCTATCCTGCTTGGGGAAGAAGTGTTCTGGAAAATCGAGGCACAGGGAATGTGCCCTTTGCAGCTGTCCCTTGCCAGATGCCTACCCAAAAAGATTATGTCAGCCTTGTGTACAGCAGACGGTAGGGTGCAAAGAGGGGGAGGATTAGTCTTTAGCTAGAATGCAGTGCCTTATATTTCCCCCTTCTACAGGTAGCAGAGGAAACCCCCGACTTCACTACAAGCCTAAGGGAGATTATTAAGACGGAGGTGAAGGAGTCTCTAAAGTCCCTATCTCAGGAGAGTTCTAAGAAGAAAGGGAGTGGTGGTAAAATAAAATTTATAGATTCGTATTCCTCGACAGACCTTAGAAGGGATGAGGATTCTGGGGGGTCTTCTGCTTCTTCATCATCATCTTCAGAGGAGGACTCTAGCCGTTTCTGTTTTCCTTTGGACCTCATGGAAAAATTGATTAAACCGGTGAAGTCCACCATGGGGGTGGCAGATTCTAGGCCAGAACCTTCTGTAAAAGACGTAATGTTTGGCGGATTAGATCCTAAAAAACGCAGGTATTTTCCACTTAATAGTAAAATTCAAAGCTTGGTAGGCAGAGAATGGAAGAGGCCAGAAAAAAAGGGGTCCCTGCCTTCGGCATTTAAACATAGATATCCCTTTGAGGATCCTGTGGTAGATAGATGGGACAAAGCCCCGAAACTAAATGCTGCGGTGGCTAAAGCCTCTAAAAAATCTTCCCTGCCCTTTGAGGACATGGGCTCCTTAAAAGACCCTTTAGACAGAAAGGCAGACTCCTTCCTTAAAGTGACCTGGGAGATGTTAGCCGGCTCCCTGAGACCAGCAGTAGCCTTCACCTGTACAGCCAGATCCATGATGGTCTGGCTGGATGAACTAGAATCCCAGTTAAAGGATGGAGCCCCAAGAGAGTCCATCTTAAAGGCCTTGCCTATAATTCAGTGGGCTGCAGCCTTCCTAGCCTACACCTCAGCGGACTCTGTAAGGATGGCGGCTAGAGCAGCAGGACTGTCAAATGCGGCTCGAAAGGCTATGGCTGAAATGTTGGCCTGGTGATATCCAGGCCAGATCCTGACTCTGCTCCATCCATTGTGAAGGAGAGTACCTTTTTGGTTCAGTCCTGGACAAACTTTTAGAGAGAGCAGAGGATGACAAAAAGAAGTTCCCTAGTCTACTACCCTCTTCCTACCAACGGCCTTTCAGAAGGAGAAGGTTCAGTCGTAGGAGGCCTTCCAGGGAGCATGCTAAATAGGATGATAGAAAGAGGAAAGGCATGGGATTTATGTTTGGAGACCCCTCCAGGGACCATAAGAAGTCTTTCCAATGACTAGCGGTACCCGTGGGAGGTAGGCTGGCGGCATTTTACCCGGCCTGGTCCCTGACCTCTAACAGCAAATGGATTCTAAGTCTAATATCAGTACTCCAGTTAGAATTCTCATCTGTGCCTCAGAATAGGTTCAAGTTAACTCCTCTCAGATCCTCTTCATTAGAACAAGCTGCCCTGGAATCAGAAATCCATGATCTATGTCTTAAAAAGGTCCTGGTGGAGGTACCGGAAACGGAGAGGGGTGGAGGTTTCTACTCTCCTCTGGTTTTCGGACTAAAAATAGACGTTTCCTTCAGAACCATAATTAATCTAAGAGCCCTCAATAAATATCTGGTAATACGTCCATTTAAAATGGAAACCATCAGTTCAACAATAAAGTTATTGTTTGAAAACTTTCATGGTGGTTAGATCTAAAAGATGCTTATTATCATATACCCATTCATGTAAACCATCAGCGTTTCCTTAGAGTGGCAGTTCTCTTAGAAGGATCAGTTCGGCACTTCCAGTATTGTGCCCTTCCCTTTGGCCTTGCAGTTGCTGCTCGTGTATTCACTAAGGTTGTAGCCAAGGTCATGGCCCACCTTCGTGAATCCAATATCCTTGTTGTCCCTTACCTTGACTACTTCCTTATTGTAGGCAAATCAGCGGACCATTGTTTGGAGCAGCTACAAACTGCAATGTCCATCCTGGAATGTTTAGGGTGGATACTAAATATAAAGAAATCATGCCTACAGCCCCTAAGAGTACAACAGTTTTTGAGCCTAATTTTAGACTCGCAGAGTCAGGAGTGCCGTTTACCGCCCGACAAGTTAATTCGCCTGCATTATCAGTTCGTGAACGCCTCTAATAACTCCATGTCCCTTAGGAAAGCTATATTCCTGTTGGGCTCTCTCTCATCCTGCATCCCCACGATCCAATGGGCAGTTTCATATGAGATCACTACAAAAGGATGTTTTGTTGAATGACAGAAATCTTGGCGGTCATTTAGAAGGTCAACTGACTTTATCCCAGACCGCTGTAAAATATCTTGAGTGGTAGTTTGACCAGAGAAATCTTTCTAAAGGGGTTCCCTTGGAGAATAATATCACCCTAGTAGTCACTATGGATGCTAGCCCTACAGGTTGGGGGGCTCATATGAGTGAGGTTATGGTCCAGGGCTTATGGGAACATCATGAGGTAGAGGCGTCTTCTAACCAGAGGGAATTAACAGCAGTAGAGCGATCTGTCAAAGAACTTCTTGTATATCTGCAGGGTCATCACGTGCGAGTTCTCTCCGACAATCAGGTAACAGTGGCTTATATCAACCACATGGGCGGGTTTCGTTTCAAACATCTGATGGAAGTAACAGAATGCCTGTTCCAACTTTTAGAACTACATTTTCTATCTTTAATAGCTCTGCATATAAGAGGGAAAGACAATACCGCAGCAAACTTTTTAAGCAATAACCTTCTGAGACAAGGCGAATGGTCTCTGAAGACTGCCATTTTCAATCTGATTGTGCGGAAGTGGGGTCAACTGGACATAGATCGCTTTGCCACCAAGAAGAACAGGAAAGTGAGGCAGTTCTGTTCTCTAGATCCCAAAGAAAACCCGCTAGCAGTGGATGCCTTCCTCATAAAATGGGACTTCAGTCTAGCCTATGCCTTCCCTCCCTTATCTCTACTACCCCTAGTGATGAGGAAAATCAAGAAGGACAAAGCAAGGGTAATAGTAATTGCTCCATTTTGGCCCAGGAGGGCATGGTTCTCATGCCTCAGGAACATGTCTGTGTCCGACCCTTGGGTACTGCCAGAGGTACCAGATCTCTTATCCCAGGGTCCAGTCTACCATCCTCAGGTGGCTGGCCTTCATCTGAGGCACGGTCGTTGCTAAAAAGCAAGGGTTTTTCTCCAGCCCTGAAAAATACCCTTCTTAAAAGCAGGAAAGAAATTACAACCAGAAGCTATGCCAGGACCTGGAATTTTTTTTTTACAAAACTCAGGGGTGGAAGCTGGGAAAGGGGTCCCAAAAGCCCAGATCCTAGTGTTTCTTCAGAAGGATTTAGATATGGGTCTCTCCACCAGTACCCTGAAGATTCAGGTTTCAGCCCTGGGGGCCCTTTTTAACTACGATATCACCGGTAACTACTGGGTTAGTAAATTTATTAAAGCAGCAGGTAGGTCCAGGCCAATAGTTAGGGATAGGGTTATGCCATGGGATTTAAACCTAGTTCTCACGCCCATGATTGAAGCCCCATTTGAGCCCATTTCATCAGCCTTGGTGAAAATACTGTCCCTCAAAGTAGCCTTCTTGGTAGCACTGACGTCACCTTAGAGGGTTCCAAGCACCATCTAGACTCCTTCCTTATACACAGTTCCAGGATGATAGGGTAATACTTAGGCCTGATCCAGCATACTTACCTAAATTAGCTTCCACTTTCCATAGGACACAGGAAATAGTTCTTTCATCCTTCCTCCTCCACCTGGCCAACCAGAAAGAGATGAGGCTCCATACCCTAGATGTTAGAAGATGACTCTTAGAATACTTATCAGTTACTAATTCCTGGAAGAGGGACAATGCCTTGTTTGTCTCCTTTCAAGGAACCAGGAAGGGCCTTAGGGTGTCCAAAAGCACATTGGCTAGATGGATTAGGGAAGCTATTTCGCTGGCATACACATCAAGTGGCAGGCCGGCACCTGAAAAGCTGAGAGCACATTCCACCCGATCCATGGCAACCCTTGTGGGCGGAGAGGTCAGAAGTCTCCATTGACCAAATATGTAAGGCTGCCACTTGGTCCTCTCCGAGCACGTTTTAATTATTATAGCTTAAACTTGGGAGCTTCCTCAGACCTTTCCTTTGGTATAAGGGTGCTGCAAGCTGTAGTCCCTCTCTAAGTAGTTATTACTCTCTGTAATTCTCTCAGTGGTGCTGTCATGGGCGATTGAATAAAGTCTTAGTTACTTACCGATAGCGGTATTTTTCGGAGCCCATGGCAGCACTTTTATATTCCCTCCCTCCTCTCTCTAGGGTGTGCACTTCTTTCTCTTATAAGGTTCACGTGTAAGAAATATTTAGTGTTAAAATGTTGTACATAATTTATGCCATTAACCATGGAGGTCCTCTTGAGCTCTGTAATCCAACTGATGTGTAGGGAGAGGTGCCGCCCTTTTGTATCTGTAGGTTTCCTGTTCCTGAAGGACGGATCCCCTCCTTCGGTGGTGCTGTCATGGGCTCCGAAAAATACCGTTATCGGTAAGCAACTAAGACTTTTGTAACCAAGCATAGGGTAAAAATTATGGAGTCACTCAATTCTGAGGAAAAAATTATGGAATCACCCTGTAAATTTTCATTCCCAAAACTAATACCTGCATCAAATTAGATCTGCTTCTAAGTCTGCATGTAAAAAGGAGTGATCACACCTTGGAGAGCTGTTGCACCAAGTGGACTGCATGAATCATGGCTCCAACACGAGAGATGTCAATTGAAACAAAGAAGAGGATTAAAAGAGGGTAAATCATCATGCAATTTTGCAAAAAATGTTGGTTGTTCAGTCAGCTGTGTCTAAAATCTGGACCAAATACAAACAACATGGGAAGGTTGTCAAAGGCAAACATACTGGTAGACCAAGGAAGACATCAAAGCGTCAAGACCGGAAACTTAATGCAATATGTCTCCAAAACAGGAAATGCACAACAAAACAAATGAGGAGCGAATGGGTGGAAAACTGGAGTCAACGTCTGTGACCGAACTATAAGGCTACTTTCACATTAGCGTCGGTACGGGGACGTCGCGCTGCGTCGGCCCGACGTACCAACGCATACTCTGCAAGCGCCGCACAACGGGGGCAGCGGATGCATTTTTCCAGCGCATCCGCTGCCCCATTGTGAGTTGCGGGGAGGTGGGGGCGGAGTTCCAGCCGCGCATGTGTGGTCGGAAATGGCGGACACAACGCAGCAAAAAACGTTACATGTAACGTTTTTTGCTGCCGATGGTCCACCACAACACGGCGCAACCGTCGCACGACGGTTGCGACGTGTGGCAAAGCGTCGCAATGCGTCGCTAATGTTAGTCAATGGAGAAAAAACGCACCCTGCAAGCAATTTTGCAGGATGCGTTTTTTCTCCTAAACAACGCATGGCGACGTGCAGTGCACTACGCAAGTGTGAAAGTAGGCGATGGTAGAGCTGGTTGTGCAGTAGTTTGGTCTATCGGTGGTTACTGCACATTGTAGGCTTGTCAGAAGAGGTAGGTCTTCAGGTTCTTTTTGAAGGTTTCCAAGGTAGGCGAGAGTCTGATATGTGGGAGTAGAGAGTTCCAGACTATTGGGGATGCGTTGTGAGAAATCTTGTATGCGATTGTGGGAAGAGAAGGTAATAGGGGAATATAGAAGAAGATTTTGTGTGGATCAGAGGTTGCGCGCAGGTAAGTAGCGGGAGACGAGGTCACAGATGTATGGAGGAGACAGGTTGTGGATGGCTTTGTGTGCCATGGTTAGGGTTTTGAACTGGAGTCTTTGGGTAATGGGGAGCCAGTGCAGGGACTGACAGAGGAGAGAGGCTGGGGAATAGCGGGGGACAAGTGGATTAGTCGGGCAACAGAGTTTAGAAGTGTGTTAGAGTGGAGGCCACAGAGCAGGAGGTTGCAGTAGTCAAGGCAGGAGATGATGAGGGCATGGACTAGGGTTTTTACAAATTCTTGGTTGAGGAATGTATGGGTCCGAGAAATATTTTTGAGTTGAAGTCGGCAGGAAGTTGAAAAGGCTTGGATATGTGGTTTGATGGAGAGATCAGGGTCAAGGATTACACCGAGGTGGCGAGCTTGAGGGACTGGGAAGAGTGGGCAGCCATTTACTTTAATGGATAGTTCTGTTGGGGGAGTCAAGTGAGATGGGGGAAGATGATAAATTCTGTTTTGTCCATATTAAGTTTTAGAAATCTAGCGGAGAAGAAGGATGAAATAGCAGACAGACATTGTGGGATTCTGGTTAGTAGGGTGGTGATATCTGGTCCAGAGATGTAGATCTGTGTGTCTTCAGCATAGAGATGATACTGAAAGCTGTGAGATGCTATGCCAAAGGCCAAAGGTGTAAATGGAGAAGAGCATGGGCCCTAGGACTGAACCTTGTGGGACTTCAATAGATAGGGGACGAGGTGAGAAGCTGGTGAGTGAGTGGGAGATGGTGAATGTCCGGTTTGTTAGGTATGACGCGATCCAAGATAGGGTCAAGTCAGTGATGCCAAGAGATGAGCGGGTCTGTAATAATAGGGAATGGTCCACTGTGTCAAAGGCAGAGGACAGGTCCAGGAGGAGGAGGACAGTAGTGTCGCTTGGCCTTGGCGGTTAATATGTCATTGGTGACCTTAGTTAGGGCTGTTTCAGTGGAGTGCTGTGACCGGAAGCCAGATTGTAAGTAGTCAAAGAGGGAGCAAGAAGAGAGGTGGGAGGACACTTCAAGATGGACGTGTTGTTCCAGTAGTTTTGCGGCATACGGAAGAAGTGATATAGGGTGATAGCTAGATACAGAGGATGGGTCAAGAGAGGGCTTTTTGAGGATGGGTGTGATTGAGGCTAGAGTTGAGCGACTTTTACTTTTTTTGGATCGCGTCGGGTTTCGCGAAACCTGACATTGTCAAAAGTCAGGTTGGGTGAAATCGGCCGATTATTGCGAAAAGTCAGGGGCCGACTGAAACACGAAACCCAATGCAAGTCAATGGGGAATCAAAGTCGGCAGTGAGTGGAGGCCCATTTTAATGCCAAAAACATCAATTCTTATTACTTAAGCTTGTCAATCTTAATTTACTTTATAATAATAGTTAGGCATTGAAAACTGGGAGTCATTTGGCTAAAGTTGTGGGGGGGTAGGGCTGGCTCAAGATTTTCATGGGCCAAGGAAACGCATGTAACACCCCTTTAGGGCTACCACGGTACACTGGGTGTTATGGGGGGTCTCACCTCTCCAGGGCGCAGTGCCTCCACCCGAATCTTGATTGGAGTTCTCTCTCTGGGACTGCAGAAGGGCTATTATCTTCTGCCAGGGGCTGATTCGGGAAGCCCCTGCCACTCTCAGTACACACTCACAGGGATCAGGAATAAAACAGTTTAACAGGTTTATTGCTATGCAGCATAAATTAGATGGATTTAAAAGAATAACATGAAATACAAATAACTGTGCTCTGTCAAGGTCATATACACATCTCACTCTAATTCTACTTCAACCCTGCAAGTATAACGTAGTAGGGTTTTTTGTTTGTTTCTTCTAGTTTAACTCAGTCCAAACGTTGGGGCCCAGTTGCCGCGGATGCAGGCGCGCAAATTAAAACAGTTGGTGCACTTAGACGAATATAACTGGCAATTGTCTGAGCTGTAATGTACTCACTGTAAATAACGCTGGTAGGACCACAAGTCTCAGAAAGTCACTCACGGCACGTCTCTAACGGTCGGATGGTTCTCTGGACACCAGCTGGGGGCGGCCGGATTCAGTCCTTTATACGGTGGGAGTGCAGGCAGAAATCTCCAAGTTCTTGATACAACTTGCTCCAGAGGGTAACACAAAGTCGCACTCTCTCCAGCAACACGAGTATATCCGGGAGGACAGCAACCCTGCAGCATGGGGCCAGGCAAGTCCCCCGTGCTCCGTCTCTCCCAACAAGATACCACGCTCTTTTCTTCCTGTGTCTTCTTAGTTTCACTTTCTCCCCAGCTCCTGCCTCCAAGTCCCTCCTCCTCCAATCCAAGCTGTGTCATCTGACTCAAACAAGGATCCCTGGGAATTGTAGTCCAGGTGTCCTTGGGAATTGTAGTCCACTGCAGCTCAGAGGAAAATCTGCTAATGTCTGTAGGTCCTGGTATAACAGCAGCTGCAAAGCTCTTCTTAGTGTCTGTAAATCCCAGTATACCAGTAGCTGCCCTAACAGTTCCCAGTGCAGGTGTTACACTCTCCCCCTGGTGAGTCATTGAAAGTGTCCCATCACGACATGAGGACTCACCACCTGAAACATGAATGGGGGTTAAAGCATCCTGACTAACACCAAATTTACATGCACGCAAACCACCTCCTGGACACATAGGAGATACTGGGAAATAAGGCCAAACAGATTTTGAATTAAAGTGTATCAGCCGGGGGACCTCAGTGGTATGTCCCATTCTATCATAGGTCAGCATCATGGGTGGCCTAGTGTCCCGTTTGGGACGAGTGTGTACTGAGGGGGCCCCCTCCTCAGCTCCCGACTCTTGTCGGTCAATAACGGGCTCCTCCAGGTCTGGTTTTCAGGGCCCCCCCCCTTTGGGGCATGGGTCCTCAGTCCACCTGTAGCTCCATTGACCTTCAGATCCCCATTCATCCCCAGACTCGCTGTCACTTCCTCCTGAAGCAACTCCAGGCTGGGGTGGTTGTTGACACCTACGACTTCTCCTATTGCATGGAAGGTTTGTATGACCTCCTTGGGTTGGCAATGGCGGTAACAGGATGTTTTTTCCCACAGGCAACAAATGGTGTCGATGATAGGTTTTCACAGCTCCACTCCCTTTCTCGGGCTTCACTCTGTAGGCCGGGACACCAGGCAGCTTCTCCATCACCACATAAGGGTCAGTACACCACCGATCAGCAAGCTTATGCTTCCCAGTAAGACCTAGAAGTTGGATAAGAACTCTATCTCCAGGCAGTAAAACTTGTTCCCGAACTCTACAGTCGTAGCGAGTCTTATTGCACTTCCCTGACCGACCAGAGGCCTGCTCTGCCAATCTGTACGCTTTTTCCAAATCTTCTTTTAGCTGGGACACATATTTTAAATAGGTCTTCCCATTAGAATTTTCAAAGGATGTCCCAAAACTAATATCCACTGGTAGCCGAGCTTTTCTTCCAAACATGAGAAAATAGGGCGAGTATCCCGTTGACTCATTTGTGGTGCAATTGTAGGCATGAACCAACTGACTCACATGCCTGCTCCATTGTCCCTTCTTCCTGGGATCCAAAGTGCCTAACATGTTCAGAAGGGTACGGTTGAACCTCTCAGGTTGAGGGTCCCCTTGGGGGTGATACGGGGTGGTTCTGGATTTCTTGATCCCACAGATAGCGCATAGCTCCTTGATTAGTCTACTTTCAAAATCTCTTCCTTGATCGGTATGGATGCGGGCAGGCAGCCCATAATGCACGAAGAACTTTTCCCATAGTGTTTTTGCTACAGTAGTTGCCCTTTGATCTTTGGTGGGGTAGGCTTGGGCATATCGGGTGAAATGGTCAGTGACCACTAACACATTACTGACATTGCTTTCATCAGGCTCGATGGAGAGGAAATCAATGCACACTAGCTCAAGTGGGCCATCACTGGTAATGTTCACAAGGGGGGCTGTTCTCAAAGGCAAGGTTTTTCTCAACACACATCGGGAGCATGATTTGCAGTAGTCTTCAATATCCGCTTCCATCCGAGGCCAGTAAAATCGGTCAGCCACAAGACTCGTGGTCTTTTTGATGCCAAGATGTCCATGGTCATCATGCAGGGACTTCATGACCATCCTCCGGAATCGGGTGGGTAACACCAGCTGTCGGTGGACTCCTTCCTTCTGGCGCTTTGCCTCCCGGTATAGTAGTCCATTTCTTACTACCAGAGACTCTAGCTGCCGCGTCAGCAGGACAGATTCCTCTGTTCGTAATGCATTCTTTTCGGGCCTCCAGCCCCTCTTAACCCACCATCGGACCACCCCCACTGATCGATCCTCCTGCTGCGCCTTTTGGACTTGATTACGAGTCAGTTGAGGGAGAAAGTCTGGGGTTACATTTGTCACTTGGCAGTACAACAATGGGAGCGCTTCACTGGATACTCCTAGGAATTCAGCACAACCCTGCATAGGGAGAGCATTAGTTTGATGTCTATGGCACAGAGTCTTCACCTCAGGGGCAGGGACCTCTATCCATCCTCCTTCTTCTTCATTTAAGGGTTCCCTAGGCAGGCGAGAGAGTGTGTCTGCATCGATGTTACTGATCCCCGGTCGATATTTTAAGCTGAAATCGTACAAAGAGAGTGCGGCAAGGCACCGGTACCCCGTGGCATCCAGTTTTGCCGTGGCTCTCACGTAGGTTAATGGATTGTTGTCGGTATGAACCACAAAGGGTACCCCATAGAGGTAGTCATGCAGCGTGTCCACTACAGCCCATTTCAAGGCCAGAAACTCCAGTTTGTGGGCTGGGTAGTTGCGTTCACTGGGAGTCAATCCTCGACTAATGTAGTAGACGGGACGCAGACAGCCTTCATGGTCTTGATAAAGAATCCCTCCTAGCCCGTCAAGAGAAGCATCTACATGTAACACATATGGTTTGCTGGGGTCTGCATAGGCCAACACTGGGGTTTGGGTCAAGCATAACTTCAATTTCTCGAATGCCTCATCGCATGCCGGTGTCCATCTATCCCCAAAAAGTTCGTTAACTTTGAAGTAGACCTTCTTTCCTGACCTTGAGGAATGGACTGTCCTCCCGGAAGGGGGATACCCCTGAGTAAGGGCAGTTAATGGCTTTGCAATCCGAGAGTACTGGGGTACAAATCTTCGGTAGTATCCGCAAAATCCTAAAAAGGACCTAAGCTCCTTCAGTTTGGTGGGTTTTGGCCAGTTTACAACAGCCTCCACTTTGGCGGGGTCGGTGGAAATTCCTTCTCTGCTGACTATGTGCCCCACATATTTCACAGTCGTCTGGCAAATCCGGCACTTATCAAGGGACAACTTCAACCCAGCCTCCTTCAACCGATCCAGCACCGTGAACAACCGCTGGTTGTGTTCTTCCAAAGTCTTCCCAAAAACAATTAGATCATCGAGATAAACCAGGACCTCACATAAGTGCATGTCCCCCACTACTTTGTCCATACATCTCTGAAAAGTGGCCGGAGCACCTGTCAGTCCTTGAGGCAGTCTCTGAAACTCGAAGAACCCAATGGGGCAGATAAAAGCAGTCTTCTCTTGATCTTCTTTTGACATGGGTATCTGATAGTAGCCACTCCGGAGATCTAACACAGAAAACCATTGGCTCCCTTGCAAGCAATCCAAAGCTTCATCGATTCTGGGCACAGTGTACTGGTCGGGGATCGTACGCTTATTCAAGGTTCGATAATCCACACACATCCGAATAGCTCCATTTTTCTTTCGAGCTATCACAATGGGGGAAGCATAAGGGCTACTAGATTCTATGATGACTCCTGTGTCTAACATACCGCGTAGATGCTGCCTGACATCTTCGATATCTGCTGGAGCCAATCTTCGGGACCTCTCTCTTAAAGGCTTTTGATCCTTCAACCGAATGCGATGCTCCACTCCATGAGCGAGGCCCATGTCCCATTCACCTAGAGAAAAAACTGCACCTCGCATCATCAGGCCATCAATGACCAACCCCCTCTCTTCTCCTTTTAGCTCGCTTCCTTCAAAACAAGGGTCAAAGCTTTCAGGCCGTAGTTCCCTCTTCTCCTCCTCCGTTCTCACATAGGCCTCCAGGCAGACTGGGTGGATGGATAGGGTCTGCGAGTAATTTTCTCCCCCAACTTCCCGACACCACTGAGCTAACGTACGGAAGATGTTGGCATTTGTTCCCACTATGACAGGTGTTTGTCTCTCATCTGCCTCGGCCTCTGGGCAGATTAACGCTATGATGGGTATCTCTTTATCCACTCCAACAACAGTCTCTGAGAATCGTAGCGTCACGGACACGTATCCTCTGTAGGGGTAGCTGTGCTCACTCAGTCCCCACACCACGAGTCCAGACAACGGTTTCAGAGGCACTTTGGATAAATATCTCTTATACCATCCTTCAAAGATGATAGATACTTGAGACCCGCTATCCAGTAATACTGTGCAAGGTTGACCATTGATATATGCGGGGACATGTGGGGATGGTCCCACTAAACCTTCAGGCAGGGTTTTCGATGATGCACTATTAGATGGGGCGGTAGAGTAGGTCCTAGTTGCTGATGGGGGCTCAGTATGGGGTTCTACTGGCCCCCTTTCCCGTTTCCCGACTGCCTCTGAGGGTGATGGGGAAGCTGTGAAGAGTTCTTTGAGCTCCACCTCTTTGGACACTGACGAGCTATATGGCCTGGACTCCCACAGACGAAGCACCCTTCTGGTTTCCTACTCTCCACTCTACCGAGATCTTCTTTCTCTCTTCCTGAAACCAGTGTTTTCTGCTCGGCTACCTCCGCAACACTTTGAAGTCGCTGTATTGTCTTGGCCTGAGCACTTAACAGTTGTGTAATCTGCTCCCCCTGTTTCTCGATGACTTTCAACAGTTCAATGTGTCGGCATTCGGCTTCTGGCTTCAAGGCAACAGTAGTCACCCGAGGGGATGCCTTCTCTCTTGCAGCCAAAATAACCTCCTCCTTCCGAACTTCCTTAAGCAACTCATAATAATAATAATAATTTTTATTTATATAGCGCCAACATATTCCGCAGCGCTTTACAAATTATAGAGGGGACTTGTACAGACAATAGACATAACAGCATAACAGAAAAACAGTTCAAAACAGATACCAGGAGGAGTGAGGGCCCTGCTCGCAAACTTACAAACTATGGGGAAAAGGGGAGACACGAGACGTGGATGGTAACAATCGCTTTAGTTATTCGGACCAGCTATAGTGTAAGGCTCAGGTGTTCATGTAAAGCTGCATGAACCAGTTAACTGCCTAAGTATGTAGCAGTACAGACACAGAGGGCTAATACTGCATAAAGTGTATGAGAACATGATGCGAGGAACCTTTTTTTTTTTTTTTTATTATAAATAGGCCACACAGGGATCGTTAGGTTAATGCATTGAGGCGGTAGGCCAGTCTGAACAAATGAGTTTTTAGGGCACGCTTAAAACTGTGGGGATTGGGGATTAATCGTATTAACCTAGGTAGTGCATTCCAAAGAATCGGCGCAGCACGTGTAAAGTCTTGGAGACGGGAGTGGGAGGTTCTGATTATTGAGGATGCTAACCTGAGGTCATTAGCGGAGCGGAGGGCATGGGTAGGGTGGTAGACTGATACCAGGGAGGAGATGTAGGGTGGTGCTGAGCCATGGAGTGCTTTGTGGATGAGGGTAGTAGTTTTGTACTGGATTCTGGAGTGGATGGGTAGCCAGTGTAATGACTGGCACAGGGTAGAGGCATCGGTGTAACGGTTGGTGAGGAATATGATCCTGGCTGCAGCATTCAGGACAGATTGGAGCGGGGAGAGTTTTGCAAGAGGGAGGCCGATTAGTAGAGAGTTACAATAGTCCAGACGAGAATGAATAAGTGAAACAGTCAGAGTTTTTGCAGAGTCGAAAGTAAGAAAAGGGCGAATTCTAGAAATGTTTTTGAAATGCAGGTAAGAAGAGCGAGCCAGTGATCGGATGTAGGGGGTGAATGAAAGGTCAGAATCAAGGATGACCCCAAGGCAGCGGGCATGTTGCTTTGGAGTAATGGTGGAACCGCACACGGAGATGGCAATGTCAGGCAAAGGTAGGTTAGTAGAGGGAGAGAACACGAGGAGTTCAGTTTTTGACAGGTTTAGTTTCAGATAGAGGGAGGACATGATGTTAGAGACAGCGGTAAGACAATCACTGGTGTTTTCTAAAAAGGTCGGTGTGATATCAGGAGCAGAAGTGTATAATTGGGTGTCGTCAGCATAGAGATGGTACTGGAAACCAAATCTACTGATTGTTTGTCCAATAGGGGCAGTATACAACGAGAAGAGTAGGGGGCCTAGGACTGATCCTTGAGGAACCCCAACAGTAAGGGGAAGGTGAGAGGAGGAGGAACCAGCAAAACATACAGTGAAGGATCGGTCAGAGAGATACGAGGAGAACCAGGAGAGAACGGTGTCCTTGAGGCCGATGGAGCGGAGCATAGTGAGGAGGAGCTGATGATCCACAGTGTCGAATGCTGCAGAGAGATCCAAGAGAATTAGCATGGAGTAGTGACCATTAGATTTAGCTGTTAGTAGGTCATTAGAGACTTTAGTGAGGGCAGTTTCAGTAGAGTGTAAAGAGCGGAAGCCAGATTGAAGAGGGTCGAGAAGAGAGTTATCTGAGAGACTCATGAAAAGATCCAGGAATCTTCTCTCTATCACAAGACCTCATCCGCTGGGCAATTGGATCATGAGTGAGAGCTCCTCTGAGTACTTGTTCCAGGCGACACTGATCAACTTCTTGAGGGCTGATGCCACCTTTAGCTACTATTCTATGAACCAGCTTATCTAGTCGGTATAAATAGTCGGACATCTTCTCATCTGGCTGTTGGTAGGTGGTACGGAGTTTAAAGAGTAGATCAGTAGCATCTTCAGGGGATCCAAAAGCATCTTCTAAAGCATTCATATAATCTTGATAAGTTGCCAGAGGCTTGCTCCGCCAAGCAGCCTGCACTACCTCCATAGCAGTACCCTTCAAGCTCTCTACTATTCTCTGCCTCTTTACAGCATCAGTGCACTGCCACTCTTCTAGGCACTGTAAAGTGACATCCCTCCAAGTATCATATCCTTCTTCTCCAGTAGGGGTAGGGAGGGCACCCGAGAAAATTCTTAGACGACGGTAGTTCCCTTCTGGCTGCATCTTGGCAAACTGACTGACTAACTTTTCCAAAGCTGTCATAAGCACATCAGCAGGGGCCGCTGTCTCTTCAGGACGGAATCTACGTGGAGTAGAAGGTGGAGATATACTAGTCTTTCTAGGCTGAGTGGTTGATTCCTGTTGCCGGGTCTCAACTTCGGACTCAGTAGGCCAAGTGATCTGCCATTGTCGACCATACTCTGAAGACACAACTACCATAGAGGGGAAGTATTCTTTCCTCAAGATCTGCCCGGTTGAAATCAGGGCTGTGGGTAACTGTCCCCCCTTTTCCTTCCGGCGATCAACCACTTTAGGGTGGGCAAGTTCAGTGAGTCGGTTAACTATTTCCAGTATCTCTTCATCAGACGCATCACAGAGCTCACCACTCACTGCAAAGCTTTGTTTGGCGGGAACATCCATCTCTTCACACCATAAATACACTTCTTGTTCTGTTAAAGTCTCCATAGTAAATACTCCTGTGTTAGTTCTAGATCTCAGCAGTGCCTCCACTGTAACACCCCTTTAGGGCTACCACGGTACACTGGGTGTTATGGGGGGTCTCACCTCTCCAGGGCGCAGTGCCTCCACCCGAATCTTGATTGGAGTTCTCTCTCTGGGACTGCAGAAGGGCTATTATCTTCTGCCAGGGGCTGATTCGGGAAGCCCCTGCCACTCTCAGTACACACTCACAGGGATCAGGAGTAAAACAGTTTAACAGGTTTATTGCTATGCAGCATAAATTAGATGGATTTAAAAGAATAACATGAAATACAAATAACTGTGCTCTGTCAAGGTCATATACACATCTCACTCTAATTCTACTTCAACCCTTCAAGCAAGTATAATGTATATACTTCAAGCAAGTATAACGTAGTAGGGTTTTTTGTTTGTTTCTTCTAGTTTAACTCAGTCCAAACGTTGGGGCCCAGTTGCCGCGGATGCAGGCGCGCAAATTAAAACAGTTGGTGCACTTAGACGAATATAACTGGCAATAGTCTGAGCTGTAATGTACTCACTGTAAATAACGCTGGTAGGACCACAAGTCTCAGAAAGTCACTCACGGCACGTCTCTAACGGTCGGATGGTTCTCTGGACACCAGCTGGGAGCGGCCGGATTCAGTCCTTTATACGGTGGGAGTGCAGGCAGAAATCTCCAAGTTCTTGATACAACTTGCTCCAGAGGGTAACACAAAGTCGCACTCTCTCCAGCAACACGAGTATATCCGGGAGGACAGCAACCCTGCAGCATGGGGCCAGGCAAGTCCCCCGTGCTCCGTCTCTCCCAACAAGATACCACGCTCTTTTCTTCCTGTGTCTTCTTAGTTTCACTTTCTCCCCAGCTCCTGCCTCCAAGTCCCTCCTCCTCCAATCCAAGCTGTGTCATCTGACTCAAACAAGGATCCCTGGGAATTGTAGTCCAAGGGTCCTTGGGAATTGTAGTCCACTGCAGCTCAGAGGAAAATCTGCTAATGTCTGTAGGTCCTGGTATAACAGCAGCTGCAAAGCTCTTCTTAGTGTCTGTAAATCCCAGTATACCAGTAGCTGCCCTAACAGTTCCCAGTGCAGGTGTTACACGCAGAATACGTCACGGCGGTGGAGCAGGGAAAGGTAAGTATTTCAATTTTGCAAGTGCTGTGATCCAGAGCTAGCAGGGGGGGCCCACTCGTTGGCACTGGCACAGGGCCCCTCATAGTACGGCAGTGTGTTTGACGGCAAGTGGAGCCTCCCACTGGCAGAGACACTTTTGGGTACTATGAGGGGCCCTGTGCCAGTGACATCGCCAACGAGTATGCCCCCCCACCTGATGAAGGAACCTGCACTTTCATCTGCACCTTCCTCTTTGCCCCCGTGTAAGGTGGTATAGTATGCGGGAAGGAGAACCTGACTTTCAGCAGGGTCAGATTCTGGCTGTGTAGAGTGCAAGGGGAATGTAGTGGTCTGGGTCAATGTACCAGCAGACTCATCTAGCAGTGGCTGGGCAATGGGCAGGATGAGGAGGAGACACAGATATAGGCCCAAATAATCAAGTAGACTAAATGCAGTTCAAAATTGGTAACAGAACTAAACAGGCGGCATTGCATTGTTCAGTGGAGGACAACTGTAATGAGTGTCAGACACAGTTAGTAGGCCCAAATACTAACATAGGCTAAATGCAGTTCAAAATTGGTAACAGGACTAAACGGGCGGCATTGCTTTGTTCAGTGGAGGACAACTGTAATGAGTGGCAGACACAGTTAGTAGGCCCAAATACTAAAGTAGGCTAAATGCAGTTCAAAATTGTTAACAGGACTAAACGGGCGGCATTGCTTTGTTCAGTGGAGGACAACTGTAATGAGTGGCAGACACAGTTAGTAGGCCCAAATACTAAAGTAGGCTAAATGCAGTTCAAAATTGTTAACAGGACTAAACGGGCAGCATTGCTTTGTTCAGTGGAGGACAACTGTAATGAGTGGCAGACACAGTTAGTAGGCCCAAATACTAAAGTAGGCTAAATACAGTTCAAAATTGTTAACAGGACTAAACGGGCGGCATTGCTTTGTTCAGTGGAGGACAACTGTAATGAGTGGCAGACACAGTTAATAGGCCCAAATAATAAAGTAGGCTAAATGCAGTTCAAAATTGGTAACAGGACAAAACAGGTGGCATAGCTAGGTTCAGGGGTGGGCTCCTCTGCTGAGTAGCAGACAGTAGTAGTAGGCGCAAAGTATTAACTGGTCTAAATGGAGGAAAGGGCCCCTGTATATTTTAACTATCCTTTATCATTTCAACAAATTTGTATTGGCAGTGCCATTGAAGGATTTAACAGCACAGACTACACAGTGGTGGAGGTAAGTATTGCAAGTGGTAGAGCACTGTTCGAGCTGGGGGGGAACACTCTCTCGTGGGCGGCGGTACTGGCACAGGGCCCCTCATATTATGACGTTGTGTCTGACGTTGGTTGTGCACCACCACCGTCAGAGACACTTCATTGTACTATGAGGGATCCTGTGCCAGTGCCGTTGCCCAAGAGTGGGCACACCCACCTGTCCAGAAAAACGGCACTCGCACAGGTGCTTGCGCCATATGGTGACCACGGCCCTGTGGAGGGAGTCAGCCCATTTAGGGAGGTATAAAAATGGCCTATGGTGTACATTCAGCAGCTGCAAATGGAGGAATTAAAGAAGTCAGTAAGAGGAGGCCAAAAGCAAGACATTTTTCCGGCAAGCTACATGTCAGCAGGGGAAGGTGGGGCAAAATAATTTGCAATCCATGATTGGTTCATTTTAATGAAGGTTAGATCATCAACATTCTGGGTAGCCAGATGTGTCCTTTTTTCGGTCAGTATTGAACCAGCAGCACTGAAGACTCTTTCTGATAGCACACTAGCAGCAGGGCAAGCGAGCTCCTGTAATGCATATTCTGCCAATTCTGGCCAGGTGTCTATTTTAGATGCCCAGTAATCAAAGGGGAATGACCTGTGAGGGAGAACATCGATAAGGGAGGAAAAGTAGTTTGTAACCATACTGGACAAAAGCTGTCTCCTGTCACTTTGAATCGATGCAGCAGTACCTATCATGTCAGCGGTCATTAAGAAATCACTCCACAAACTGGTCATAAAACCCCTCTGTCCAACGCCACTTCGGATTTGTGCACCTCTAACACCTCTGCCATATTGCTCCCTACAGCTCGTGTGAGAACCATCTCCGCCGCTATGTGCTGGGAATGCCTGAACCAAACGGTCTACAAGAGTTGCTTGTTTGGTAGCCAATATTTGCTCAAGGTTCTCATGTGGCATGATATTTTGTAATTTTCCTTTATATCGTGGATCGAGGAGGCAGGCCAACCAGTAATCGTCATCAGTCATCATTTTGATAATGCGGGGGTCCCTTTTTAGGATACGCAAGGCATACTCAGCCATGTGGGCCAATGTTCCAGGTGTCAAATCACTGCTTGTGCTGGGTTGAGGAGCACTTTCTTGCAAATCAACATCACTTGTGTCCCGCAAAAACCCTGTACCTTACCTTGCAACGCCACCAGTTTGTAATGCCCCCTGAGAAGCATCCTCCTCCCATAAATATTCATCCCCATCATCCTCCTCCTCTTCGTCCGCCACCTCGTCCAGGAGAGCTCCCTGAGCAGACAATGGCTGACTGTCATCAAGGCTTCCCTCCTCCTCGGCTGCAGACACCAGCTCCTTAATGTGCGTCAAACTTTGCATCAGCAGACGCATTAGTGGGATGCTCATGTTTATGATGGCATCGTCTGCACCTACCCGCCATGTGCATTCCTCAAAACACTGAAGGACTTGACAGAGGTCTTGTAGCTTCAACCACTGCACACCAGACAACTCCATGTCTGCCATTCAAGTGCATGCCCGTGTATGTGTATCCTCCCACAATTTAATTACATCATGCCTCTGTTCGCACAGCCTCTGAACCATGTGCAGTGTGGAGTTCCACCTTGTTGCAACGTCGATTATTAGGCAGTGATGGGAAAGATTCAGCGATCGCTGATGGTCCAGCATACGGCTGGAGTGTACAGGCGATGTGCGAGCAAAGTCTTTGCACCTTCACGAGCAGGGCTGGTAACTCCGGATAATTTTTGAGGACGCACTGCACCACCAGGTTCAAGGTGTGAGCCAGGCAAGGTATGTGTTTAAGTTCTGAAAGGGCTATGGCAGCCATAAAATTCCTTCCGTTATCACTGACTACCTTGCCTGCCTCAAGATGTACACTGCCCAGCCATGACTGAGTTTGTTGCTGCAAGTACTCGGCCAGTACTTCCGCGGTGTGTCTGTTGTCGCCCAAACACTTCATTTGTAACACAGCCTGCTGACGCTTACCACTAGCTGTTCGATAATGGGACACCTCGTGTGCAACACTGGAAGCTGCGGATGAAGTGGTCGTGCGACTGCGTTCTGTGGACGAGCTTTCGCTTCTGGAAGAGGAGGAGGAGGTGGGGTGGCGAACGCCTACAGCCAACTGTTTCCTAGACCGTGGGCTAGGCAGAACTGTTCCACTATGGCTGTCCCCTGTGGACACTGCATCCACCACATTAACCCAGTGCGCCGTGATGGACACGTAACGTTCCTGGCCATGCCTACTGGTCCATGCATCTGTTGTGAGGTGCACCTTTCCACTGACATATTGCCTCAGTGCATGGACAATGTGGTCTTTGACATGCTGGTGGAGGGCTGGGATGGCTTTTCTCGCAAAGAAGTGCCGACTGGGTAGGTCATAGCGTGGTACTGCATAGGTCATCAGGTCTTTGAAAGCTTCGCTTTCAACCAACCGGTAGGGCATCATCTCTAATGAGATTAGTATAGCAATGTGGGCGTTCAAACCCTGTGTACGCGGATGAGAGGATGAGTACTTTCTTTTCCTAATGAGAGTCTCTTGTAGGGTAAGCTGGACTGGAGAGCTGCATATGGTGGAACTAGCGGTGGTGGTGGTGGACATGGCGGATTGAGAGAGGGTTGGTGATGGTATTCTTGATGCTGGCCTACATACAGTGATTCCTACCAATAACCTTGTGATTCCCTGACTGCTTTGGCCTTGCGACGATACCTCCATATTTGCTGCTGGTGGTGTCCTAACCGGTGGCCTTACAGTGAGGGAAGCAATGTAGCGTTGCTGACTACCTTCATTCTGAGCAGGTGCACCAATGGTACGGGACGTTTGGTAGTTAGTCCAGGCTTGCAAGTGCATGCTGGTTAAATGTCTAAGCATGCACGTTGTAATTAAATTTTGAAGATTCTTCCCTCTGCTAAAGGTCTTTGAGCATTTCTTACAGATAACTTTTGACTAATCATTTGGATCTTGGTAAAAAAATTGCCATACTACACTCTTCCTACTATGGAATACCTTTTCAGGCATTGCACGCTGTGCTACTTTCACCGGATGGCCACGCTGTCCTAAAACTGTTTTTGTTTTTGACAAACGTTTTTGGCCTGATACGGACCTGCCAGATGACAGCTGTTGCGATGTAGATGGCTGCTGCGGATCATCCTCCTCCGCTTCTGAGCTACTGACAGCGGCACCCTCTTCCCCTAATGGCTGCCAATCTGGGTCAACAACTGGTTCATCTATCACCTCCTCTTCAATGTCATGTGCACCTTCCTCTGTGTCACCGTGTAAGGTGCTATAGCGTTCGGGATGGGGCACCATAGTCTCAGCAGGGTCAGATTCTGGCTCAGTACACTGCGAGGGCAATGTAGTGATCTGAGTCAATGGAACAGCATATTAATCTAGCTGTGGCTGTCCATCAGTGCACTCCATATCCGATTCATCTTGTAATGGGCAGTTAACAATTTCCCTTTCTAACCCAGGCACGGTATGTGTAAAGAGCTGCATGGAGTAAACTGTAGTGTCGCCTGACGCATCCTTCACTTTTGGTTTGGGTGAAGGACACAAGGAAATGTCTTGTTCCTGAGCATCCACTGACGACTTGCTGCTTTTATATTTGGAACTTTCTGAAGAGGAGGCGAAAGAGCTAGAGGCTGAGTCAGCAAGGAAAGCCAAAACTTTTTCCTGCTGCTCTGGCTTTAAAAGCTCCGAGATAAGGTAGCCTTCGAGGCCTTGTGTAGCCAGACGATGACGCTGGCTCAACACCTCCAGCCTTAGGTGCTATTGTGCTTTTGACTCAGGCCCAGTGTATAAAACAACACAATGTAAGTGGCAGAAAGTGGCTGGAAGATATATGAAAAAATACAAGGACTGTAGTACAATTTCAATCTCCCTACAATGATCTCAGGAAAAGTATGGCAGCAATAAAAAGGACTTCTGCACACAAAAGTGTGGACAAATAAACAAGATAACTGTGCAGAAAGGAGCAACAGGATTTTTGCTTTTAAAAAAGCAGTTGGTTTGCACAGCAGCGTGCAAACAGCAATGCAGCTATCAGGGAGCCTTATAAGACAGCCTAATAAGCTACAGAGATGATGCACAAAAATATAGCCTCCACTGTCCCTGCAAAAAAATGGTGGTGTTGGACAGTGGAAATCGCTACAGCACAAGCAGTTTGGGGGTTAATCTTCCATCCCTAACTATATCCCTTCTTCTGATGAAGCTGCAGCAACCTCTCCCTATGCTAAGATCGGCAGAAGTAAGATGGTGACCAGTGTGCATGCCCCTTTATAGCCCCTGTGATGCCGCAGAAAGCAAGGTAATCACTGTCATGCCCTTCTCTAAGATGGTGGGGACCGAGACCTATGTCATCACGCTGTCCACACTCTGCGTGCTCCTTCATTGGCTGAAAAATGGTGCTGAAAGCGTCATACGAAACGCGACATTTGCGCGCAGATCACCGACCTCATGGCCGATCCCACACTAGGATCGGGTCGGGTTTCATGAAACCCGACTTTGCCGAAAGTCGGCAATTTTTTAATTTGTCCGATCCGTTTCGCTCAACCCTACTCATTTCAAACGTTGAGACATGATATCGAAAGAGGTGCCCTGTTCTATCCAACCTTACATTAGGGGAAAGACATTCTCTAACGGCCCTACAGGACGACAATTCGATAATCATAAAACTGGCCGATAAGGGTGGTACATGTTGTGAATTCTGTTGTCGGGCTCCCTCCTGTGGTCATGAATGGTACTTCGGCTGGTTCTGTCCATGGACTTCCTCTGGTGGGTGTTTCTGAGTTTCCTTCCACAGGTGACGAGGTTAATTCGTTAGCAGGCTGCTTTATTTAACTCCACTTAGATCTTTGCTCCATGCCACCTGTCAATGTTCCAGTATTGGTCTAGTTCACTCCTGGATCGTTCTTGTGACCTGTCTTCCCAGCAGAAGCTAAGTTCCAGCTTGTATTTCTTTGGTTTGCTATTTTTCTGTCCAGCTTGCTATTTTTGTTGTTGTCTTGCTTGCTGGAAGCTCTGGGACGCAAAGGGAGCGCCTCCGCACCGTGAGTCGGTGCGGAGGGTCTTTTTGCGCCCTCTGCGTGGTCTTTTTGTAGGTTTTTGTGCTGACCGCAAAGTCACCTTTCCTATCCTCGGTCTGTTCAGTAAGTCGGGCCTCACTTTGCTAAATCTATTTAATCTCTGTGTTTGTATTTTTCATCTTTACTCACAGTCATATGTGGGGGGCTGCCTTTTCCTTTGGGGAATTTCTCTGAGGCAAGGTAGGCTTTATTTTTCTTTCTTCAGGGCTAGCTAGTTCCTTAGGCTGTGCCGAGTTGCATAGGGAGCGTTAGGCGCAATCCACGGCTATTTCTAGTGTGTTTGATAGGATTAGGGATTGCGGTCAGCAGAGTTCCCACGTCCCAGAGCTCGTCCTTTATTATCAGTAACTATCAGGTCATTCCGTGTGCTCTTAACCACCAGGTCCATTATTGTCCTGACCACCAGGTCATAACAGTACAGGTGGCCCAAAGTACTAATGCATCTCAATAGAGGGATAAGAGAAGTTCTGAGACCATTTTTTTTTCTTTGCACTGTGTTTTGTCTCTCTTTTCCCCTTTACCTCTGGGTGGTTCAGGACACAGGTGTAAACATGGACATTCAAGGTCTGTCCTCTTGGATGGATAATCTCACTACAAGGGTACAAAACATTCAAGATTTAGTGGTTCATAATCCGATGTCAGAGCCTAGGATTCCAATTCCTGATTTGTTTTTTGGTGATAGATCTAAGTTCTTGAATTTCAAAAATAATTGTAAATTGTTTCTTGCCTTGAAACCTCGCTCCTCAGGTGACCCTGTTCAACAAGTAAAGATCATTATTTCCTTGTTACGTGGTGACCCTCAAGACTGGGCATTTTCCCTTGCGCCAGGAGATCCGGCATTGCGTGATGTTGATGCGTTTTTTCTGGCGCTTGGATTGCTTTATGACGAACCTAATTCAGTGGATCAGGCAGAGAAAATCTTGCTGGCTCTGTGTCAGGGTCAGGATGAAGCGGAGATATATTGTCAGAAGTTTAGAAAGTGGTCTGTGCTCACTCAGTGGAATGAATGTGCCCTGGCAGCAATCTTCAGAAAGGGTCTCTCTAAAGCCCTTAAGGATGTCATGGTGGGATTTCCCATGCCTGCTGGTCTGAATGAGTCTATGTCCTTGGCCATTCAGATCGATCGACGCTTACGTGAGCGTAAAGCTGTGCACCATTTGGCGGTACTATCTGAGCATGGGCCTGAGCCTATGCAATGTGATAGGACTTTGACCAGAGCTGAACGGCAAGAACACAGATGTCGGAATGGGCTATGTTTTAACTGTGGTGATTCCACTCATGCTATCTCCGATTGTCCTAAGCGCACTAAGCGGTTCGCTAGGTCTGCCACCATTGGTACGGTACAGTCTAAATTTCTATTGTCCGTTACTCTGATTTGCTCTTTGTCATCCTATTCTGTTATGGCATTTGTGGATTCAGGCGCTGCCCTGAATTTGATGGACTTGGAGTATGCTAGGCGCTGTGGTTTTTTCTTGGAGCCCTTGCAGTATCCTATTCCATTGAGAGGAATTGATGCTACGCCTTTGGCCAAGAATAAGCCTCAGTACTGGACCCAATTGACCATGTGCATGGCTCCTGCACATCAGGAGGATATCCGCTTTCTGGTGTTGCATAATCTGCATGATGTGGTCGTTTTGGGGTTGCCATGGCTACAGGTTCATAATCCAGTATTGGACTGGAAATCTATGTCTGTGTCCAGCTGGGGTTGCCAGGGGGTACATGGTGATGTTCCATTTTTGTCTATTTCGTCTTCCACTCCTTCTGAAGTTCCAGAGTTTTTGTCGGATTATCGGGATGTATTTGATGAGCCCAAAGCCAGTGCCCTACCTCCTCATAGGGATTGCGATTGTGCAATTAATTTGATTCCTGGTAGTAAGTTTCCTAAGGGCCGATTGTTCAATTTATCTGTGCCAGAACACGCCGCTATGCGGAGTTATATAAAGGAATCCTTGGAGAAGGGTCATATTCGCCCGTCGTCATCATCGTTAGGAGCAGGGTTCTTTTTTGTGGCCAACAAGGATGGTTCTTTGAGACCTTGTATTGATTACCGCCTTCTTAATAAAATTACAGTCAAATTTCAGTATCCTTTGCCGTTGCTGTCTGATTTGTTTGCTCGTATTAAAGGGGCTAGTTGGTTCACCAAGATAGATCTTCGAGGGGCGTATAATCTTGTGCGTATTAAACAAGGCAATGAATGGAAAACAGCATTTAATACGCCCGAGGGCCATTTTGAGTACCTGGTTATGCCATTCGGGCTTTCCAATGCTCCATCAGTATTTCAGTCCTTTATGCATGACATCTTCCGAGAGTACCTGGATAAATTCCTGATTGTGTTTTTGGATGATATTTTGGTCTTTTCGGATGATTGGGAGTCTCATGTGAAGCAGGTCAGAATGGTGTTCCAGGTCCTTCGTGCGAATTCCTTGTTTGTGAAGGGGTCAAAGTGTCTCTTTGGAGTTCAGAAGGTTTCATTTTTGGGGTTCATTTTTTCCCCTTCTACTATCGAGATGGGCCCTGTTAAAGTCCAGGCCATTTACGATTGGACTCAGCCGACATCTGTGAAGAGCCTGCAAAAGTTCCTGGGCTTTGCTAATTTTTATCGGCGCTTCATCGTTAATTTTTCTACTGTTGCTAAACCGTTGACTGATTTGACCAAGAAGGGTGCTGATGTGGTCAATTGGTCTTCTGCAGCTGTAGAGGCTTTTCAGGATTTGAAGCGTCGTTTTTCTTCTGCCCCTGTGTTGTGCCAGCCAGATGTTTCGCTCCCGTTTCAGGTTGAGGTTGATGCTTCTGAGATTGGAGCAGGGGCTGTTTTGTCGCAAAGAAGTTCTGATGGCTCGGTGATGAAGCCATATGCTTTCTTTTCTAGAAAATTTTCGCCTGCTGAACGTAATTATGATGTTGGTAATCGTGAGTTGTTGGCCATGAAGTGGGCATTCGAGGAGTGGCGTCATTGGCTTGAAGGAGCCAAGCATCGCGTGGTGGTCTTGACGGATCACAAGAATTTGACTTATCTTGAGTCTGCCAAATGGTTAAATCCAAGACAGGCTCGATGGTCGTTATTTTTCTCCCGTTTTGATTTTGTGGTTTCGTACCTTCCGGGCTCTAGGAATGTGAAGGCTGATGCCCTGTCAAGGAGTTTTGTGCCTGACTCTCCGGGTGTTCCTAAGCCGGCGGGTATTCTCAAAGAGGGGGTAAATTTGTCTGCCATCTCCCCTGATTTGCGGCGGGTGCAGCAAAAATTTCAGGCTGATAGACCTGACCGTTGCCCAGCGGAGAAACGGTTTGTCCCTGATAGATGGACTAGTAGAGTTATCTCTGAGATTCATTGTTCAGTGTTGGCTGGGCATCCTGGAATCTTTGGTACCAGAGATTTGGTGGCTAGATCCTTTTGGTGGCCGTCTTTGTTACGGGATGTGCGTTCTTTTGTGCAGTCCTGTGGGACTTGTGCTCGGGCTAAGCCCTGCTGTTCTCGTGCCAGTGGGTTGCTTTTGCC
Organism: Ranitomeya imitator; assembly: GCF_032444005.1. Classification (NCBI taxonomy): domain Eukaryota; kingdom Metazoa; phylum Chordata; class Amphibia; order Anura; family Dendrobatidae; genus Ranitomeya; species Ranitomeya imitator. The sequence goes on along the minus strand of NC_091282.1, from coordinate 640,814,407 downwards.
CTTGCCGGTCCCGAAGAGGCCCTGGACGCATATTTCTATGGATTTTATTTCGGATCTCCCCGTCTCTCAAAAGATGTCGGTCATTTGGGTGGTTTGTGATCGCTTTTCTAAGATGGTCCATTTGGTACCTTTGTCTAAATTGCCTTCCTCCTCTGATTTGGTGCCATTATTTTTCCAGCATGTGGTTCGTTTTCATGGTATCCCGGAGAACATCGTTTCTGACAGAGGTTCCCAGTTTGTTTGGAGGTTTTGGCGATCCTTTTGTGCAAGGATGGGCATTGATTTGTCTTTTTCCTCGGCTTTCCATCCTCAGACAAAGGGCCAAACCGAACGAACTAATCAAACTTTGGAAACATATCTGAGATGCTTTGTTTCTGCTGATCAGGATGATTGGGTGTCCTTTTTGCCGTTGGCTGAGTTCGCCCTTAATAATCGGGCCAGCTCGGCTACTTTGGTTTCGCCGTTTTTCTGCAATTCTGGTTTCCATCCTCGTTTCTCTTCAGGGCAGGTTGAGTCTTCGGACTGTCCTGGTGTAGATACTGTGGTGGATAGGTTGCAGCAGATTTTGGACTCATGTGGTGGACAATTTGACATTGTCCCAGGAGAAGGCTCAGCGTTTCGCTAACCGCCGGCGCTGTGTGGGTCCCCGACTTCGTGTTGGGGATTTGGTTTGGTTGTCGTCTCGTTATGTTCCTATGAAGGTTTCCTCTCCTAAGTTTAAGCCTCGTTTCATTGGTCCGTATAAGATTTCTGAGGTTATCAATCCTGTGTCATTTCGTTTGGCCCTTCCTGCTTCTTTTGCCATCCATAATGTGTTCCATAGGTCGTTATTGCGGAGATACGTGGCGCCTGTGGTTCCATCCGTTGATCCTCCTGCCCCGGTGTTGGTTGAGGGGGAGTTGGAGTATGTGGTGGAGAAGATTTTGGATTCTCGTGTTTCGAGACGGAAACTCCAGTACCTGGTCAAGTGGAAGGGTTATGGTCAGGAAGATAATTCCTGGGTTTTTGCCTCTGATGTTCATGCTGCCGATCTGGTTCGTGCCTTTTATTTGGCTCATCCTGGTCGGCCTGGGGGCTCTGGTGAGGGTTCGGTGACCCCTCCTCAAGGGGGGGGGTACTGTTGTGAATTCTGTTGTCGGGCTCCCTCCTGTGGTCATGAATGGTACTGGTTCTGTCCATGGACTTCCTCTGGTGGGTGTTTCTGAGTTTCCTTCCACAGGTGACGAGGTTAATTCGTTAGCTGGCTGCTCTATTTAACTCCACTTAGATCTTTGCTCCATGCCACCTGTCAATGTTCCAGTATTGGTCTAGTTCACTCCTGGATCGTTCTTGTGACCTGTCTTCCCAGCAGAAGCTAAGTTCCAGCTTGTATTTCTTTGGTTTGCTATTTTTCTGTCCAGCTTGCTATTTTTATTGTTGTCTTGCTTGCTGGAAGCTCTGGGACGCAAAGGGAGCGCCTCCGCACCGTGAGTCGGTGCGGAGGGTCTTTTGCGCCCTCTGCGTGGTCTTTTTGTAGGTTTTTGTGCTGACCGCAAAGCAACCTTTCCTATCCTCGGTCCGTTCAGTAAGTCGGGCCTCACTTTGCTAAATCTATTTCATCTCTGTGTTTGTATTTTCATCTTTACTCACAGTCATTATATGTGGGGGGCTGCCTTTTCCTTTGGGGAATTTCTCTGAGGCAAGGTAGGCTTTATTTTTCTATCTTCAGGGCTAGCTAGTTCCTTAGGCTGTGCCGAGTTGCATAGGGAGCGTTAGGCGCAATCCACGGCTATTTCTAATGTGTTTGATAGGATTAGGGATTGCGGTCAGCAGAGTTCCCACGTCCCAGAGCTCGTCCTTTATTATCAGTAACTATCAGGTCATTCCGTGTGCTCTTAACCACCAGGTCCATTATTGTCCTGACCACCAGGTCATAACACTACCCCTAAAGACAGAAACAGGAAACCTATCTTGCCTCAGAGAAAATCCCCAAAGGAAAGGCAGCCCCCCACAAATATTGACTGTGAGAGGAGAGGGAAATAACATATGCAGAAATGAAATCAGGATTTAGCATAGGAGGCCATACTAGCTAAAAAGAAAGAATAGGACAGAGTACTATGCGGTCAGTATTAAAACACTAGAAAATATCCACCACAGAAAATACAAAACACCACATCTGACTAAAGACATGGAGGGTATATCTGCATCTCCAGAGAAATAGCTAGGCTGCAAAAAATCCTTCACAGACTAAGCTGGACAAGACAAAAACATGAAAATGCACAGAACTATAAGGTCCACAGCAGGTGGACAGCAAAAACAACGCCAGGACTTATCTTTGAAGAAAAGCACAGCAAACAGGAGAGACCAGAAGGGATGTGAATCCTCCAAAAACAATGGACAACTGGCACTGACTAAAGGATCAAGCAAGGCTATATAGCCCAGCCCAAATTGCAAAAAAATAGATACACCTGATAAATGCTGCGATCCAACTACCGCAGCACTACCACTCATAACCACCGGAGGGAGCCCAAGAGAAGACAGTACCCCCACCTTGAGGAGGGGTCACCGAACCCTCACCAGAGCCCCCAGGCCGATCAGGACGAGCCAAATGAAAGGCACGAACCAAATCGTCAGCATGAACATCGGAGGCAACAACCCAAGAATTATCCTCCTGGCCGTAACCCTTCCATTTGACCAGATACTGAAGCCTCCGCCTCGAAAAACGAGAATCCAAAATCTTCTCAACCACATACTCCAACTCCCCATCAATCAACACCGGGGCCGGAGGATCACTAGAGGGAGCAACGGGCGCTACATACTTCCGCAACAAAGATCTATGGAACACATTATGGATGGAAAAAGAGGCTGGAAGGGCCAAACGAAAAGACACTGGATTGATAATCTCAGAAATCCTATAAGAACCAATAAACCGAGGCTTGAACTTAGGGGAAGAAACCTTCATAGGAACATGACGGGAAGACAACCAGACCAAATCCCCAACCCGAAGCCGGGAACCAACACACCGACGACGGTTAGCAAAACGTTGAGCCTCCTCCTGAGACAACACCAAATTGTCCACCACATGAGCCCAAATCTGCTGCAGCCTGTCAACCACAGAATCCACACCAGGACAATCAGAAGGCTCAACCTGCCCTGAAGAAAAACAAGGATGAAAACCAAAATTACAAAAAAAAGGCGAAACCAAGGTAGCAGAACTAGCCCGATTATTAAGGGCAAACTCGGCCAATGGCAAGAAAGCCACCCAATCATCCTGATCAGCAGACACAAAGCATCTCAAATAGGTTTCCAAAGTCTGATTAGTTTGCTCGGTCTGGCCATTTGTCTGAGGATGAAATGCGGAAGAAAAAGACAAATCAATGCCCAGCCTAGCACAAAAGACCCGCCAAAACCTAGAAACAAACTGGGAACCGCTATCGGACACAATATTTTCCGGAATGCCATGCAAACGAACCACATGCTGAAAAAACAACGGAACCAAATCAGAAGAGGAAGACAATTTAGGCAAAGGTACCAAATAAACCATCTTAGAAAACCAGTCACAAACCACCCAGATAACCGACATCCTCTGGGAAACCGGAAGATCTGAAATAAAATCCATAGAAATATGCATCCAATGACTCTCAGGGACCGGCAAAGGCAAAAGCAACCCACTAGCGCGGGAACAGCAAGGCTAAGCCCGCGCACAAATCCCACAGGACTGCACAAAAGAATGCACATCCCGCGACAAAGAAGGCCACCAAAAGGACCTACCAACCAAATCTCTGGTACCAAAAATCCCAGGATGGCAAGCCAACACAGAACAATGAACCTCAGAAATCACTTTACTAATCCATCTATCAGGAACAAACAGTTTCCCCACTGGACAGCGGTCAGGTTTATCAGCCTGAAACTCCTGAAGAACCCGTCGTAAATCAGGGGAGATGGCAGAAAGAATCACCCCTTCCTTCAGAATGCCGACCGGCTCAAGAACCCCAGGGGAATCAGGAAAAAAACTCCTAGAGAGGGCATCCGCCTTAACATTCTTAGTACCAGGAATGTACGAGACCACAAAATCAAAACGGGAGAAAAACAGTGACCATCGAGCCTGTCTAGGATTCAGCCGTTTGGCAGACTCGAGGTAAATCAGATTCTTATGATCGGTCAGGACCACAATACGGTGCTTGGCCCCCTCAAGCCAATGTCACCACTCCTCAAATGCCCACTTCATAGCCAACAACTCCCGATTACCGACATCATAATTGCGTTCCACAGGCGAAAACTTCCGAGAAAAGAAGGCACACGGTTTCATCAAGGAACCATCAGAATTCCTCTGAGACAAAACGGCCCCTGCCCCAATCTCAGACGCGTCAACCTCAACCTGAAATGGAAGAGAAACATCCGGCTGACGCAACACAGGGGCAGAAGTAAATCGGCGTTTAAGCTCCTGAAAGGCAGAAACAGCCGCAGAGGACCAATTCGTCACATCAGCGCCTTTCTTCGTCAAATCGGTCAGAGGTTTAACCACACTGGAGAAGTTGGCAATGAAACGACGATAAAAATTAGCAAAGCCCAAGAATTTCTGAAGGCTCTTCACAGATGTGGGCTGAATCCAATCATGAATGGCCTGAACCTTAACCGGATCCATTTCTATAGATGCGGGAGAAAAAATGAAGCCCAAAAAAGAAACCTTCTGCACTCCAAAGAGGCACTTTGACCCCTTCACAAATAAAGCATTATTACGGAGGATCTGAAATACCATCCTGACCTGTTTCACATGAGACTCCCAATCATCGGAAAAAATCAAAATATCATCCAAATATACAACCATGAATTTATCAAGATAACTCCGAAAGATATCATGGATGAAGGATTGGAGCACAGATGGAGCATTATAGAGTCCGAATGGCATCACAAGGTATTCAAAATGGCCTTCGGGTGTATTAAATGCCGTTTTCCATTCGTCACCCTGCTTAATACGAATAAGATTATATGCCCCTCGAAGGTCAATCTTAGTTATCCAGCTAGCACCCTTAATCCCAGCAAACAAATCAGTAAGTAAAGGCAACGGGTATTGAAATTTGACCGTGATGTTATTCAAGAGGCCATAATCAATACAGGGTCTCAAGGAGCCATCCTTCTTGGCAACAAAAAAAAACCTGCTCCCAATGGTGAAGAAGATGGCCGAATATGCCCCTTCTCCAAAGACTCCTTAATATAGCTCCGCATGGCGGCATGTTCTGGCACAGACAGGTTGAAAAGTCGGCCCTTAGGGAACTTACAACCTGGAATCAAGTCAATAGCACAATCACAGTCCCTATGTGGTGGAAGGGAACTGGATTTGGGCTCATCAAATACATCCTGGAAATCTGACAAAAACTCAGGAATTTCAGAAGAGGGGGAAGAGGAAATTGACATCAAAGGAACATGACCATGAACCCCCTGACAACCCCAACTAGTCACAGACATAGATTTCCAATCTAACACCGGATTATGTAGCTGTAACCATGGAAAACCCAACACAATATCATCATGCAAATTATGCAACACCAGAAAACGACAATCTTCCTGATGGGCTGGCGCCATGCGCATGGTCAGCTGTGTCCGAAACTGAGGTTTATTTTTAGCCAGCGGTGTAGCATCAATGCCCCTTAAATGAATAGGGTTCTGCAAAGGCTGCAAGGGGAAACCACAACGTCTGGCAAATTCTAAGTCCATTAAATTCAGATCGGCGCCTGAATCCACAAATGCTATAACAGAAAATGATGATAATGAGCAGATCAAGGTCACAGATAACAGAAATTTAGGTTGTACAGTACTGATGGTAACAGAACTAGCGATTCTCTTTGTACGCTTAGGGCAATCAGAAATAATATGAGCAGTATCGCCGCAGTAAAAACACAACCTATTCTGACGCCTGAATCTTTGACGTTCAGCTTTAGACAAAATCCTATCACACTGCATAGGCTCAGGGCTCCGCTCAGAGGACAACGCCACAGTGTGCACAACTCTGCGCTCGCGCAAGCACCGATCAATCTGAATGGCCAGAGACATAGAATCACTCAGACCAGCAGGCATGGGGAACCCCACCATAACATCTTTAACGGATTCAGAAAGACCCTTTCTGAAAATTGCCGCCAAGGCATCCTCATTCCATTTAGTCTGTACAGACCATTTTCTAAATTTCTGGCAATACGATTCTGCCGCTTCTTGACCTTGACACAGGTCCAGCAAGATTTTCTCAGCTTGATCCACAGAATTAGGCTCATCATACAATAACCCCAATGCTTGAAAGAAAGAATCAACATTAAGCAAAGCAGGATTGCCAGTTTCCAGGGAAAATGCCCAATCCTGTGGGTCACCACGCAGCAGGGATATGATGATTTTAACCTGCTGAATGGGAACACCAGAAGACCGGGGTCTCAATGCAAAAAAACAGTTTACAGTTATTTTTGAAACTCAAAAATTTGGATCTGTCACCAAAGAATAAATCAGGAGTGGGAATCCTAGGTTCTAAGGCAGGAGTCTGAACAATATAATCTGAAATACCCTGTACCCTAGCAGCAAGCTGATCCACACGAGAAACTAACTCCTGAACACTCATGTTATTACTAGGTTCCGCAGCCATCCAGAGATTAAGAGGGAGGAACAGACCAAACAGGCTAAGGAAAAAAAAAATGGCTCAAAATCTTTCCTCCCTTCTTCTGAGATGCAATTAACTCATTGTTGGCCAGTTGTACTGTCATGATCTGGTGGCATGATACATACTCTGGAGAAGGTGGAACCTGTACTGTTTGCAAACCCTGAACTTAACAGCGCAACTAGAAGTAGCCGTGGGGGTACCTAACACTCCCTAGACCCCTCGACATAGCCTAAGAGCTAACTACCCCTAAAGACAGAAACAGGAAACCTATCTTGCCTCAGAGAAAATCCCCAAAGGAAAGACAGCCCCCCACAAATATTGACTGTGAGAGGAGAGGGAAATAACATACGCAGAAATGAAATCAAGATTTAGCATAGGAGGCCATACAAGCTAAAAAGAAAGAATAGGACAGAGTACTATGCGGTCAGTATTAAAACACTAGAAAATATCCACCACAGAAAATACAAAACACCACATCTGACTAAAGACATGGAGGGTATATCTGCATCTCCAGAGAAATAGCTAGGCTGCAAAAAATCCTTCACAGACTAAGCTGGACAAGACAAAAACATGAAAATGCACAGAACTATAAGGTCCACAGCAGGTGGACAGCAAAAACAAAGCCAGGACTTATCTTTGAAGAAAAGCACAGCAAACAGGAGAGACCAGAAGGGATGTGAATCCTCCAAAAACAATGGACAACTGGTACTGACTAAAAGATCAAGCAAGGCTATATAACCCAGCCCAAATTGCAAAAAAATAGATACACCTGATAAATGCTGCGATCCAACTACCGCAGCACTACCACTCATAACCACCGGATGGAGCCCAAGAGCAGAATTCACAGCAAGAGATGTCTCAACCCATTCGAGACAGAATCTCTAAACACAAAAGCACCATTAGATGTAAGAATCTGCTCCTCCCTATCCCATACCACTTCATCACCAAGGGACATAATATTTCCCAGCTCAGATATCAAATTATTGAACATGTACCACCCCTGCGTCGAGGCAGCAACAGGTCCTGACCTTAAAGAGACGTGAGGCCTTTTGGATCCACACCCTTGACACTATGAGTCCTAAAGGCCTAAATAGGGAATATGAAATATCGGCGTTCATCTAATGTGATGCAATTTTTTGAATGGAGTGTTATGAATTGTTATATGTCTTATATTATGTCGGTGCCGTTCGAGTAGTCCCTGTACTAACGTATTGTTCTATTTCCCACTAGAGCCGCTTATACTAATGTTTGTGGATCGGAAGTCACCATTACGAATTTCTCCTGCACGTCTTCAGAATCAATCACATCCACTTCTTTCCAGTACCTGGATACTAGCTTTCACCTTAGTTCACTTGGTAGCAGATTATGAGCACTGATCCTGCTACACATGTTGGACACAGCTACCAGAGAAGAGTATGTTGTAAAGATACATTCGCTCACCGTTCCTTCCTGTTACCCCCTCCTTATCTCACCTATCTTCCCGGATCCTTTATCTCAAATTATCCTTTATCTCAATTTTTCCCATTACGTGGTTCAGAGTTACATTCCTTCTTTTATCCGGCATTACCATGATTCAGCTTAAGTGTCTGAGTGGGACCGTGACTTACTTTTAGAAACCTCCCCATAGCAACCCATTAGGCGGTGCTTACACTAGCTGAACGCTACGCTGCTTAGTAGCTATACGTCATTTCCGGCCTGATCCTTCCACCCATTGGCTGCCGGCCGACTAGCCCCGCCTCTTCCTCTATTTAGTCTTTCCCTGGATCCTGCGTCCCCAGACTAGCGGTGGACTCCGCGTCTGGCAGCACGCTCACCCACATCATGGATCTATAAAAGGTAATTACCTCCTCTCTGGGTAGAGGGCGATCTCTCCCGCAATTAACCCACTCATTACTATTATTTTTCTTTATAGTACTCTTTTCCGCATACTACGGTTCTCATAGTAAGTAACAAACCACTATACCCTTCCCGCTTGTCCTTCGAACCTCCGGTGACCCCGTCTCCTTTTTTTAGTTTTGCTCATAGATTTCATTAAGCCCGCTTACATCCAGGTACGTTGCATTATATGCACAATTGTAAACGGTATGTTCTATGCATTTTTTGAGATACCTCTTGCCACTCAGACATGTGTTTACCATTTGTTTCCACTCTTTCCTTCCTACTCTCACCCACATTGGATTGTGCGTAGACTTTGGCTGCTATTCTCTGCCGCTTCTAGCCACTATTGCTCACCATATAGGATTGACTCATGTTTGACCGATTTTTTCCCCCTTTTGTATATACTTTGATTTATTCTATATTTTATATTTATGTTGTGTTTATGTTTATTACATTTTGTTGTAACTGAAGAAGGTTCGTAAGAACCAAAATGTTTTGTGTATACTGTAAAATAAACTCTTCGGTTCAAGCATCCTTAAGTTGAGTGCTAGGTTATATGTACACATTGTTTGGCGTGGGAGCCTAACTTTAGCACCACTCTGTAGCTGTGCTCACGGTGTTTTTTCACATGTGAAAGGGTTAATAAGCAGTAGATTGCTAAAACATCCATCTATGAATATGGGAGAATCCAGTTTAGACTTCTATCACTGCAATCACCCTGAACTTGAAAATCACGTTACCATGTCATTTGTAAAAACGAAACCCAAAAATCAATGGCAGATTTGCTGGTTTTTTTTCACCATTTTACCTACTTTGGAGTTTCTTTCTCATTTTTTTTCCCCCAAGCTTCCTTACGTCTTGTTTGGCGAGAAGAAATGGGCAGATTTTTGGGAGCATCATCTGTAACAGGTTTGCTACGCTCTTCTATTGTTTGACACAAAAAAAAAAAGGAAAAATAATTTAGAAATCTCCGGAAGAATCTTATCTCATTAAGGACTTGGCAAATCAGAAGAAGAAGCAAATAAGAACCAGCTTCACGAGATGAAATTTAATAATGGCGAGAAGAGGGATTGTATAAACATTTTAGCAGTTCTGCCACGGAAATGTTTTTCAAGGTCTTTTTTTTCCCTATGTAACCTTTTAAATGCTGAGAAAATCCAAATGAGTTATAATACAGATGAAACTGATTTAGAGTGTCGCGGACACCTACAGGTGGTGGAGTCGGCCATGTTATCAAAGAAATGACAATGGTAACTGCAAGTCGGAGACACCTTCTATAATACATGTAACTTGTAAAGCTGGGTGATAACCAATATGTCGGCCATTGCTGCTAACAAAGGGTTAATGCCCAGCTTTCCAAGACTCCTGGCAAACATGGAGCAATACATCTTGAATACATGGCTAATCCAAAAAGTGACACAGATAGTGCCATACAGTGTACAAATATATAGTGCAGCATATGCCCAGATAGTGCCATGTAGCATAGAGATACAGTTGTGGCCAAAAGTATTGACACCCCTGCAATTCTGTCAGATAATATTCAGTTTCTTCCTGAAAATGATTGCGATCACAAATTATTTGGCATTATTATCTTCATTTAATTTGTCTTAAATGAAAAAAAGAACACAAAAGAGAATGAAGCAAAAAGCAAAACATTGATCATTTCACACAAAACTCCAAAAATGGGCCAGACAAAAGTATTGGCACCCTCAGCCTAATACTTGGTTGCACAACCTTTAGCCAAAATAACTGCGACCAACCGCTTCCGGTAACCATCAATGAGTTTCTTACAATGCTCTGCTGGAATTTTAGACCATTCTTCTTTGGCAAACTGCTCCAGGTCCCTGATATTTGAAGGGTGCCTTCTCCAAACTGCCATTTTTAGATCTCTCCACAGGTGTTCTATGGGATTCAGGTCTGGTCTCATTGCTGGCCACCTTAGAAGTCTCCAGTGCTTTCTCTCAAACCATTTTCTAGTGCTTTTTGAAGTGTGTTTTGGGTCATTGTCCTGCTGGAAGACCCATGACCTCTGAGGGAGACCCAGCTTTCTCACACTGTGCCCTACATTATGCTGCAAAATTTGTTGGTAGTCTTCAGACTTCATAATGCCATGCACACAGTCAAGCAGTCCAGTGCCAGAGACAGAAAAGCAACCCTAAAACATCAGGGAACCTCCGCCATGTTTGACTGTAGGGACCGTGTTCTTTTCTTTGAATGCCTCTTTTTTTCTCCTCTAAACTCTATGTTGATGCCTTTGCCCAAAAAGCTCTACTTTTGTCTCATCTGACCAGAGAACATTCTTCCAAAACGTTTTAGGCTTTTTCAGGTAAGTTTTGGCAAACTCCAGCTTGGCTTTTTTATGTCTCGGGGTAAGAAGTGGGGTCTTCCTGCGTCTCCATGCTCAATGTGGTACACACAAGGACACAGGACAGAGGTTGAGTCAACTTTAATCCATGTCAACTGGCTGCAAGTGTGATTTAGTTATTGCCAACACCTGTTAGGTGCCACAGGTAAGTTACAGGTGCTGTTAATTACACAAATTAGAGAAGCATCACATGATTTTTCGAACAGTGCCAATACTTTTGTCCACCCCCTTTTTTATGTTTGGTGTGGAATTATATCCAATTTGGCTTTAGGACAATTCTTTTTGTGTTTTTTGATTTAAGACAAATTAAATGAAGCTAATAATAACAAAGAATTTGTGTTTGCAATCATTTTAAGGAAGAAACTGAGTATTATCTGACAGAATTGCAGGGGTGTCAATACTTTTGGCCACAACTGTAGTTATTGCCAACACCTGTTAGGTGCCACAGGTAAGTTTCAGGTGCGGTTAATTACACAAATTAGAGAAGCATCACATGATTTTTCGAACAGTGCCATTACTTTTGTCCACCCCCTTTTTTATGTTTGGTGTGGAATTATATCCAATTTTGCTTCAGGACAATTATTTTTGTGTTTTTTCATTTAAGACAAATTAAATGAAGATAATAATAACAAAGAATTTGTGTTTGCAATCATTTTCAGGAAGAAACTGAGTAGAATTGCAGGGGTGTCAATACTTTTGGCCACAACTGTAAATATACATAGGAGCTCTGTATATAGTGTCAGTCTACAGGTAATGACAAATGCACATCTAGCAGGATACAGCAGGCCTCCACTGATAAAAGCAAGGGCAGCATTTGTCATAAGACAGGGTTTTGGGAAGGCCGTATCTTATGGTATGTGTTTTTTTTTATATTAGCTGTTTTTTATATTAGTGGTAGGACTCGCAAGAATGGGTTGCGAACTTATCTATTTTGGCCAAAATATTAACCAATACCTCAGTTAATGTATTTATCATATGCATACATTTTTTGCACTTTTTATCATATCATTTTTTGCAGGATATAGCTTGGCCTCTTTTTGCTGGCTTGGTCAATTAGGGTGCCTGACCCTGTGTGTTGCATATTATAGTGCTGGGCAGTTCGCCTGTTTATTCAAGAGCATCATTAATAGGCTGCAAGCCAGACATTTTGCAATACTCTTACTTGTGTGACTGACGTCCTATGCAAGCCATATTAATGTGCAATTTTTTCTGCTAGGCAGCCAACTCCTCCATAATCTAGTAGGTGGGGGTGGATGTTTTATCAATAGTTTGCACCTGTGCTGTCCCTTGCTTTTATCAGTGGAGGCCTGCTGCATCCTGCTAGATGTGCATTTGTCATCAAACAGTATTTTAGGAAGGCCGTATTTTATGGTATGTGTGTTTTTTTTTAAATTCTATGTTAGCAGTGTACAGGTAATACAGTGATCAACAGTTATATTATACACAGGATCTCTGTATATAGTGTCAGTGTACAGACAATAGAGTGATTCACCATAGACATTATACACAGGAGCTCTGTATATAGTGTATAGTGTACAGGTAATACAGGGATCACAAGTGACATTATACATAGGAGCTTTGTATTCAGTCTATTGTATACAGGAAATACAGGGATCACCAGTGACATTACACACAGGGGTGCTGTATATAGTGTATAGCAGACCGGGCAAAGTACGGCCCGTGGGCCACATCTGGCCCTCTGGCTGTTTTAGTCCAGCCCACGGACCGAGACAGGCATGGGGCTGAAAACCTGAGGTTCGCGGGCCACACTGTGCACGCCCGCTCGCTGTTTCCCACAGTCAGCATTGGTGGAGGAGGGGCCTCTGGCCACTTCCTGCACCAATCAGCATGTGCAATGACGTCATGTCATCACGTCAGCTGTGTACCACCAGAGAGTCAACGCATTGGAGACCGTAACAGAAACAAATGTAGGGTGCCTGGGAACGGGACCGAGGTGAGTATGTGTTTTTTTTCCATATGTATGAACATGGGGATTCTATGGGGGTGAACATGGGGATTCTATGAGGGTGAACATGGGGATTCTATGGGAGTGAACATGGGGATTCTATGGGGTGAACATGGGGACTCTATGGGGGTGAACATGGGGATTCTATGGGAGTGAACATGGGGATTCTATGGGAGTGAACATGGGGATTCTATGGGGGTGTGTTGGCATATGCAACAGATTGGGACTTATTATAAGTGAAAGGAGGACTTTATACTAACCAGACAGCAGATGGCGATAGTGTGTAAAGTCATATACTTGCTGTAATGTGGGGAGGGAAGCTCTCAGTGGTTGGTTGTTTTCTTACTTTCGGTTTTGCTTTTCTTCATGAATGTGTTGTCTTCAGTGCACGGACTGTGTGACACTGAATTGTATCTCATGTTTATCCAGTATGAAGTAAATACTGTTTACTCAAGATATCTTGCTGATTGAAGCTTTCCTAAAGGCCCCTTCACATTAAGCGACGCTGCAGCGATACCGACAACGATCCGGATCGCTGCAGCGTCGCTGTTTGGTCGCTGGAGAGCTGTCACACAGACCGCTCTCCAGCGACCAACGATGCCGGTAACCAGGGTAAACATCGGGTAACTAAGCGCAGGGCCGCGCTTAGTAACCCGATGTTTACCCTGGTTACCATGCTAAAAGTAAAAAAAAAAAAACACTAGATACTTACCTACCGCTGTCTGTCCTCCAGCGCTGCGCTCTGCTTCTCTGCTCTCCTCCTGTACTGTCTGTGAGCCGGAAAGCAGAGCGGTGACGTCACCGCTCTGCTTTCCGGCTCACAGCCAGTACAGGAGGAGAGCAGAGCGCAGCGCTGGAGGACAGACGGCGGTAGGTAAGTATCTAGTGTTTGTTTTTTTTTACTTTTAGCATGGTAACCAGGGTAAACATCGGGTTACTAAGCGCGGCCCTGCGCTTAGTTACCCGATGTTTACCCTGGTTACCAGTGAAGACATCGCTGGATCGGTGTCACACACGCCGATCCAGCGATGTCAGCAGGAGTCCAGCGACGAAATAAAGTTCTGGACTTTCTTCAGCGACCAACGATCTCCCAGCAGGGGCCTGATCGTTGGTCGCTGTCACACATAACGATTTCATTAACGATATCGTTGCTACGTCACAAATAGCAACGATATCGTTAACAATATCGTTATGTGTGAAGGTACCTTAAGTACAGCGGTGACTGCAAGAAGACGCACTCTGCAACAGGTTATGGGCCCAGGCACCCCAGGCATCCCAGATAACCCCAGGCACCCCAGACACTACAGGTCTGCACTACAAGCTCAGGCAGAAGGATCCTGGTTTATAGCCCAGATAACGGAGCACACAGATAAGCTCTGTAAACAGAAGGAACTAAATCCAGATACAGAGTGACAGAGGAATTCAGCATCACAGGAGCTGGATATAATTGCAGAGAATTCACAGGACATACAGGAGAATATCTTCAGTACAACTCTCTAAACAAGTAAGACTATATAAAGATGATGAGTAACACAGAACTGAAATTTACAGTAGCTAAACTGAATAGTGAAAATTATCAGTTATGGAAATTCAAAGTAGAGATGTTGTTATCTAAGGATGATCTATGGGAAGTAATTGTTACAGCAAGACCAGATCAAGATAATCAGACATGGGATAAGAAGGATATAAAAGCTAGAGCCACCATTAGCTTATTAGTGGATGATGCTCAATTAATACATATAAGAAATGAAGAAACAGCTAAGGGAATGTGGGAAGCATTAAGAAAACTGTATGAAAGACCTAGCTTGAATCACAAGTTATTTTTATTAAGAAAGCTGTACAGTATGAGATTGAGTGCAAATGACGATATGCAGAAGCACATATTCTCAATGATGGAAGTGATATCACAGCTAAGATCTATTGGTGAAGATGTTAAAGAAAGTCATGTAGCAGCTATATTGTTGTGCAGTTTACCAGATTCGTATACAGCCTTGATAAATGCCCTTGAGACGAGACCAGAAACTGACATTACATTAGATTTTGTGAAAACAAGACTAATAGATGAATATCAGAGAAGAAAAGAACAAAGAAATGATTCTTCTACTGAAAAGGACAGTGAAAGCGCTCTTAAAGCTACAGCATTCCAAAAACCCTATAATAAAGAGACAAGAGAATGCTTCAGATGTAAGAAAAAAGGTCATTTAAAGAAAGACTGTACCATATGGAAAGCAGAACAACAAAAATTACAACATAATAAGCATACAGAGAAAGTAAAAAACACAATTTCCGATTCATGTGAGAATAATTGGAATGGCACATTTAAAGTAACAGACAAGAAATCATCACTTGGTTGGTTTATTGATTCAGGAGCAACGAGTCATATGACAAGTGACAAGAATTTCTTTACTGATCTTGATTTAGATAAAAAAGAAGCCATTTATCTCGCAGATGGAAGCAAAATAACCGCAGAAGGTATCGGACAAGGTATGCTAAATTGTTCAAACAAGTTCGGGCAAGATTCAAAGATACTTGTACAAGATGTGTTGTATGTTCCAAAATTGGAAGGCGGATTATTATCTGTGAAACGTTTAACAGCAAAAGGACTTAAGGTACCTTCACACATAACGATATCGTTAACGATATCGTTGCTATTTGTGACGTAGCAACGATATCGTTAATGAAATCGTTCTGTGTTACAGCGACCAACGATCAGGCCCCTGCTGGGAGATCGTTGGTCGCTGAACAAAGTCCAGAACTTTATTTCGTCGCTGGACTCCTGCTGACATCGCTGGATCGGCGTGTGTGACACCGATCCAGCGATGTCTTCACTGGTAACCAGGGTAAACATCGGGTAACTAAGCGCAGGGCCGCGCTTAGTAACCCGATGTTTACCCTGGTTACCATGCTAAAAGTAAAAAAAAAACAAACACTACATACTAACCTACCGCTGTCTGTCCTCCAGCGCTGTGCTCTGCTCTCCTCCTGTACTGTCTGTGAGCCGGAAAGCAGAGCGGTGACGTCACCGCTCTGCTTTCCGGCTCCCAGACAGTACAGGAGGAGAGCAGAGAAGCAGAGCGCAGCGCTGGAGGACAGACAGTGGTAGGTAAGTATGTAGTGTTTGTTTTTTTTTACTTTTAGCATGGTAACCAGGGTAAACATCGGGTTACTAAGCGCGGCCCTGCGCTTAGTTACCCGATGTTTACCCTGGTTACCGGCATCGTTGGTCGCTGGAGAGCTGTCTGTGTGACAGCTCTCCAGCGACCAAACAGCGACGCTGCAGCGATCCGGATCGTTGTCGGTATCGCTGCAGCGTCGCTTAATGTGAAGGGGCCTTTACAGTGAAATTCAAAGACAATGAGTGTGCAATTATTGCAGGAAACAAGGTGATAACCAAAGTCAAGGCAGATGAACAATTATATCATTTTGACACACCAAAGGAACAGATGAAGGTATGTACACATGATCACAAAAACTGTATTCACATGTGGCATAGACGTCTAGGACATAGACACCCTGACAGTATAAGGGAACTACAGAGAAAAGAATTGACAAAAGATTTAAAGATATCAGATTGCTCAATTACCATAAGATGTGATTGTTGTATAAAATCCAAAGCCACAAGGATATCTATTCCAAAAGAAAGTGAGATGAAAAGCGAAAGACCACTTGATTTGGTGCACACTGACGTATGTGGACCCATGAAAGTGACTACATCAGGAGGCAATAGATACATGTTGACTTTTATAGACGATTACTCAAGATACACAGTCACATACTTAATTAAAAACAAAAGTGAAGTTTTTGATAAACTTGTAGACTATGTAACAAGATCAAGTAACAAATTTCAAAGGAAGCCAATTGTCATCAGAAGTGATAATGGAGGTGAATTTACAGGTCACAGAATAGAAGACTACTTCAGACAAAATGGGATAGAACACCAGAAAACGGTTCCATACACACCTGAACAAAATGGAGTAGCAGAAAGGAAAAACAGAACTCTAACAGAGATGATAAGATGTATGCTGACGGATTCCAAACTACCAGAGAAATATTGGGGTGAGGCAGCAATGACAGCTACTTATCTACAGAACAGACTTTTTTCCAGAAAACTGATGAAAACTCCATATGAACTGTGGCAAGGTATGAAACCAAGTGTCAATCATTTAAAAGTTTTTGGATGTAAAGTTTTCATATTCATTCCAACAGAAAAACGTTCCAAACTTCAAAACAGATCCATGGAAGGAATATTTGTTGGATATAGTGAAAATTGCAAAGGATACAGAATCCTAGATCCCAAAACAGACAGAGTTACGGTGAGTAACAGTGTGACATTCATTGAAGATTTAAATGAAGACATTATGATTTCAGTTGAAACAAAAAATGTGAAAACCAATAATGACACAACTGAAGAAATATCTGATGAGAAAGAAGCAGAAATTAATGAAGAACAAAATACTAAAAGTGAAGAATCACAACTACAAACAGACACAGAACCAAGACGTTCAATGAGAGAGAACAAAGGAAAACCACCAAAACGTCTCTCATACAAGACAAGCACAAGAAAAATCTATGAGCCTACTTCTTGGGAAGAAATATCTAAACTGCCTGTTGGAAAAGACTATGATGAAACATTTGCTCCAGTTGTCAAACACACTATCTTCAACAGAAGCAGAATATGTTGCCGCAGCACACGCGAGTCAAGAAGTACTGTGGTTAAGACAATTGTTGACAGAATTAGGACAACCACAGTTGGCACCAACAAAACTAAAAGAGGACAATCAAGGATGTCTTGTTCTGGCTCAGATGGAAAGAGTCAATCCAAGAACCAAGCATATTGATGTGAAATATCATTTCTTGAGAGATCATCAGGAACAAGGAGTCTTGAAGTTAGAGTACTGTCCTACTGAAGAAATGACAGCAGACATTTTCACGAAGGCGTTGAATGCTGATAAACATCAGAGACTAATAAAAAAGTTGGGTTTGATTGAATAAGTCCTTACTGTTAAGAAAGGGTGTTGGCATATGCAACAGATTGGGACTTATTATAAGTGAAAGGAGGACTTTATACTAACCAGACAGCAGATGGCGATAGTGTGTAAAGTCATATACTTGCTGTAATGTGGGGAGGGAAGCTCTCAGTGGTTGGTTGTTTTCTTACTTTTGGTTTTGCTTTTCTTCATGAATGTGTTGTCTTCAGTGCACGGACTGTGTGACACTGAATTGTATCTCATGTTTATCCAGTATGAAGTAAATACTGTTTACTCAAGATATCTTGTTGATTGAAGCTTTCCTAAGTACAGCGGTGACTGCAAGAAGACGCACTCTGCAACAGGGTGAACATGGGGATTCTATAGGGTGAACATGGGAAGGCTTTGTGGGGCTCATGCTGTACATGGGGAGGCTTTGTGTGGGCTCATGCTGCAAATGGGGAGGCTTTGTGGGGCTCATGCTGTACATGGAGAGGCTGTGTGGGGTTCATGCTGTACATGGGGAGGCTGTGTTGGGATCATGCTGTATATAGGGAGGCTGTGTGGGGCTCATGCCGTATATAGGGAGGCTGTGTGGGGCTCATTCTGTATATAGGGAGGCTGTGTGGGGCTCATGCCCTATATAGGGAAGCTGTGTGGGGCTCATGCCGCCTATGTAGTAGGCTGTGTGGGGCTCATGCTATATATAAGGGACTGTGGGGGGGGTTCAAAGATATATAGGGTGTGTCAGCATACTTAATTATGCTCAATATTAGTGATACAATTAATATTAATAAATTAATATTAAGTAGAATTAATTTTAAGCTATTAGTTCGGCCCTCCACCACAGCCATGGTCTCTCATGTGGCCCCTCGGGAAAATTAATTGCCCACCCCTGGTGTATAATATACAGGTAATACAGGGATCACCAGTGACATTATACACAGGAGCTCTGTATACAGTGTATAGTGTACAGGTTATACAGGGACCACCAGTGACATTATACACAGGAGCTCTGCATATAGTGTCAGTGTCCAGGTAATACAGAGACCACCTGTGGCATTATACACAGGAGCTCTGTATATAGTGTCAGTGTACAGGTAATACAGTGATCAACGGTGATATTATACACAGGAGCTCTGTATATAGCGCATAGTGTACAGGTAATACAGTGATCACCGGTAACATTATACACAGGAGCTCTGAGTATAGTGTATAATGTACAGGTAATACAGGGATCACAAGAGACATTATACACAGAAGCTCTGTATATAGTATATAGTGTACAAATAATACAGTGATCACCAGTGACATTATACACATGAGCTCTGTATATGGTGTACAGTTAATACAGTGATCACCAGTGACATTATACACAAGAGCTCTGTATATAGTGTCATTGTATCAGTGTATAGTGTCAGGGATCACCAGTGACATTATACACATGAGCTCTGTATATAGTATATAGTGTATAGGTAATACAGTGTTCACCAGTGACATTATACACATGAGCTCTGTATGTAGTGTACAGTGTACAGGTAATACACTGATGACCAGTGACATTATACACAAGAGCTCTGTATATATTGTCAGTGTACAGGTAATACAGGGATCACCAGTGACATTATACACAAAAGCTCTGTATATAGTATATAGTGTAGAGATAATACAGTGATCACCAGTGACATACATGGAGATCTGTATGTTCATAATATACAGTATATACAGTACAGACCAAAAGTTTGGACACACCTTCTCATTTAAAGATTTTTCTGTATTTTCATGACTATGAAAATTGTACATTCACACTGAAGGCATCAAAACTATGAATTAACACATGTGGAATTATATACTTAACAAAAAAGTGTGAAACAACTGAAAATATGTCTTATATTCTAGCTCCTTCAAAGTAGCCACCTTTTGCTTTGACGACTGCTTTGCACACTCTTGGCATTCTCTTGTTGAGCTTCAAGAGGTAAAATTATGTTCTCCTCATGAGCATCTATGCCTCTTTTAATGCATCAGAAAAACAGCAAAACACGGCAGAGGTTCTTACCTGCCTAGGCCTCCAAACAAATGCACTAACAGGATGCAGTGGACCCATGTGGTAAAATAGAAACACAGGTGCAGCATAACCGATGACGCAGCCACTCACCAGCTACCAAACTAATGGAGGGGGTGGCTGCTTGGCACATAGCTGCACATAAAAACTTGTATGTGGCGCTGTTCACACAATGGAGATGCACAGCATCCAGGCAGGCCAAGTAGTGACACCCTTCTATTAGATCAGGCGGGCCTGCCCAGCGCTATCCAAATGCACCCCATGTGCACAGACACCACAGTTTACAAGCTGAAAATGGGCCCAACTACATCCCGAAAAAAGTGCAAAAAACACATAAAAAAATATTATGTGAGGTATTGGTTTATATTCTGGCCAAAATACGCAAGCTCATAACCCACGTCAAGGGTCCTCACACTTATGAGTCCTATCTCTAAACAGCAAAAGCACAAAAAGAGGATTCAGAGATCCTCGAAAAATTAGAAAAAACAGCAAAACACGGCAGAGGTTCTTACCTGCCTAGGCCTCCAAACAAATGCACTAACAGGATGCAGTGGACCCATGTGGTAAAATAGAAACACAGGTGCAGCATAACCGATGACGCAGCCACTCACCAGCTACCAAACTAATGGAGGGGGTGGCTGCTTGGCACATAAAAACTTGTATGTGGCGCTGTTCACACAATGGAGATGCACAGCATCCAGGCAGGCCTAGTAGTGACACCCTTCTATTAGATCAGGTGGGCCTGCCCAGCGCTATCCAAATGCACCCCATGTGCACAGACACCACAGTTTACAAGCAGAAAATGGGCCCAACTGCACCCCGAAAAAAAGTGCAAAAAGCACATAAAAAAATATTATGTGAGGTATTGGTTTATATTCTGGCCAAAATACGCAAGCTCATAACCCACGTCAAGAGTCCTCACGCTTATGAGTCCTATCTCTAAACAGCAAAAGCACAAAAAGAGGATTCAGAGATCCTCCAAAAATTAGAAAAAACAGCAAAACACGGCAGAGGTTCTTACCTGCCTAGGCCTCTAAACAAATGCACTAACAGGATGCAGTGGACCCATGTGGAATCCTCTTTTTGTGCTTTTGCTGTTTAGAGATAGGAGCTTGCGTATTTTGGCCAGAATATAAACCAATACCTCACATAATATTTTTTTATGTGTTTTTTGCACTTTTTTTCGGGGTGCAGTTGGGCTCATTTTCTGCTTGTAAACTGTGGTGTCTGTGCACATGGGGTGCATTTGGATAGCGCTGGGCAGGCCCGCCTGATCTAATAGAAGGGTGTCACTACTAGGCCTGCCTGGATGCTGTGCATCTCCATTGTGTGAACAGCGCCACATACAAGTTTTTATGTGCAGCTATGTGCCAAGCAGCCACCCCCTCCATTAGTTTGGTAGCTGGTGAGTGGCTGTGTCATCGGTTATGCTGCACCTGTGTTTCTATTTTACCACATGGGTCCACTGCATCCTGTTAGTGCATTTGTTTGGAGGCCTAGGCAGGTAAGAACCTCTGCCGTGTTTTGCTGTTTTTTCTAATTTTTGGAGGATCTCTGAATCCTCTTTTTGTGCTTTTGCTCTTTTAATGCATCCCATTATTTTATTTGCCTTTGTAGCAGCTGCCTGACATTGGCCACTGAATATGAGTTTGTCATCTACCCATACACCCAGGTCTTTTTCATTGACGGTTTTGCCCAGAGTTTTAGAATTAAGCACATAATTA
Organism: Ranitomeya imitator; assembly: GCF_032444005.1. Taxonomy (NCBI): domain Eukaryota; kingdom Metazoa; phylum Chordata; class Amphibia; order Anura; family Dendrobatidae; genus Ranitomeya; species Ranitomeya imitator. The sequence goes on along the minus strand of NC_091282.1, from coordinate 640,792,826 downwards.
TACATCTTATTACTTCTACCCAAGTGCATGACCTTACATTTATCCCCATTAAAGCTCATGTGCCATTTATCAGCCCAAGCTTCTAGTTTACATAAATCATCCTGTAATAAAAAATTGTCCTCCTCTGTATTGATTACCCTGCAGAGTTTAACATAGTAACATAGTAACATAGTTAGTAAGGCCGAAAAAAGACATTTGTCCATCCAGTTCAGCCTATATTCCATCATAATAAATACCCAGATCTACGTCCTTCTACAGAACCTAATAATTGTATGATACAATATTGTTCTGCTCCAGGAAGACATCCAGGCCTCTCTTGAACCCCTCGACTGAGTTCGCCATCACCACCTCCTCAGGCAAGCAATTCCAGATTCTCACTGCCCTAACAGTAAAGAATCCTCTTCTATGTTGGTGGAAAAACCTTCTCTCCTCCAGACGCAAAGAATGCCCCCTTGTGCCCGTCACCTTCCTTGGTATAAACAGATCCCCAGCGAGATATTTGTATTGTCCCCTTATATACTTATACATGGTTATTAGATCGCCCCTCAGTCGTCTTTTTTCTAGACTAAATAATCCTAATTTCGCTAATCTATCTGGGTATTGTAGTTCTCCCATCCCCTTTATTAATTTTGTTGCCCTCCTTTGTACTCTCTCTAGTTCCATTATATCCTTCCTGAGCACCGGTGCCCAAAACTGGACACAGTACTCCATGTGCGGTCTAACTAGGGATTTGTACAGAGGCAGTATAATGCTCTCATCATAGTGTCATCTGCAAATATTGAAATTCTACCCTGAATGCCCCCTACAAGGTCATTAATAAATATGTTAAAAAGAAGAGGGCCCAATACTGACGCCTGTGGTACCCCACTGCTAACCGCTACCCAGTCCGAATGTGCTCCATTAATAACCACCCTTTGTTTCCTATCCCTGAGCCAGCTCTCAACCCACTTGCACATAGTTTCCCCTATTCCCATTATTCTCATTTTATGTATCAACCTTTTGTGTGGCACCGTATCAAAAGCATTTGAAAAGTCCATATACACTACGTCCACTGGGTTCCCTTGGTCCAATCCAGAACTTACCTCTTCATAGAAACTGATCAAATTAGTCTGACATGTGAACGGTCCCTAGTAAACCCGTGCTGATACTGGGTCAAGAGGTTATTCCTCTTCAGATACTCCAGTATAGCATCCCTTAGAATGCCTTCCAGTATTTTACCAACACAGGAGAGGTTAAGCTTACTGGCCTATAATTTCCGAGTTCAGTTTTTGTCCCCTTTTTGAATATTAGCACCACATTTGCTATACGCCAGTCCTGTGGTACAGACCCTGTTATTATGGAGTCTTTAAAAATTTAACCCCTTCATGACCCAGCCTATTTTGACCTTAAAGACCTTGCCGTTTTTTGCAATTCTGACCAGTGTCCCTTTATGAGGTAATAACTCAGGAACGCTTCAACGGATCCTAGCGGTTCTGAGATTGTTTTTTCGTGGCATATTGGGCATGTTAGTGGTAAATTTAGGTCAATAAATTCTGCGTTTATTTGTGATAAAAACGGAAATTTGGCGAAAATTTTGAAAATTTCGCAATTTTCACATTTTGAATTTTTATTCTGTTAAACCAGAGAGTTATGTGACACAAAATAGTTAATAAATAACATTTCCCACATGTATACTTTACATCAGCACAATTTTGGAAGCAAAATTTTTTTTTGCTAGGAAGTTATAAGGGTTAAAATTTGACCAGCGATTTCTCATTTTTACAACAAAATTTACAAAACCATTTTTTTTAGGGACCACCTCACATTTGAAGTCAGTTTGAGGGGTCTATATGGCTGAAAATACCCAAAAGTGACACCATTCTATTACGCTACACGGGGGTGAGATGACGAGACGTAGTGAACCCAATAGTGGACCCTCTGGGTCACGGTCCCAGAGCCCCCCAGGGCGAGCAAACCTAATGGATGCACCCCCTATTCAGGGAGTGTTAGGAGCAGGCCCAAGGAGGATGGAACCGCAACTGCCGGAGCCAAATGGACGACTGGGTGAAGCAGCGGAGCAGGAACGCAGAGGGAGACGAGGCGGAGAGCTGTAAAGGAAAAAACACTAATATTAGGACAAGGCAGAACCAGGAACCAGCAGTAACAGGGATCAGAGGATAACCAGAGGAACAGGGAGAAACCGAAGAAACGGAACACGGAGAGGTATCCTAAAGGATGGGCCCAAATACAACGCTGGCGCTAGCAGGAACGCTACAGCAAAGATACACAGGCGCTTACCTGAGGAAGCGCCGAACAGAAATACCTGGTGGGCGCCGCCATATTGGAGGCGGAGCCACCGGGTCACAACCTCCCAGCAGGCAGAGCGGCGGAAGAGACCCTACGGCGCATGCGCGGACCGCAGATGCGCCGAGAAGCAGAGAAGCCGAGCCGACCAGAAGAAGAAGGGACGTTGGGAGCGCGCCGGCCGGACAGGTAAGTATCGGCGATTGTGACAGTACTCCCTTTCTTACTCCCCCTTCTTTTAGAGCTGGAAAGAAACCTCTTCAAAATATGGGGTGCATTGATGTTCTCTCGAGGTTCCCATGATCTCTCTTCAGGACCAAATCTCTTTTGAGCTAAAATATCCCTCACCTCGAACTGATCGTCGGAAGAGGAAAAGGATGGGACAAAAGATGACGAAGAGTGAAAACGATTAAATACAGCAGGTTTAAGAAGCGAGACATGAAAGGCATTAGGCACACGCAAAAAAGCCGGTAATTTTAACTTATATGCCACCTCATTGATTCGGCTAGAAATTTCAAAAGGACCAATGTAGCGAGGACCTAATTTATGAGAAGGGATTTTTAGCCTAATGTACCGAGAGGAGAGCCAAACCTTATCCCCTGGTAGATATGGAGGAGCATCTAGTCGTCTCTTATCTGCAAACCTTTTCATACGATCACTAGCCTTTAGAAGTGACTCCTTAAGGTACCGTCACACTAAGCGACGCTGCAGCGATACCGACAACGATCCGGATCGCTGCAGCGTCGCTGTTTGGTCGCTGGAGAGCTGTCACACAGACAGTTCTCCAGCGACCAACGATGCCGGTAACCAGGGTAAACATCGGGTTACTAAGCGCAGGGCCGCGCTTAGTAACCCGATGTTTACCGTGGTTACCATCCTAAAAGTAAAAAAAACAACCACTACATACTTACCTACCGCTGTCTGTCCTCCGGCGCTGTGCTTCTCTGCCCTGTGTAAGCACAGTGGCCGGAAAGCAGAGCGGTGACGTCACCGCTCTGCTTTCCGGCTGCCCGGCGCTCACAGCCAGAGCAGAGAAGCACAGCGCCGGGGACAGACAGCGGTAGGTAAGTATGTAGTGGTTGTTTTTTTTACTTTAACGCTGGTAACCAGGGTAAACATCGGGTTACTAAGCGCGGCCCTGCGCTTAGTAACCCGATGTTTACCCTGGTTACCAGCGAAGACATCGCTGAATCGGCGTCACACACGCCGATTCAGCGATGTCAGCGGGAGAGCCAGCGACTAAATAAAGTCCTGGCCTTTCTGCCCCGACCAGCGATATCACAGCAGGATTCTGATCGCTGCTGCGTGTCACACTGGACGATATCGCTAGCCAGGACGCTGCAATGTCACAGATCGCTAGCGATATCGTCCAGTGTGACGGTACCTTTAGTCTCTAGCCAAATTTTGGAGAGCTCCAGGGACAGAGAATCAGCCGCCGGTATGCCTGTAGTGCTGGAAATGGGAAAAGGAATGCCAGGGTGTTGCCCAAAGACCACAAAGAAAGGAGATTTAGAAGAAGATTCATTAGGATGATTGTTATAGGCAAATTCCGCCCATGGAAGCAAGGAAACCCAATCGTTATGATGAGCATTGGAGAAATGTTGTAGATAGGACGTGAGAATTTGATTGACGCGCTCCACTTGGCCATTAGACTGAGGATGATAAGCGGAGGATAAATCTAGAGTTACTTTCATTAAGCCACACAGAGCTCTCCAGAATCGAGCCGTGAACTGGACTCCTCGATCAGAAACAATATGAAGAGGGAAGCCGTGAAGTCGGAAGATATGGCGGATGAAGATCTTCGCCAGTTCGGGGGCAGATGGCAAACCAGATAAGGGTATGAAGTGAGCCATTTTGGAAAATCGATCGACAACCACCAGGATAACGGAGCAATTAAAGGAGCGAGGGAGATCCGTGATAAAGTCCATGGCGATATGACTCCAAGGAGTAGAAGGTACTGGTAGCGGATGTAAGAGTCCGGAAGGTAATTGCCGGGGAACCTTGTTTTTAGCACAAGAAGGACACGAAGCGATGAAATCTCGGACATCTTGATGAAGGGACGGCCACCAATAGTGGCGAGCAATAAGAGAAAGGGTCTTCTTAATTCCAGCATGTCTAGCAAATTTGGAAGAATGACCCCAGAGTAGAACTCTCTTTTTGTCCGCGCTTGCCATGAAGGTCTTCCCAGGAGGTAAAGAGATTACTTCTAAAGGAGTAACGGAAATGATCCTAGCAGGGTCAATAATATGTGCAGGAGTCTCCACTTCATCAAACGGCTGAAAGGACCGTGAGAGAGCATCAGCTCTGACATTCTTGTCACCAGGACGAAAATGGAGTTCAAAATCAAAACGTCCAAAAAACAGGGACCATCTAGCTTGTCGAGGATTAAGTCTTTGGGCCGACTGCACATAGGCTAGATTCTTATGGTCCGTAAATATAGTGAAGGGGTGAACAGCCCCCTCGAGGAGATAACGCCACTCCTCTAAGGCCAACTTAATGGCTGACAGTTCCTTGTCTCCGATGGAGTAGTTTCGTTCCGAAGACGAAAATGACTTGGAGAAGAAACCACACGTGACAATACGTCCAGAAGCTGACTTTTGTAAGAGGACTGCTCCGACTCCCAAGGAAGATGCATCCACTTCAAGAACAAAGGGTCTGTTGACATCAGGACGATGAAGCACCGGAGCTTCAGCAAATCTCTGTTTCAAAGTTAGAAATGCATTTTGCGACTGTTGACCAGTTGTTGGAATCAATTCCTTTGCGAGTAAGAGCCGAGATGGGCTTGGTTAATGAAGAAAAATGTGGGATGAATTGCCTATAGTAATTGGCGAAGCCGAGGAAACGTTGAATGGCTTTAACTCCTACTGGTCGTGGCCAATCCAGAACCGCAGACACTTTGGCTGGATCCATTTTCAGACCGGCATCAGAAACGATATATCCCAGGAAAGGTACACTTGACTGTTCGAAAACACATTTTTCAATCTTGGCAAAAAGATGATTCTCACGGAGACGTTGTAAAACCAGACGGACGTCACGTCGATGAGTGGAGAGATTCGGAGAGAAGATGAGAATGTCGTCTAGATAAACCACGACACTAACATACAGACAATCTCTGAAGATGTCATTTACGAATTCTTGGAATACAGCAGGAGCGTTACAGAGTCCAAAAGGCATAACCAAGTACTCATAATAGCCGTCTCGAGTGTTAAACGCGGTCTTCCATTCATCTCCTGCACGAATTCGTACCAGATTGTATGCACCACGGAGATCCAGCTTAGTGAACACTCGTGCTCCTCTTAAACGGTCAAAGAGCTCAGAGATTAATGGCAATGGATATTTGTTCTTCACCGTTATGTTGTTCAAACCTCTGTAATCTATACATGGACGAAGAGAGCCGTCTTTTTTCTTGACGAAAAAGAAACCGGCTCCTGCTGGCGAAGAGGATATCCGAATGAAACCTTTGGCAAGGTTCTCCTGAACGTACTCCGACATGGCTTGAGTCTCTGCAGGGGAGAGGGGGTAGATTCTTCCTCGCGGAGTCATGGTACCAGGAACCAGGTCTATGGGACAGTCATAGGATCGATGTGGGGGAAGACTGTCCGCTTCCTTCTTATTGAAAACATCAGAAAAAGAAGAGTAGACAGAAGGCAGACCAGAAAGAATAAGGGAAGAGGAAGAGTCACCCACAGGACGTACTGACGACAGACACCGAGCCCGACAGGAATTCCCCCAACAAAGAATATTGCCATTATGCCAATCAAATGCGGGCTCATGGGTCCGCAACCAGGGTAAACCTAAAAGGACTGGATGAGAAATATTGGCTAAAACGTAAAACGCAATTTTCTCCTTATGTAAAACCCCTACTTGCAGCTCTACTACCTGAGTGACTTGGGTTACAGTCTCCTGCAAGGGTTTGCCGTCCACCGAAGCAAGAAAAAGAGGACTTTCTAGGGTCCTAACGGGAACAGAAAATCTAACAACCTCCTCTTGTCTAATAAAACTCCCGGCTGCACCCGAGTCAATGTAGGCAAGCAAAGAATAGCGTTTACCAGAGACATGAAGTAGGACGGAAAGCGTAAGGGGTTGAGAGGTATCACATGCACCTAGGGAGGCCTCTCTTACCTGACCTAGGCGGAGGAGTTTTCCGGACAATCAGGGCAAGCACGGAGGAGATGGGAAGCACTACCACAGTAGAAACACAAGCCTTGGGTGCGCCTCTCCTGGCGCCATTGCTCAGACATCTTGAGCCGGTCCACTTGCATAGGCTCAGGCGCTGGTACAATAGTAGATGCCCTAGGTCTGGGACTAGGTGGTCTTCGTAATGGCAGGGAAGGACGAGGAATCCTTCTCTCACGCGCACGCTCTTGAAATCGGAGGTCTATACGGGTAGCCAGGGATATCAAATCCTCCAAATTGGTAGGAGTATCTCGACCCGCCAACTCATCCTTAATGCGTCCGGACAATCCCCGCCAAAATGCCCCCACCAAGGCCTCATTATTCCACCCAAGGTCAGACGATAACGTGTGGAACTGAATAGCGTGCTGACCCACAGATGGAGTCCCCTGTTGTAAACTGAATAGAGACTCGGTAGTAGAGGCCAGACGACCAGGTTCGTCGAAAACTCGACGGAAGGTTTCAAAGAAATCGGCTAAGTGTGACATCAGATGGTCGTCACGCTCCCAGAGAGGATTTACCCACGCCAACGCATCCCCCTCAAGATGAGAAATTATGAAAGCTATCTTAGCCCGATCGGTGGGATATTGTAAGGGCAAGAGCTCAAAGTGGAGACGGCACTGATTTAAGAAACCCCGACATAATTTGGGGTCTCCATTATAACGTGGGGGTTTGGACAGACGAGGTGGTGCGTGAGAAGCGGGGACCGGAGCGGGAGTAGATGCAGAAGTCTGCAGAGAGAGGAGGCGAGAATCTATCGCGGCCATATAAGACAAAATTTGCGTTTGTGTGTCGTGCTGCTGCGCCAGTTCTTGCTGCAAATTAAGCAACAAAGACGCATTCCCGGGATAGGAAGACTGAAGTAATAATAATAATAATCTTTATTTTTATATAGCGCTAACATATTCCGCAGCGCTTTACAGTTTGCACACATTATCATCACTGTCCCCGATGGGGCTCACAATCTAGAATCCCTATCAGTATGTCTTTGGAATGTGGGAGGAAACCGGAGTGCCCGGAGGAAAACCCACGCAAACACGGAGAGAACATACAAACTCTTTGCAGATGTTGTCCTAGGTGGGATTAGAACCCAGGACCCCAGCGCTGCAAGGCTGCTGTGCTAACCACTGCGCCACCGTGCTGCCCTAAGTGAGGATAAACGGGAGTCCATAGACTTCATGAAGGCCATCATACGGGACTGATTCTCACGAAGAAAGAGCAATTCTTTCTGAGCAGCCGAGGCTCCAGCGGGATCCATGGCCTGTGTATACTATTACGCTACACGGGGGTGAGATGACGAGACGTAGTGAACCCAATAGTGGACCCTCTGGGTCACGGTCCCAGAGCCCCCCAGGGCGAGCAAACCTGATGGATGCACCCCCTATACAGGGAGTGTTAGGAGCAGGCCCAAGGAGGATGGAACCGCAACTGCCGGAGCCAAAGGGACGGCTGGGTGAAGCAGCGGAGCAGGAATGCAGAGGGAGACGAGGCGGAGAGCTGTAAAGGAAAAAACACTAATATTAGGACAAGGCAGAACCAGGAACCAGCAGGAACAGGGATCAGAGGATAACCGGAGGAACAGGGAGAAACCGAAGAAACGGAACACAGAGAGGTATCCTAAAGGATGGGCCCAAATACAACGCTGGCGCTAGCAGGAACGCTACAGCGAAGATACACAGGCGCTTACCTGAGGAAGCGCCGAACAGAAATACCCGGTGGGCGCCGCCATATTGGAGGCGGAGCCACCGGGTCACAACCTCCCAGCAGGCAGAGCGGCGGAAGAGACCCTATGGCGCATGCGCGGACCGCAGATGCGCCGAGAAGCAGAGAAGCCGAGCCGACCAGAAGAAGAAGGGACGTTGGGAGCGCGCCGGCCGGACAGGTAAGTATCGGCGATTGTGACAGTACTCCCTTTCTTACTCCCCCTTCTTTTAGAGCTGGAAAGAAACCTCTTCAAAATATGGGGTGCATTGATGTCTCTCGAGGTTCCCATGATCTCTCTTCAGGACCAAATCCCTTCCAGTCAATTAGAAATAGCGTTCGGCCCTTAACCGTCTTTTGAGCTAAAATATCCCTCACCTCGAACTGATCGTCGGAAGAGGAAAAGGATGGGACAAAAGATGACGAAGAGTGAAAACGATTAAATACAGCAGGTTTAAGAAGCGAGACATGAAAGGCATTAGGCACACGCAAAAAAGCCGGTAATTTTAACTTATATGCCACCTCATTGATTCGGCTAGAAATTTCAAAAGGACCAATGTAGCGAGGACCTAATTTATGAGAAGGGATTTTTAGCCTAATGTACCGAGAGGAGAGCCAAACCTTATCCCCCGGTAGATATGGAGGAGCATCTAGTCGTCTCTTATCTGCAAACCTTTTCATACGATCACTAGCCTTTAGAAGTGACTCCTTAAGGTACCGTCACACTAAGCGACGCTGCAGCGATACCGACAACGATCCGGATCGCTGCAGCGTCGCTGTTTGGTCGCTGGAGAGCTGTCACACAGGCAGTTCTCCAGCGACCAACGATGCCGGTAACCAGGGTAAACATCGGGTTACTAAGCAGAGGGCCGCGCTTAGTAACCCGATGTTTACCGTGGTTACCATCCTAAAAGTAAAAAAAACAACCACTACATACTTACCTACCGCTGTCTGTCCTCCGGCGCTGTGCTTCTCTGCCCTGTGTAAGCACAGTGGCCGGAAAGCAGAGCGGTGACGTCACCGCTCTGCTTTCCGGCTGCCCGGCGCTCACAGCCAGAGCAGAGAAGCACAGCGCCGGGGACAGACAGCGGTAGGTAAGTATGTAGTGGTTGTTTTTTTTACTTTAACGCTGGTAACCAGGGTAAACATCGGGTTACTAAGCGCGGCCCTGCGCTTAGTAACCCGATGTTTACCCTGGTTACCAGCGAAGACATCGCTGAATCGGCGTCACACACGCCGATTCAGCGATGTCAGCGGGAGAGCCAGCGACTAAATAAAGTCCTGGCCTTTCTGCCCCGACCAGCGATATCACAGCAGGATTCTGATCGCTGCTGCGTGTCACACTGGACGATATCGCTAGCCAGGACGCTGCAATGTCACAGATCGCTAGCGATATCGTCCAGTGTGACGGTACCTTTAGTCTCTAGCCAAATTTTGGAGAGCTCCAGGGACAGAGAATCAGCCGCCGGTATGCCTGTAGTGCTGGAAATGGGAAAAGGAATGCCAGGGTGTTGCCCAAAGACCACAAAGAAAGGAGATTTAGAAGAAGATTCATTAGGATGATTGTTATAGGCAAATTCCGCCCATGGAAGCAAGGAAACCCAATCGTTATGATGAGCATTGGAGAAATGTCGTAGATAGGACGTGAGAATTTGATTGACGCGCTCCACTTGGCCATTAGACTGAGGATGATAAGCGGAGGATAAATCTAGAGTTACTTTCATTAAGCCACACAGAGCTCTCCAGAATCGAGCCGTGAACTGGACTCCTCGATCCGAAACAATATGAAGAGGGAAGCCGTGAAGTCGGAAGATATGGCGGATGAAGATCTTCGCCAGTTCGGGGGCAGATGGCAAACCAGATAAGGGTATGAAGTGAGCCATTTTGGAAAATCGATCGACAACCACCAGGATAACGGAGCAATTAAAGGAGCGAGGGAGATCCGTGATAAAGTCCATGGCGATATGACTCCAAGGAGTAGAAGGTACTGGTAGCGGATGTAAGAGTCCGGAAGGTAATTGCCGGGGAACCTTGTTTTTAGCACAAGAAGGACACGAAGCGATGAAATCTCGGACATCTTGACGAAGGGACGGCCACCAATAGTGGCGAGCAATAAGAGAAAGGGTCTTCTTAATTCCAGCATGTCCAGCAAATTTGGAAGAATGACCCCAGAGTAGAACTCTCTTTTTGTCCGCGCTTGCCATGAAGGTCTTCCCAGGAGGTAAAGAGATTACTTCTAAAGGAGTAACGGAAATGATCCTAGCAGGGTCAATAATATGTGCAGGAGTCTCCACTTCATCAAACGGCTGAAAGGACCGTGAGAGAGCATCAGCTCTGACATTCTTGTCACCAGGACGAAAATGGAGTTCAAAATCAAAACGTCCAAAAAACAGGGACCATCTAGCTTGTCGAGGATTAAGTCTTTGGGCCGACTGCACATAGGCTAGATTCTTATGGTCCGTAAATATAGTGAAGGGGTGAACAGCCCCCTCGAGGAGATAACGCCACTCCTCTAAGGCCAACTTAATGGCTGACAGTTCCTTGTCTCCGATGGAGTAGTTTCGTTCCGAAGACGAAAATGACTTGGAGAAGAAACCACACGTGACAATACGTCCAGAAGCTGACTTTTGTAAGAGGACTGCTCCGACTCCCAAGGAAGATGCATCCACTTCAAGAACAAAGGGTCTGTTGACATCAGGACGATGAAGCACCGGAGCTTCAGCAAATCTCTGTTTCAAAGTTAGAAATGCATTTTGCGACTGTTGACCAGTTGTTGGAATCAATTCCTTTGCGAGTAAGAGCCGAGATGGGCTTGGTTAATGAAGAAAAATGTGGGATGAATTGCCTATAGTAATTGGCGAAGCCGAGGAAACGTTGAATGGCTTTAACTCCTACTGGTCGTGGCCAATCCAGAACCGCAGACACTTTGGCTGGATCCATTTTCAGACCGGCATCAGAAACGATATATCCCAGGAAAGGTACACTTGACTGTTCGAAAACACATTTTTCAATCTTGGCAAAAAGATGATTCTCACGGAGACGTTGTAAAACTAGACGGACGTCACGTCGATGAGTGGAGAGATTCGGAGAGAAGATGAGAATGTCGTCTAGATAAACCACGACACTAACATACAGACAATCTCTGAAGATGTCATTTACGAATTCTTGGAATACAGCAGGAGCGTTACAGAGTCCAAAAGGCATAACCAAGTTCTCATAATGGCCGTCTCGAGTGTTAAACGCGGTCTTCCATTCATCTCCTGCACGAATTCGTACCAGATTGTATGCACCACGGAGATCCAGCTTAGTGAACACTCGTGCTCCTCTTAAACGGTCAAAGAGCTCAGAGATTAATGGCAATGGATATTTGTTCTTCACCGTTATGTTGTTCAAACCTCTGTAATCTATACATGGACGAAGAGAGCCGTCTTTTTCTTGACGAAAAAGAAACCGGCTCCTGCTGGCGAAGAGGATATCCGAATGAAACCTTTGGCAAGGTTCTCCTGAACGTAGTCCGACATGGCTTGAGTCTCTGCAGGGGAGAGGGGGTAGATTCTTCCTCGCGGAGTCATGGTACCAGGAACCAGGTCTATGGGACAGTCATAGGATCGATGTGGGGGAAGACTGTCCGCTTCCTTCTTATTGAAAACATCAGAAAAAGAAGAGTAGACAGAAGGCAGACCAGAAAGAATAAGGGAAGAGGAAGAGTCACCCACAGGACGTACTGACGACAGACACCGAGCCCGACAGGAATTCCCCCAACAAAGAATATTGCCATTATGCCAATCAAATGCGGGCTCGTGGGTCCGCAACCAGGGTAAACCTAAAAGGACTGGATGAGAAATATTGGCTAAAACGTAAAACGCAATTTTCTCCTTATGTAAAACCCCTACTTGCAGCTCTACTACCTGAGTGACTTGGGTTACAGTCTCCTGCAAGGGTTTGCCGTCCACCGAAGCAAGAAAAAGAGGACTTTCTAGGGTCCTAACGGGAACAGAAAATCTAACAACCTCCTCTTGTCTAATAAAACTCCCGGCTGCACCCGAGTCAATGTAGGCAAGCAAAGAATAGCGTTTACCAGAGACATGAAGTAGGACGGAAAGCGTAAGGGGTTGAGAGGTATCACATGCACCTAGGGAGGCCTCTCTTACCTGACCTAGGCGGAGGAGTTTTCCGGACAATCAGGGCAAGCACGGAGGAGATGGGAAGCACTACCACAGTAGAAACACAAGCCTTGGGTGCGCCTCTCCTGGCGCCATTGCTCAGACATCTTGAGCCGGTCCACTTGCATAGGCTCAGGCGCTGGTACAATAGTAGATGCCCTGGGTCTGGGACTAGGTGGTCTTCGTAATGGCAGGGAAGGACGAGGAATCCTTCTCTCACGCTCACGCTCTTGAAATCGGAGGTCTATACGGGTAGCCAGGGATATCAAATCCTCCAAATTGGTAGGAGTATCTCGACCCGCCAACTCATCCTTAATGCGTCCGGACAATCCCCGCCAAAATGCCCCCACCAAGGCCTCATTATTCCACCCAAGGTCAGACGATAACGTGTGGAACTGAATAGCGTGCTGACCCACAGATGGAGTCCCCTGTTGTAAACTGAATAGAGACTCGGTAGTAGAGGCCAGACGACCAGGTTCATCGAAAACTCGACGGAAGGTTTCAAAGAAATCGGCTAAGTGTGACATCAGATGGTCGTCACGCTCCCAGAGAGGATTTACCCACGCCAACGCATCCCCCTCAAGATGAGAAATTATGAAAGCTATCTTAGCCCGATCGGTGGGATATTGTAAGGGCAAGAGCTCAAAGTGGAGACGGCACTGATTTAAGAAACCCCGACATAATTTGGGGTCTCCATTATAACGTGGGGGTTTGGACAGACGAGGTGGTGCGTGAGAAGCGGGGACCGGAGCGGGTGTAGATGCAGAAGTCTGCAGAGAGAGGAGGCGAGAATCTATCGCGGCCATATAAGACAAAATTTGCGTTTGTGTGTCGTGCTGCTGCGCCAGTTCTTGCTGCAAATTAAGCAACAAAGACGCATTCCCGGGATCGGAAGACTGAAGTAATAATAATAATAATCTTTATTTTTATATAGCGCTAACATATTCCGCAGCGCTTTACAGTTTGCACACATTATCATCACTGTCCCCGATGGGGCTCACAATCTAGAATCCCTATCAGTATGTCTTTGGAATGTGGGAGGAAACCGGAGTGCCCGGAGGAAAACCCACGCAAACACGGAGAGAACATACAAACTCTTTGCAGATGTTGTCCTAGGTGGGATTAGAACCCAGGACCCCAGCGCTGCAAGGCTGCTGTGCTAACCACTGCGCCACCGTGCTGCCCTAAGTGAGGACAAACGGGAGTCCATAGACTTCATGAAGGCCATCATACGGGACTGATTCTCACGAAGAAAGAGCAATTCTTTCTGAGCAGCCGAGGCTCCAGCGGGATCCATGGCTACACGGGGGTGAGATGACGAGACGTAGTGAACCCAATAGTGGACCCTCTGGGTCACGGTCCCAGAGCCCCCCAGGGCAAGCAAACCTGATGGATGCACCCCCTATACAGGGAGTGTTAGGAGCAGGCCCAAGGAGGATGGAACCGCAACTGCCGGAGCCAAAGGGACGACTGGGTGAAGCAGCGGAGCAGGAACGCAGAGGGAGACGAGGCGGAGAGCTGTAAAGGAAAAAACACTAATATTAGGACAAGGCAGAACCAGGAACCAGCAGGAACAGGGATCAGAGGATAACCGGAGGAACAGGGAGAAACCGAAGAAATGGAACACAGAGAGGTATCCTAAAGGATGGGCCCAAATACAACGCTGGCGCTAGCAGGAACGCTACAGCGAAGATACACAGGCGCTTACCTGAGGAAGCGCCGAACAGAAATACCCGGTGGGCGCCGCCATATTGGAGGCGGAGCCACCGGGACACAACCTCCCAGCAGGCAGAGCGGCGGAAGAGACCCTATGGCGCATGCGCGGACCGCAGATGCGCCGAGAAGCAGAGAAGCCGAGCCGACCAGAAGAAGAAGGGACGTTGGGAGCGCGCCGGCCGGACAGGTAAGTATCGGCGATCGTGACAAATTCTAAAAAATGCACCCCTCAAGGTACTCAAAACCACATTCAAGAAGTTTATTAACCCTTCAGGTACTTCACAGCAGCAGAAGCAACATGGAAGGAAAAAATGAACATTTAACTTTTTAGTCACAAAAATTATCTTTTAGCAACAATTTTTTTATTTTCCCAATGGTAAAAGGAGAAACTGAACCACGAAAGTTGTTGTCCAATTTGTCCTGAGTACGCTGATACTTCATATGTGGGGGTAAACCACTGTTTGGGCGCACGGCAGGGCTTGGAAGGGAAGGAGCGCCATTTGACTTTTTGAATGAAAAATTGGCTCCACTCTTTAGCGGACACCATGTCACGTTTGGAGAGCCCCCGCGTGCCTAAAAATTGGAGCTCCCCCACAAGTGACCCCATTTTGGAAACTAGATGCCCCAAGGAACTTATCTAGATGCATAGTGAGCACTTTGAACCCCCAGGTGCTTCACAAATTGATCCGTAAAAATGAAAAAGTACTTTTTTTTCACAAAAAAATTCTTTTAGCCTCAATTTTTTCATTTTCACATGGGCAACAGGAGAAAATGGATCCTAAAATTTGTTGGGCAATTTCTCCTGAGTACACCAATACCTCACATGTGGGGGTAAACCACTGTTTGGGCACATGGTAAAGCTCGGAAGGGAAGGAGCGCCATTTGACTTTTTGAATGAAAAATTATCTCCATCGTTAGCGGACAACATGTCGCGTTTGGAGAGCCCCTGTGTGCCTAAACTTTGGCGCTCCCCCACAAGTGACCCCATTTTGGAAACTAGACCCCCCAAGGAACTTATCTAGATGCCTAGTGAGCACTTTAAACCCTCAGGTGCTTCACAAATTGATCTGTTAAAATGAAAAAGTACTTTTTTTTCACAAAAAAAAATTCTTTTCGCCTCAATTTTTTCATTTTCACATGGGCAATAGGATAAAATGGATCATAAAATTTGTTGGGCAATTTCTCCCGAGTACGCCGATACCTCATATGTGGGGGTAAACCACTGTTTGGGCACACGGCAGGGCTCAGAATGGAAGGCGCGTCATTTGACTTTTTGAATGGAAAATTAGCTCCAATTGTTAGCGGACACCATGTCGCGTTTGGAGAGCCCCTGTGTGCCTAAACATTGGAGCTCCCCCACAAGTGACCCCATTTTGGAAACTAGACCCCCCAAGGAACTTATCTAGATGCATAATGAGCACTTTAAACCCCCAGGTGCTTCACAGAAGTTTATAACGTAGAGCCATGAAAATAAAAAAATAATTTTTCTTTCCTCAAAAATGATTTTTAGCCTGGAATTTCCTATTTTGCCAAGGGTAATAGGAGAAATTGGACCCCAAATGTTGTTGTCCAGTTTGTCCTGAGTACGCTGATACCCCATATGTGGGGGTAAACCACTGTTTGGGCGCACGGCAGGGCTCGGAAGGGAAGGCACGCCATTTGGCTTTTTAAATGGAAAATTAGCTCCAATCATTAGCGGACACCATGTCACGTTTGGAGAGCCCCTGTGTGCCTAAACATTGGAGATCCCCTACAAATGACCCTTTTTGGAAACTAGACCCCCAAAGGAACTAATCTAGATGTGTGGTGAGGACTTTGAACCCCCAAGTGCTTCCCGGAAATTTATAACGCAGAGCCATGAAAAAAAAAAAAAATTTTTTTCTCAAAAATGATCTTTTAGCCTGCAATTTTTTATTTTTGAAAGGGTAACAGGAGAAATTTGACCCCAATAGTTGTTGTCCAGTTTCTCCTGAGTACGGTGATACCCCATATGTGGGGATAAACTACTGTTTGGGCACATGCCGGGGCTCGGAATTGAAGTAGTGACGTTTTGAAATGCAGACTTTGATGGAATGCTCTGCAGGCGTCACGTTGCATTTGCAGAGCCCCTGATGTGGCTAAACAGTAGAAACCCCCCACAAGTGACCCCATTTTGGAAACTAGACCCCGAAAGGAACTTATCTAGATGTGTGGTGAGCACTTTGAACCACCAAGTGCTTCATAGAAGTTTATAATGCAGAGCCGTGAAAATAATAAATACGTTTTCTTTCCTCAAAAATAATTATTTAGCCCAGAATTTTTTATTTTCCCAAGGGTTACAGGAGAAATTGGACCACAAAAGTTGTTGTCCAGTTTCTCCTGAGTACGCTGATACCCCATGTGTGGAGGTATACCACTGTTTGGGCACACGTCGGGGCTCAGAAGGGAAGTAGTGACTTTTGAAATGCAGACTTTGATGGAATGGTCTGCGGGCGTCACGTTGCGTTTGCAGAGCCCCTGGTGTGCCTAAACAGTAGAAACCCCCCACAAGTGACCCCATTTTAGAAACTAGACCCCCCAAGGAACTTATCTAGATATGTGGTGAGCACTTTGAACCCCCAAGTGCTTCACAGACATTTACAACGCAGAGCCGTGAAAATAAAAAATCATTTTTCTTTCCTCAAAAATGATGTTTTAGCAAGCATTTTTTTTATTTTCACAAGGGTAACAGGAGAAATTGGACCCCAGTAATTGTTGCGCAGTTTATCCTGAGTATGCTGGTACCCCATATGTGGGGGTAAACCACTGTTTGGGCACACGTCGGGGCTCGGAAGTGAGGGAGCACCATTTGACTTTTTGAATACGAGATTGGCTGGAATCAATGGTGGCGCCATGTTGCGTTTGGAGACCCCTGATGTGCCTAAACAGTGGTAACCCCTCAATTCTACCTCCAACACTAACCCCAACACACCCATAACTCTAATCCCAACTGTAGCCATAACCCTAATCACACCCCTAACCACAACCCTAATTCCAACCCTAACCCTAAGGCTATGTGCCCACGTTGCGGATTCGTGTGAGATTTTTCAGCATCATTTTTTAAAAATCCGCGGGTAAAAGGCACTGCGTTTTACCTGCGGATTTTCCGCGGATTTCCAGTGTTTTTTGTGCGGATTTCTCCTGCGGATTCCTATTGAGGAACAGGTGTAAAACGCTGCGGAATCCGCACAAAGAATTGACATGCTGCGGAAAATACAACGCAGCGTTTCTGCGCGATATTTTCCGCACCATGGGCACAGCGGATTTGGTTTTCCATAGGTTTACATGGTACTGTAAACCTGATGGAACACTGCTGCGAATCCGCAGTGGCCAATCCGCTGCGGATCCTCAGCCAAATCCGCACCGTGTGCACATGGCCTAATTCTAAATGTATGTGCACACGCTGCGGAAAACGCTGCGGATCCGCAGCAGTTTCCCATGAGTTTACAGTTCAATGTAAACCTATGGGAAACAAAAATCGCTGTACACATGCTGCAGAAAAACTGCACGGAAACACAGCGGTTTACATTCCGCAGCATGTCACTTCTTTGTGTGGATTGCGCAGCGGTTTTACAACTGCTCAAATAGAAAATCGCAGTTGTAAAACCGCAGTGAAATGCGCAGAAAAAACGCGGTAGATCCGCCATAAATCCGCAACGGTTTAGCACTGCGGATTTATCAAATCAGCAGCGGAAAAATCCACAGAGGACCAGAATACGTGTGCACATACCGAAACCCTAACCCTAGCCCTAACCCTACCAATACCCCTAACCCTAGCCCTAACCCTAGCCCTACCCCTAACCCTAGCCCTAACCCTAGTCCTAACCCTAGCCCTAACCCTATCCCTAACCCTAACCCTACCCCTAACCCTAGCCCTAACCCTAACCCTATTCTAACATTAGTGGAAAAAAAAAATTCTTTATTTTTTTATTGTCCCTACCTATGGGGGTGACAAAGGGGGGGGGTCATTTATTATTTTTTTTATTTTGATCACTGAGATATAATCTATCTCAGTGATCAAAATGCACTTTGGAACGAATCTGCCGGCCGGCAGATTTGGCGGGCGCACTGCGCATGCGCCCGCCATTTTGGAAGATGGCGGCGCCCAGGGAGAAGACGGACGGACCCCGGCAGGATCGGTAAGTATGATGGGGTGGGGGGGAGCATGGGGGGGGGGATCGGAGCATGGGGGGTGGATCGGAGCGCGGGAGGGGTGGATCGGAGCACGGGGGTGGAACGGAGCATGGGGGGGTGGAACGGAGCACGGGGGGGTGGATCGGAGTGCAGGGGGGGTGATTGGAGCACGGGGAGGGTGATCGGAGCACAGGGTGAGCGGAGCACAGGACAGAGGGGAGCCGGAGCAGTGTACCGGACAGATCGGAGGGCTGGGGGGGGCGATCGGTGGGGTGGGGGCACATTAGTGTTTCCAGCCATGGCCGATGATATTGCAGCATCGGCCATGGCTGGATTGTAATATTTCACCAGTTATAATAGGTGAAATATTACAAATCGCTCTGATTGGCAGTTTCACTTTCAACAGCCAATCAGAGCGATCGTAGCCACGGGGGGGGGGGGGGGTGAAGCCACCCCCCCTGGGCTAAACTACCACTCCCCCTGACCCTGCAGATCGGGTGAAATGGGAGTTAACCCTTTCACCCGATCTGCAGGGACGCGATCTTTCCATTGGCACCAACTTTCATGACGCCTACGTGGCGTCATGGGTCAGGAAGGGGTTAAAATAATGGTCTATCAATGACTGTACTTAATTCCTGCAGTACTGGAGGGTGTATCCCATCCGGGCCCGGAGATTTGTCAATTTTAGTGATTTTTAGACGCCGCCGCACTTCCTGCTGGGTTAAGCAGGTGACATTTAATTGGGAATTTTTATCACTAGTCATTTTGTCTGCCATGGGATTTTCTTGTGTAAATACTGATGAAAAAAAGGCATTTAGCATATTGGCTTTTTCCTCATCCTCATCCACCATTTCCCCCAGACTATTTTTAAGGGGGCCAACACTATCATTTTTTAGTTTCTTACTATTTATGTAGTTAAAGAATATTTTAGGATTATTTTTACTCTCTCTGGCAATGAGTCTCTCTGTCTCAATCTTTGCTGCCTTGATTTGCTTTTTACAGAATTTATTAAATTTTTTGTATTTATTTAATGCCTCCTCACTACCTGCTTCCTTTAATTCTCTAAATGCTTTCTTTTTGTCACTTATTGCGCACCTTACAGCTCTATTTGGCCTTATTGGTTTCCTCCTATTTCTAGTATGTTTATTCCCATACGGTATATACTGTGCACAGGTCCTATCCAGGATGCTAATAAACGTCTCCCATTTTCTTTGTGTATTTTTGTGTCTCAGGATATCGTCCCAGTTAATTGCACCAAGATCATCTCTCATCCGTTGGAAATTTGCCCTCCTGAAGTTTAGTGTCCTTGTAACCCCTCTATTACACATCTTTTTAAAGGATACATGAAAACTTATTATTTTGTGATCACTATTTCCCAAGTGACCCCCAACCCTTATATTTGATATGCGGTCTGGCCTGTTGGTTATTATTAGGTCTAGCAGTGCCCCCCTCCTTGTTGGGTCCTGAACCAGTTGTGAAAGGTAATTGTCTCTCAGAGTTGTCAAAAAACGATTACCTTTGCTGGAACTGCAGGTTTCTGATCCCCAATCTATTTCAGGGTAGTTGAAGTCCCACATAATAATGACTTCTCCTTGAGTCGCAGCTTCATCTATTTGCTTTATGAGGATATTCTCCATTGCTTCCATTATTTTTGGAGATTTATAACAAACCCCTATCAGTAATTTATTATTTTTTCCCCCTCCCCTTATCTCCACCCACAGGGATTCTACATTTTCATTAAATTCACCTATATTATCACGCAGGATGGGTTTTAAGGATGATTTTACATATAGACACACACCTCCCCCTCGCTTATCTGTACGGTCATTTCTGAACAGACTATAGCCCTGCAAGTTAACAGCCCAGTCATGGCTCTCATCCAGCCACGTTTCAGATATCCCCACCATGTCATAATTATGCTCCAACAACATTAGTTCTAATTCGTCCATTTTGGCATTAGTATACATGCACTTGATGTTCCTCTCTGCACCTCTATTTCTTAAATTATTAACTGTTCTAACCCCACCCCCCATGCCACCGCCACCCCCAACTTCCTTATTTGTGCCCAGGTCTCTATCTGCACTATCTTCCCCTCCTATAAAATGAATACCCTCCCCCCCAATTCCTAGTTTAAACACTCCTCCAACCTTCTAGCCATTTTCTCCCCCAGCACAGCTGCACCTTCCCCATTGAGATGCAGCCCGTCCCTAGCGTAGAGCCTGTAGCCAACTGAGAAGTCGGCCCAGTTCTGAAGGAACCCAAACCCCTCCTTCCTACACCAATTCTTGAGCCACTTATTAACCTCCCTAATCTCCCGTTGCCTCTCTGGCGTGGCCCGTGGTACAGGCAGTATTTCGGAAAATACCATGTTGGAGGTCCTTGCTTTCAGCTTGCGGCCTAATTCCCTGAAATCATCTTTAAGGACCTTCCACCTACCTCTAACTTTGTCATTTGTGCCAATGTGCACCATGACCGCTGGGTCCTCACCAGCCCCTCCCAATAATCTGTCCACCCGATCAGCGATGTGTTGGACTTGAGCGCCAGGTAGGCAGCACACCGTTCGACGATCCCTGTCTTTGTGAGATATTGCCCTCTCTGTTCCCCTAATAATTGAGTCCCCCACTACCAGCACCTGTCTGGCCTGCCCTGCTCTCCTATTCCCCTCCTTACTGGAGCAGTCACTCCTCTGGCTTTCAGAGGACATGCCTGGCTGCAGCAGTGCTACCCCTGTACTGGCACCCCCCTCATCTGCCAACTTAGCAAACTTATTGGGGTGTTCCAGATCAGGACTAGCCTCCCTGGCACTCTTCCCTCTACCCCGCTTCCTAACTGTCACCCAGCTTGCTATTTGACCATCCTGCAGCTCCATCCTACCATCCCCCCCATCTGTCCCATTGAGCGTCTGCTCCGTGAGCAGAAGACTCCTCTCCATATTATCTATGGATCTCAGTGTTGCCAGCTGCACATTTAGATCCAGAATCTGGGTTTCCAAATGCACAACGTGCTGACATCTCGCAGAGCAGTATGCACCCTCGACCGGCTGCTCAAGGACTGCATACATGTGGCAAGATGTGCACTGGATGGCATTAACAAGAGTGGAGCACATTTCCTAATGGGGATTGCACCAGACAGAAAAGTTAAATAATAAAAAAATAAATAAATACAAGGTATTAATAAAAAACAGACAGCAATTCAGTAATTCCTCCCTTAGAAACTCCCTGACTCCAAAGTCACTGAATCACAAGTCACACTTGCCGCTGTCCACACTTACGCTCAGGCCACACTCAGCTCGCTCACACTCGCTATGCTGAAGATTTATAAAAAAAAAATTTCTCTAGTTCCCTTAACAGCAATCCACCTTACTGTTCAATGCACTTCCAAAAAAACAGTGTCAGACAATGCCCAGAAAGTGCCATACAGTGTACAGATACAAAGTGCCAAACAATGCCCCGATAGCACCATACAGTGTACAAATACACAGTGTCCAGATAGCGCCAAACAGTGTACAGATACAGTTACAGACTATGCCCAGATAGCGCCATATAGTGTACAGATACACAGTGATATACAATGCCCAGATAGCGCCATACAGTGTACAGATGCACAGTGCCAGACAGTGCATAGGTAGTGCCATACAGTATACAGATACACAGTACCAGACAATGCCCAGATAGCGCCATACAGTGTACAAATACACAGTGCCCCGATAGCGCCATATAGTGTACAGATACACAGTGATATACAATGCCCAGATAGCGCCATACAGTGTACAGATGCACAGTGCCAGACAGTGCATAGGTAGTGCCATACAGTATACAGATACACAGTACCAGACAATGCCCAGATAGTGCCACACAGTATGCAGATGCACAGTGCCAGACAATGTCCAGATAGCGCCATACAGTGTAGATACAAAGTGACAGACAATGGCCAGATAGCGTCATACAGTGTACATATACAGTGACAGACATTGCTCAGATAGCACCATACAGTGTACAGATACACAGTGCCAGACAATGCCCAGATAGTGCCATACAGTGTACAGATAAAAAGTGACAGACAATGCCCAGATAGCGCCATACAGTGCACACATGCACAGTGCCAGACAATACCCCGATGGCGTCATACAGTGTACAAATACATAGTGTTCAGATAGCGCCATACAGTGTACAGATGCACAGCGCCATACAATGCCCAGATAGCGCCATACGTGTGTGGCACCCCTAGGGGTATTTGCCACAAAAACAGTTACTGACACTGGATACAAATACTAAAATAGCAAGACTGCACTACCACCTCCGGCCAGAAGGGGGAGCTCCAGAGACTCCCCTTGATCCATTCTGGTCTGAGAGAAGAACTGGCAGTTGGGCTAAGGAGCTGAAAGTGAGAGGTCATACAGCTGAATTTCTAACAGCCCTATGACGGTTTCCAGGCCCAAATCACTGGCCTGAGGAGAAGAGGGATAGAGAAAAAGGACATTGTGAGAACCGGGTAGCATTAATCACTACCCAGAACAGGCGCAAAGACGGATACCGGATCCGTGGCTGTATTCATTACATATAATACAGCAACCGGAAAAACGTGAGGTGATATCATCTTCACTAGGGCCGGACGCAGCAACAGACACAGAGTCCAGGGGTACTCCCGGAGGGGGTAAGCCGATAAAAGGACTCGGGTTGCCCGTCGAACCAGGACCCGGAGGGGACAGATTGGGCCGGCAGCCAGTTCACATACAGCAGCAGGGCCACACAGATATTGCGTACAATAAGAGGCGAAGACCCCGGCAGGGTCAAAGTAACTCAGAGTTCCCATACAGACTCCGGTGACAGGACTGGTTGTAAATCCCTTTTTGTTAAAGTAAACTGGTTAAACGTTTCAGTGCCTCAGTCTTTCATTTGGACAATAGCCATCTATCCAGGATTGGGATCATCACCGCTGGGAGAACCTGCTGCTGATCAAGTAAGTGCCTGTTCCCTCACGATACCCTTTACACTGTGCATTGCCTGAGGCCACAGCACCGGGTCAAGCCACCCGTGACATCCCCCTCAAGAGACAGACCCCATTGGTCCGGTGCTGGGTACCCCGGTCTCTCGGGCGTCACATTTGGCGTCACGAACAGGATAGAGCCAGCCCATATACCGGGTATTGTGTGCCGTGATTGGAGCCCAAAACTTTGAAAACTTGGATGAAAAATCGTGAAAATTGACTTTATTAAAGAAAATTCCATTTCCCATTAAAAACTATTGAAAGTGACTTTTCCCCATTGGTTATAATGGAGTAAAGATGGCCGCCATCCCCTGAGGTAATCACCTCATAACCGTTAGGCGCGAGACTGTTAATTGAGCTATGCCATTACCTGAGCCCCAGTCTAACTGAAAAACTTCAGAATCCGCCATTACAGAGCGCGCGGCGGGCGGGAGCAGCAGGGGGCGTGTCATTGTGGGTGAAACCAAGCTGAGCGCTCTGACGTCAGAGCAAGGGGAAAACCAATCCTGCTGCACAGCAGAACGAATCTACACTATCCCGACGGAAGCGGAGGACCGGAAGGGTCCGGATTAACTAAGGGGGCACAGTATGTCGCAGCACGGAGACGCCGCAGCACCCGAAGGCACTAATGCAGCTGAAAGACAGAGTGTCGATAGAGCGTCTGGTAGTGCAGCGGTGCAAGGAGTGGCGCCCATCATGCCGGTGCTGATGCCATATACCCCAGGTGGCCCGTGGCTTCCAATGTATGAAGGTGAGCCTAATACCCTTGACGATTTCAGAGAAAAGATGCTGGCCCATTTTAACATGTTCCCCGTGGGTGAAGTTCAGCGTGTTAGTCTCCTGATGATGCAGTTAAGTGGCCATGCTAAGCGAGAAGTCACAGCATGGGCAGCTGATCTAAAAGGCACTGTTGAACGCATATTTGCTGGATGAAAAGCTACATTTGAAACCACTGCCAGCAGCAAAGCTAAAATACGATTCTTTAATTGCAAACAAAAAGTTAATGAGGGCATGAGAGACTTTGCCTTAAACCTGCAGGAAGCCCTTAAATCACTTACACTGGCTGAACCCATTTTTAACACCGGAGCTGATAAACTGCTAAGAGATCAATTTATGGAGGGCGTTAAACTAGAAGAAGAGGGGACGGGAAGAAAAACATTAGACTTGAACAAAGAAGATCCAGGAAAACATACTCAGAAGGGAGGTAAGAACATTTCTAAAACAATCCACAGTGAGGAGATTGGAACAAAACAAAATCCTCTAAACTGCATGCTCGCAAACGCCAGAAGCCTGACAAACAAGATGGAAGAACTAGAAGCAGAAATATCTACAGGTAACTTTGACATAGTGGGAATAACCGAGACATGGTTAGATGAAAGCTATGACTGGGCAGTTAACTTACAGGGTTACAGTCTGTTTAGAAAGGATCGTAAAAATCGGAGAGGAGGAGGGGTTTGTCTCTATGTAAAGTCTTGTCTAAAGTCCACTTTAAGGGAGGATATTAGCGAAGGAAATGAGGATGTCGAGTCCATATGGGTCGAAATTCATGGAGGGAAAAATGGTAACAAAATTCTCATTGGGGTCTGTTACAAACCCCCAAATATAACAGAAACCATGGAAAGTCTACTTCTAAAGCAGATAGATGAAGCTGCAACCCATAATGAGGTCCTGGTTATGGGGGACTTTAACTACCCGGATATTAACTGGGAAACAGAAACCTGTGAAACCCATAAAGGCAACAGGTTTCTGCTAATAACCAAGAAAAATTATCTTTCACAATTGGTGCAGAATCCAACCAGAGGAGCAGCACTTTTAGACCTAATACTATCTAATAGACCTGACAGAATAACAAATCTGCAGGTGGTCGGCCATCTAGGAAATAGCGACCACAATATTGTACAGTTTCACCTGTCTTTCACTAGGGGGACTTGTCAGGGAGTCACAAAAACACTGAACTTTAGGAAGGCAAAGTTTGACAAGCTTAGAGATGCCCTTAATCTGGTAGACTGGGACAATATCCTCAGAAATAAGAATACAGATAATAAATGGGAAATGTTTAAGAACATCCTAAATAGGCAGTGTAAGCGGTTTATACCTTGTGGGAATAAAAGGACTAGAAATAGGAAAAACCCAATGTGGCTAAACAAAGAAGTAAGACAGGCAATTAACAGTAAAAAGAAAGCATTTGCACTACTAAAGCAGGATGGCACCATTGAAGCTCTAAAAAACTATAGGGAGAAAAATACTTTATCTAAAAAACTAATTAAAGCTGCCAAAAAGGAAACAGAGAAGCACATTGCTAAGGAGAGTAAAACTAATCCCAAACTGTTCTTCAACTATATCAATAGTAAAAGAATAAAAACTGAAAATGTAGGCCCCTTAAAAAATAGTGAGGAAAGAATGGTTGTAGATGACGAGGAAAAAGCTAACATATTAAACACCTTCTTCTCCACGGTATTTACGGTGGAAAATGAAATGCTAGGTGAAATCCCAAGAAACAATGAAAACCCTATATTAAGGGTCACCAATCTAACCCAAGAAGAGGTGCGAAACCGGCTAAATAAGATTAAAATAGATAAATCTCCGGGTCCGGATGGCATACACCCACGAGTACTAAGAGAACTAAGTAATGTAATAGATAAACCATTATTTCTTATTTTTAGGGACTCTATAGCGACAGGGTCTGTTCCACAGGATTGGCGCAGAGCAAATGTGGTGCCAATATTCAAAAAGGGCTCTAAAAGTGAACCTGGAAATTATAGGCCAGTAAGTCTAACCTCTATTGTTGGTAAAATATTTGAAGGGTTTCTGAGGGATGTTATTCTGGATTATCTCAATGAGAATAACTGTTTAACTCCATATCAGCATGGGTTTATGAGAAATCGCTCCTGTCAAACCAATCTAATCAGTTTTTATGAAGAGGTAAGCTATAGGCTGGACCACGGTGAGTCATTGGACGTGGTATATCTCGATTTTTCCAAAGCGTTTGATACCGTGCCGCACAAGAGGTTGGTACACAAAATGAGAATGCTTGGTCTGGGGGAAAATGTGTGTAAATGGGTTAGTAACTGGCTTAGTGATAGAAAGCAGAGGGTGGTTATAAATGGTATAGTCTCTAACTGGGTCGCTGTGACCAGTGGGGTACCGCAGGGGTCAGTATTGGGACCTGTTCTCTTCAACATATTCATTAATGATCTGGTAGAAGGTTTACACAGTAAAATATCGATATTTGCAGATGATACAAAACTATGTAAAGCAGTTAATACAAGAGAAGATAGTATTCTGCTACAGATGGATCTGGATAAGTTGGAAACTTGGGCTGAAAGGTGGCAGATGAGGTTTAACAATGATAAATGTAAGGTTATACACATGGGAAGAAGGAATCAATATCACCATTACACACTGAATGGGAAACCACTGGGTAAATCTGACAGGGAGAAGGACTTGGGGATCCTAGTTAATGATAAACTTACCTGGAGCAGCCAGTGCCAGGCAGCAGCTGCCAAGGCAAACAGGATCATGGGGTGCATTAAAAGAGGTCTGGATACACATGATGAGAGCATTATACTGCCTCTGTACAAATCCCTAGTTAGACCGCACATGGAGTACTGTGTCCAGTTTTGGTCACCGGTGCTCAGGAAGGATATAATGGAACTAGAGAGAGTACAAAGGAGGGCAACAAAATTAATAAAGGGGATGGGAGAACTACAATACCCAGATAGATTAGCGAAATTAGGATTATTTAGTCTAGAAAAAAGACGACTGAGGGGCGATCTAATAACCATGTATAAGTATATAAGGGGACAATACAAATATCTCGCTGAGGATCTGTTTATACCAAGGAAGGTGACGGGCACAAGGGGGCATTCTTTGCGTCTGGAGGAGAGAAGGTTTTTCCACCAACATAGAAGAGGATTCTTTACTGTTAGGGCAGTGAGAATCTGGAATTGCTTGCCTGAGGAGGTGGTGATGGCGAACTCAGTCGAGGGGTTCAAGAGAGGCCTGGATGTCTTCCTGGAGCAGAACAATATTGTATCATACAATTAGGTTCTGTAGAAGGACGTAGATCTGGGGATTTATTATGATGGAATATAGGCTGAACTGGATGGACAAATGTCTTTTTTCGGCCTTACTAACTATGTTACTATGTTACTATGTTATGACTCTACACCCCTTCTCACCGGGGGCATGTGAGCATGCTTGTTTTTAAGAACCCTGAATTGACATTTGCTCAATTAAAGGAGAGCGCTATACGTCTCCAGCTGGCAGAGGCACCTCGGGATCAGGATCCTGCGCAACCTATGGCAGAGGCACCTCAACAGCAGGGAGTGCCAGTGACATCAGCTATGTCCGGGGCCATTGCTAAGCCCCTGGGGCCCAGTACTAATGAGGCTCTTCAACAAAAGCTTGACTCTTTAACTGATGTTTTTGCTTCAATGGCTAAAACCATGCAGGAGATGAGAGGACCCAAGATAGAGTTCGCAAACCGTAGAGAGGATGTTCCATGGATGAGACCCCGGAGATACCCGACATGGAGAGGACGACCCCGCGACCGCTACCAACCGGATGGACAGCCCATTTGCCGCCGTTGCCAGCAGCCAGGCCACTTTGCACGAGATTGTGATTTAAACGGGAATCCCCTGTGAATGCGGGCCGCTTCGCAAGAATGAACTTTCAAGGCCCAACACCCTGGCACGACAGGTACATCGGAGGACGACCCATTATCCCTATCGTGCTGGACGGAATTCCCCTCAACGCTTTGCTGGACACAGGTTCCCAGATTTCATCTATACCGTATATCCTTTATAAGAGGTACTGGGCTGATGCAGATATTGATAAAGGGCCCTCTGATGTTGAACTAGATATATGGGCCAGTAATGGTAAGTTGGTACCGAAACTAGGATTCAGGGAGATGACCATAAAGATTGGTAAAGTAGAATTGAAGAAACAGGGTATAATTGTTGTTGATGTTGACCGGCGGAACTGTGAACCAACTGTATTGATAGGAATGAATGTGTTAGAGAACTGCTTTTCCGAAGTTATTTCTGTCTTACAGCAAATTGCTGAAACTGCCCAATCCTGCCAGCAGAGAGTTCTCCAAAGGGAAATAAAAGTATTGATGTTAAGGCAACAGGTAGAAGTTGCAGGTGGAGAAATCGGCAGTGTGAGGGTAAGTGATCCAACGTCTATTGTAATCCCACCAAAAACAGAAATGCTGGTATGGTGTAGAGCAGCCATTGGTACTAAGGGACGAGATTATCAAGCCTTAATAGAACCAGTGTACACCGACAGCAGGCCCACTATACTCACAGCACGAGGGGTAGTCGAGGTACACCGGGGACGAGTGCCGGTACGACTTTTGAACTGTGGAGAGGAAGAGGTCACTTTGCCAAGGTATGCTACAGTGCCAAAGCTATATACTGTTGACAACAATGCCATCACAACCATTGAGCCCTTAGAACCAACCTGTCAGGTGGAAGGCAACGGCTCAGACGGAGAATTGGAGGATTGGTGTCAACAGCTACACGTGGGCATAAATTCAACACCTACCCATCAAAAACAAGGGGTGTATAGGCTAGTGACGGAATATGAACAAGTCTTCAGTAAACACCCATTGGACTTCGGACGGATAGAAGGGGTAGAACACACAATCCCCACCAGTGACCATCCCCCAATAAAAGAAAGATATAGACCCATACCGCCCGCTCACTATCAATGTGCAAAAGATATGCTGAGGGAGATGAAACAGGCCGGGGTAATAAGAGACAGCTGTAGCCCCTGGGCGGCCCCTCTAGTGCTTGTCAAAAAAAAGGACGGAACCATGAGAATGTGCGTAGACTACCGGCGGATTAATAACATCACCCATAAAGACGCCTACCCCTTGCCTAGGATAGAAGAGTCCTTGACTGCTTTGAAATCTGCTAATTATTTTTCCACCTTAGACTTAACAAGCGGGTATTGGCAAGTCCCTGTGGCTGAGAGAGATAAGGAAAAGACGGCATTCACCACACCAATGGGTCTATGTGAATTTAATCGCATGCCATTCGGACTCTGCAACGCATCCGGTACCTTCCAGCGGCTGATGGAATGCTGCCTCGGACACAAGAACTTCGAGACCGTCCTCCTGTACCTAGATGATGTGATCGTCTACTCAAAGACTTATGAACAACACTTAATAGACCTGGCAGAAGTGTTCGAAGCCTTATCCAGGTATGGCATGAAAGTCAAGCCATCCAAATGTCACCTTCTCAAGCCAAAGGTACAGTACCTGGGACACATCGTGAGTTCGGAGGGAGTAGCACCGGATCCCGAGAAAATAAGCGCCATAAGGGATTGGCCAAGACCTACCAACGCAAAAGAAGTGAGGCAATTCCTGGGATTGGTGGGTTACTATCGCAGATTTATAAAAGGATTTACCAAATTGGCAGCACCCTTGCAAGACGCCTTGGTAGGGCAGACGAAGAAACCTTCAAACCGAAACCCTCCTTTTCAGTGGAACGATGAAAGGGAAGACTCCTTTGAACAACTAAAGAAGGCACTAACCGGAGAAGAGGTTCTGGCATACCCAGATTACCATCAACCTTTCATCCTCTACACCGATGCCAGTAATGTGGGACTAGGAGCGGTGCTGTCACAAAAGCAAGAAGGTCGGGAGAAAGTCATCGCCTTTGCAAGTAGAAAGCTCCGGCCTACTGAAAGAAATCCAGAAAATTATAGCTCCTTCAAATTGGAACTACTGGCAGTAGTTTGGGCTGTGACTGAACGTTTCAAACACTATCTGGCTGCTGCAGAATTTATTGTCTATACTGACAACAATCCGTTGACCCACCTGGACACAGCCAAATTAGGTGCGTTAGAACAGCGATGGATAGCCCGGTTATCTAATTACAACTTCAAGATCAAGTATCGAGCAGGTCGCAAGAATGGAAATGTCGATGCCCTATCCCGGATGCCACACTTGAGAGATGTAGAAGAAGAAACGGGGGAGCTTGAAGAAATTGAACTACCAGCCTTCCATCATCCCAAGGCAAAACATCATCAGTCAAGTACCTATCAGAAACAACAAGAGGTGAATTTTAATCCGTTAGCACACCATAGATGGGCTGACACCCAAGAAAGCAATCCGGCTGTGAAGTTGGTGAAGGAACTGTTAACTGAGCAAAGTGCATATCCCGATGAGGATGCCCCAGAAGAGACGCATCAACTCTGGAAAGAGTGAGGCAAAATGTTCCTGTATCAAGGGAAGCTCTGTAGAAGGTACACCAATCCGAAAACACATGAATTGGTTTGGCAGATTATCATGCCTAAACAAGATGTCAAGATGGTCCTCGAAGCTTACCATAATGGTGCTGGTCACTTCGGTTGGAAAAGTTAGAAGTACTTCTAAGAGAAAGATTTTATTGGGTCGGGATGAGAAAATCAATCGAACAGTGGTGCAGAAATTGTGGCCCGTGCAACCTCAGAAGAAACGATCAAAAGAACCAAAGAGCACCACTGCAGCCCATAATCACCAAACAACCACTTGAACTTGTAGACATGGACCACATGAAGTTGACACCAAGCCGGTCCGGCTATGTCTATGCCTTGACCATCGTGGACCATTATTCACGCTTCTTGGTAGTAGTACCCGTAAAAGATCTGACAGCAAAAACAGCAGCCAAAGCGTTCCAAATGTACTTTTGTAGACCCCATGGATATCCGGAACAGGTTCTCACCGACCAAGGTACAGCCTTTGAATCAGAGATCTTCAGAGAATTCTGTAATATGTATGGTTGCAAAAAGATCCGGACGACGGCCTATCATCCACAAACAAACGGTTTATGCGAGAAGATGAACCATATTGTAATAGAACTACTAAAGACTTTACCTGAGACAGAAAGGAATCAATGGCCAGAGAAATTGCCTGACTTGGTGGATCTGTATAATCATATCCCGGTGAGCTCCACCAATTGCACCCCAGCTTACCTTATGCGTGCAAGACCCGGCCAATTACCAATCGATCTAGAAATGGGAATTCTGAAACCAGACGCAGAAGTCCAAGACTCCAATTGGGATATCATACGGCAAAAGCAGTATCGCCAAGTGCAAGAGAGTGTGGAAAGAAGCCTTCAGCAAACTAGAGAAAGACAAGAGCGAACTTTCAACCAGAATGCTCTAGCGACCCCATTAAGACCGGGTGACCAAGTGCTCAAGAGAAATCGTCGAACCAATAAACTAGACAATCAGTGGGAAGCCGTACCCTACACAGTTTTACCAACAAGAATGGATAATCCTAAAATGTGCCTCATTAGCAAAAACGGGGGCTTAACATCTGTACTAGTGTCAAGAGACAATCTTAAATTATGTCCGGAAGCATTGAAAGAGCCAGAAGTTGTCCAGCCAGAACCAGAAGTTATTCAACCCATACAGGTTCAACCAGTAAAGGAAAAAGAAGAGGAAATGTATCACACTTGTATAGGAGACTTTCCCAAAACCCTACTAACATACCATGGTGCAGTAGTGGTTCCCATGGTGGCCTTTTACCCAACACCGAACCCAATACCAGAAGTCCCAAGACAGGAAGAGGTTGACCCCGTACTACGGGAGGTTCCAGGTCAGGAAGAACAGATTCCTGATCAGAGTAATCCCATTCACGGTGGACTTGCCAATTCCATAGTCGTGGAATTATCTTTAGCAGAGTGGGCAGATACTACATCCGCAGTAGACAGTAGTACACCACATGAAGAGACACCGCTATTAGGTAGATCACAGCGTAGTACCCAGGGTCAATTACCGGCCAGGTATGCGGATTACCAACTATAAAACTATAGTCATTGTTATCATTCTGCAACGTTTAAGCCCAGTACCTACAGAGACTTGTCTGTATGAACTTCTTGCATATTCTTGAACTTTTTATCAGCCCGGAGGCACTAAATCAAAGCTCCGGAAAGACTGCTTTTTGAACTTTGCTTTTTGCTCTTTTTGAACTTTCTTTAGACTTTATATTGGTAACTCCGTTGGAAAAATGGAACTAAATTCTTGGACACAAAGTGCAGTGCCTTTCCTAGTACCTTCAAGGATAGAACTGTATTCATGGACGCTATTTGAAGTGACTTTTTACAGAACTCTATTTTTGTTTCCTTGAGTGGTTTTTGTAACTTTTCATTTTTAAGACTCTGTACATATTAATTGTTATTTCAAAATGTTATCGTCCCACAGTCCCGGAGTACTGTTCTTAACTAAGGGGGAATGTGGCACCCCTAGGGGTATTTGCCACAAAAACAGTTACTGACACTGGATACAAATACTAAAATAGCAAGACTGCACTACCACCTCCGGCCAGAAGGGGGAGCTCCAGAGACTCCCCTTGATCTATTCTGGTCTGAGAGAAGAACTGGCAGTTGGGCTAAGGAGCTGAAAGTGAGAGGTCATACAGCTGAATTTCTAACAGCCCTATGACGGTTTCCAGGCCCAAATCACCGGCCTGAGGAGAAGAGGGATAGAGAAAAAGGACATTGTGAGAACCGGGTAGCATTAATCACTACCCAGAACAGGCGCAAAGACGGATACCGGATCCGTGGCTGTATTCATTACATATAATACAGCAACCGGAAAAACGTGAGGTGATATCAGCTTCACTAGGGCCGGACGCAGCAACAGACACAGAGTTCAGTGGTACTCCCGGAGGGGGTAAGCCGATAAAAGGACTCGGGTTGCCCGTCGAACCAGGACCCGGAGGGGACAGATTGGGCCGGCAGCCAGTTCACATACAGCAGCAGGGCCACACAGATATTGCGTACAATAAGAGGCGAAGACCCCGGCAGGGTCAAAGTAACTCAGAGTTCCCATACAGACTCCGGTGACAGGACTGGTTGTAAATCCTTTTTTGTTAAAGTAAACTGGTTAAACGTTTCAGTGCCTCAGTCTTTCATTTGGACAATAGCCATCTATCCAGGATTGGGATCATCACCGCTGGGAGAACCTGCTGCTGATCAAGTAAGTGCCTGTTCCCTCACGATACCCTTTACACTGTGCATTGCCTGAGGCCACAGCACCGGGTCAAGCCACCCGTGACATCCCCCTCAAGAGACAGACCCCATTGGTCCGGTGCTGGGTACCCCGGTCTCTCGGGCATCACAAGTGCACAAATACATAGTGCCAGACAGTGCCCAGAAGGCGCCATACAGTGTACAGATACACAGCGCCATACAATGTCCAGATAGCGCCATACAGTGTACAGATACACAGCGCCATACAGTGCCCAGATAGTGCCATACAGTGTACAGATAAAAAGTGACAGACAATGCCCAGATAGCGCCATACAGTGTACAGATACACAGTGCCAGACAATGCCCAGAAAGTGCCATACAGTGTACAGAGACAAAGTGCCAAACAATGCCCAGATAGCGCCATACAGTGTACAGATACACAGTGCCAAACAATGCCCAGATAGCACCATACAGTTTACAAATACACAGTGCCCAGATAGCGCCATACAGTGTACAGATGCAATGACAGACTATGCCTCGATAGCGCCATACAGTGAACAGATACACAGTGACATACAATGCCCAGAAAGCACCATACAGTGTACAGATGCACAGTGCCAGACAATGCCCAGATAGTGTCATACAGTGTACAGATACAGTGACAGACAGTGCTCAGATAGCACCATACAGTGTACAGATACGCAGTGCCAGACAATGCCCAGATAGCGCCATACAATGCACAGATACACAGTGCCAGACAATGCCTCGATAGCGTCATACAGTGTACAAATACATAGTGTTCTGATAGAGCCATACAGTGTACAGATGCACAGTGCCCGACAATGCCCAGATAGCACCATACAGTGCACAGATACACAGCGTCATACAATGCCCAGATAGCGCCATACAGTGCACATATACATAGCGCTAGATAGTGCCCAGAAAGTGCCATACAGTGTACAGATACACAGCGCCATACAGTGCCCAGATAGTGCCATACAGTGTACAGATACAAAGTGACAGACAATGCCAAGATAGCGCCATACAGTGTACAGATACAAAGTGCCAAACAATGCCCAGATAGCGCCATACAGTGCACAGATACACAGTGCCAGACAATGCCCAGATAGCACCATACAGTGTACAAATACACAGTGCCCAGATAGCGCCATACAGTGTACAGATACAGTGACAGACTATGCCCAGATAGCGCCATACAGTGAACAGATACACAGTGACATACAATGCCCAGATAGCGCCATAAAGTGTACAGATGCACAGCGCCAGACAATGCTCAAATAGTGCCATACAGTGTACAGATACAAAGTGACAGACAATGCCCAGATAGCGTCATACAGTGCACAGATACAGTGACAGACAGTGCTCAGATAGCACCATACAGTGTACAAATACATAGTGTTCAGATAGCGCCATACAGTGTACAGATGCACAGTGCCAGACAATGCCCAGTTAGCACCATACAGTGCACAGATACACAGCGCCATACAATGCCCAGATAGCACCATACAGTGCACAAATACATAGCGCCTTACAGTGTACAGATACACAGCGCCATACAATGTTCAGATAGTGCTATACAGTGTACAGATACACAGTGCCATACAGTGCCCAGATAGTGCCATACAGTGTACAGATAAAAAATTACAGACAATGCCCAGATAGCGAAAATACAGTGTCCAGATACAAAGTGACAGACAATGCCATGATAGCGCCATACAGTGTACAGATACACAGTGCCAGACAATGCCCAGATAGTGCCATACAGTGTACAGAGACAAAGTGACAGACAATGCTCAGCGCCATACAGTGCCCAGATACAAAGTGCCAGACAATGCCCACATACAGAGTACAGATACACAGTGCCCAGATAGTGCCATAGAGTGCTCAGATACAAAGTGCCAGACAATGCCCAGAAAGCACCATACAGTGTACAGACACACAGTGACAGACAATGCAGATAGTGCCATAGTGCCATACAGAGTACAGATACACAATGCCCAGATAGCGCCATACATTGTACAGATACACAGTGACCAGATAGTACCATACAGTGCTCAGATACAAAGTGCCAGACAATGCCCAGAAAGCACCATAGAGTGTACAGACACACAGTAACAGACAATGCAGATAGTGCCATACATTGTACAGGTACACAGTGCCAGACAATGCCCAGATAGTGGGACGCCCCGGCAGGGCAGCGGGGTACTCGATACCGGGTCTGGTCTTAAAGGGGAAGTCACGGTGGCTGCGACCCGGTTCGTGGCCCTGGACGCCCAATTAAGGGGACGGCTTTTAAGGGAAAAGTGTTTATAAGTCTGTCGTGACGCCACCTGTGGTGTTCGGTCAATAGTGGGACCAATGCTGCGTTAAAGGAGTCCTCTGGGGATGTTATTACAGCACTGATGGTACACTTCCCACAGGTGAAGCAAAGTCCCCAGGGGTCCTAAGGTGTATGGTGGTGATGATGGTTGCCGGTAAATGAGTAAAGGACACAAGTTGTAAGTATTTACCTGGTTTACTGTAGTTGGCAGCCCACAGTCCACGGCACCGGCAACAGGTACATAGGAGTCCAGGCAGCCCGGAAAGAAGCGGAATCCCCTTGGCAAGTCAGGTTAGGAGCCTTCCATTATGCGCTTGCAAAAGTCCCTTGCTGCCTGAAGTGTTCCAAACAAAGTTCTAATTCTTTCAGTTCTTTCTCCTGTCCTGGGACAGGTACCTGTATGGCAGGCAGCTTGAGCCGTACTTTCTGGGGTCTCTACACGGTGACTCCAGGCTCCAGGATGCTGCTGTGCCACAGACGTAATTTCACTCTAGCCTTGGGCTCCCGGTACCCGGTTTCTGCGCTTCGGCTCTGAGAGTGCCCGGTCACAGTTCCCTTCTAAGCCCTGTTCCTCTCCTCTGCTCCTTTCCTGTCTGTCCTCCATACTGTCTGCACCAGACTAAGGCTAGTTTCACATCTGCGTTCGAATCCGCATCCGCAAAGTGCAGGAAAAAATCCATAGAAACACGTGCAAACGCAGCGTTTTCAGACACATGCGGGAACGCATGCGGTTAATAAAACGCCGCGTTTTCACACTTTATGCGTTTTGTCATGTGTTTGCCTTTTTTGTGCGGTGGAAAATTTTACAGGAGAAAAATCTAGATAACCAGACACCGCCAATGGGACTACAGAGGGCGTGTATTATGGGATATCTATATATAGACCCTAGGACTGCTGAAATCTTAACAGTGTGCTACTGTATCCTGTGTCATGATGAATCTTCGCATGGAGAGCTTTTATTTCAACCTGGATTTAAGCATCAAGCTGTTTCTTGCCTGTGCGTTTGCTTGGGAGCAACACAGAAATCGCGAAAGATGGAGGACACGGCGTAGGCGTTTTTGGCGACACC
This sequence comes from Ranitomeya imitator, assembly GCF_032444005.1. Lineage (NCBI taxonomy): Eukaryota > Metazoa > Chordata > Amphibia > Anura > Dendrobatidae > Ranitomeya > Ranitomeya imitator. Next base: position 640,756,274 of record NC_091282.1, on the reverse strand, counting down.
CCATTATCGAACTACGTGAGAGCCGTGGAGCCTATCACACGCTATATGTCAAGCTTAATGCCAACCCGGACAAATTCCTGGAATACACAAGGATGTCGCAAGACTCTTTCCGGGATTTGCTTGATCGTGTCCAAGGAGCCATCCGGAGACAGGACACCCAGCTCCGTAGAGCGATTCCACCAGAAGAACGTCTGCTGGTTACATTAAGGTACGTTACAATTCTAAACAAATGCCAGTTTGGTTGTTCTGACATGTATTCTTTGTATTTTCATTTATGTCTTTAGCAGTACAACACCATAAATAGAATTGATTGTAAAGTTTTTTTTATTTATTTTGTTACAGATTTCTGGCAACCGGAGAGAGTTTATCATCCCTCCACTTCCAATACCGGCTTGGAATTTCCACTCTGTCCGGAATAGTTGCAGACACCTGCCGGGCTTTGTGGAATGTTCTCCGGGATGAGTTTATACCCATACCCACCGTGGACATGTGGATTGAAATTGCTGAAAAATTCTGGAGTGTGTGTGATTTCCCCAACTGTTTTGGAGTGGTGGAAAGAAAGCACATCCGCATTATCAAACCAGCCAGAACAGGATCGGAGTACTTCAACTATAAAAAAAAAAAATTTCTGTTGTGCTCATGGCAATAGCAGATGCGGACTGTCGCTTCATCGCCGTGGACATTGGAGCTTTTGGCCGTGGCAACGATTCCCAGACTTTCAAGAACTCGGATATGGGGCGCCGTGTGTATGGCAAAAATTGTAATTTTCCACGGCCACGACCTCTCCCCAACACTCAAGGTCCACCGATGCCATTGGTTATGGTTGGGGATGAGGCCTTTCAGATGTGTGAAAACCTACTGAAGCCATAATTCAGTCGGGGCTTGAGCCACACTAAAAGGCTCTTTAACTACAGCCCGAAGAACAGTAGAGTGTACCTTTGGGATTCTAGTCTCAAAATGGCGCATTCTTGCAACAGCCATTAATCTAAAAATGGAGACAGTCGATGAGGTGGTCAAAGCCTGTATGGTTCTCCACAATTACATAATGGCTAAGGAGTGACCCAACATTGAACTGGATGAACCAGTTGCAAACCCATTGCCAGATTACCAGCATCACCCACTGCGGTCAACTGCTGAAGTTGGCCACATGCGGAACCAATTTGCTGCCTTTTTTTATTCTGATATTGGACGTGTGGCATGGCAGGGCAATATTGTGTAAAAAGGCCTGTTGGGTTTGGGTCTGTACCAGTTACGTTTTAAATGTTACTAATATTTGTTGTTAATAAACTTTATATTTTTGGTATCTTGACCGTGTCTCCTATGTATTTCTTCTACAAACCACTTAGGTTGTTAGTGGTAAGGTTGTTGACGTCATTGCATCCTGATTCTGTTCTGCAGTATCTATTGGACGCAGACTGAAGAGACGATAGCTGTTTAATACAAAACAGATCTATACTTATCAAGTCAGGTGTCAGAAATAATGAATTCATGATGCACATATAACAGCCTTATGAATTTACTATTTCTGACACATGTCCAGGTGAGCAGAGATATGCCTTGTATGACCGCCATCGTCCCTTCACTTTGTGTGAAATAGATTTCCATCGCATAAGAGAAAATACAAGGCAGTTCTGTACTCACCAGGTCAGGTGTCCTAACTAATGAGTTTTTGGACACATGGCCTGTTGAGTATAGTTCTGCATTGTATGCAGCGAAATACACAATTAACCAAACATTTTGGGGGGCAAAAAACATTATTATTTATTTTTATAACAAAAAAAAATTAACTGCGCCTGCTTGGGGTAGAGTGCTGGAAACGGGGGTATGTAGCTGTGAAGCTTGAGTCACTGTGGATGACGCAGGGGTGGCAGGAGAAGGGGCAATTAAATTACTGGGGTGTGGCAGATCGGGGATGGTGCTTGACGCATGAGAGGGCTGAGACACACTGGAAGGGTGATACAAACCTGACATAACAGACACATTGGGAGGTGAGGGGGAGGAATAAAAATAGTCCGCTTTTTTTTTCCTTTTTGGGATCGGTGCTGCTGTCTGGGGAGCCTCGGCGGGCTCATTTCTTGCGGCCTGGTCATAGTGGCCAAACTGTCACTGTCTTTTTCCCGCTGCTGCTGCTGCATGGTTGCGGTAGGAGTTTGGAAGGCCATGCCAGGGTCCTGCTGCATCGTTGTGGCGGAGCGGAAGGCCATGCCAGGGTCCTGCTGCATCGTGGTGGCGGAGCGGAAGGGAATGCCAAGGTCCTGATGCATCGTGGTGGCGGAGCGGAAGGGAATGCCAGGGTCCTGCTGCATTGTGGTGGCAGAGCGGAAGGGAATGCCAGGGTCCTGCTGCATCGTGGTGGCTGAGGGGATGGGAATGCGAGGGTCCTGCTGCATCGTGGTGGTGGAGCGGAAGGCCATGCCAGGTTCCTGCTGCTGCATGGTGGTGTCAGTGGAGGAGGTCCAAGCAGGAGCAGCAGTTGTCATGGTGGTGCCGGTGGGCTGTCCTACAGCACTCGGCATGGTGGTGGTGCTGTAGTGGTGTCCGGCAGTGCTTGAAATGGAGGTGGCCGTGCAGTGGTATGCAGCAGAGGTCGGCATTGAGGTCAAGCGTGACAGTGTAGGCACAGGTGGATATGCCGCCACTGTCTGCTGAAACTACTGACTCTGCTTCATAGCCTGCACGTAAGCAGCATTGCAGGCCTGCATGACACTAAGGCCGGAGTCACACTACAGTGAGATACGGCCGAGTCTCGCAGGTTAAAAACAAGCTCTTGCACCGGCACTCCGGAGCGGAGCGTGCAGCTCCATGTATTGCTGTGTGGCCGCACGCTCCACTCTGGAGTGCTGGTGCCAGAGCTTTGTTTTAACCTGCGAGACTGGGCCGTATCTCGCTGTGTGTGATCCCGGCCTAAGATGGAGATCAGGAGTAAGGTGTTCCAACATGTCCTGTTCAATTTGATTAAGAAAATGATGTGCTGGCCTCTGGAGGTCGGCTTTTACTTGGTCAAGGCTTTTGGTGACCTCCTGGATACGTGTATTCATATGGCTAATGGCAGTATCCATTCGGTCACCCAAAGCCTTGAGTTCATCGTGAAAAACCGAGCTCAAGTGCAAAAACTCGGGCATGAGTGACCTGTCCGATGCCCTCTGCCCCTGCCGGGAGGAGCCCAAAAAAAGGGGCAGAGGCAGGGGAAAGGGGAGCACCTGATGGACCAGCTTCCTGGTCTCCAGTTAGTGTGGCAGGCCCACTTGCTGCAGCGCTACTAGATGGCTGGGATGGGTCCATGGCTGTCTGATGAAGGACCGCTCCAGAACCTGGGTCAACAGTGCTGCTCCATGTGCTGTGAAAAAAAGAAAAAAAAATTAATACCAAAAATTTACAAAACGCCAACTCCTGTGGAATAGAAACAAACAGATTATGGCAATACAACACAACCTAATATACCAAAAAAATACTTACGATCTCTGGGCAAGGACCGGTCTTAAAAATGCCAGAATGCGGTGGTATTTATATTTTCGGATCCTTGCTCCAGAACCACTGGGAACACGGCTCTCTTGATGCAGGTCCTTGTTGAAGTGGTCCTTCATCGAACGCCAACGTGTTTTGACTTTGACACCGTTGAAAAAACAAAAAATAATGGTTAGACAATTAACTTTTGGCCATGCTCACACAACTGTGTGTGATTGAGAGAAACTCCTGAGAGTTTCTGTCATCACACACAGTTTAGTGAGCACGGCCAAGGTCTCTGCTGCATTACACTGCATTGCAATACTTACAAAATGCATTTCGGACCCGAGTCGGGGTGTTGTCCCAGCTATCCCACATCGCTTTGGCCACCTCATTCCATAGCCGCCGGATCGTCACGTTGTCCGAGTGCTGGGGAACACGGGTGTCCCACAACGGGACTCGCTCATGGACCAGGGAGATGAGGAGGTCATTTTCAATGATGTCCTCATCTCGTTCTGGAACCTAAAAAATAAATAAAGATATTAATGTTGGGTACATTAACATAAGGAAAAGAAAGAAAACAGAGGCTGAGAAATGGCATGAATAATGAAAGTCAAGATAAAAAAGGAGTCCAGAAGAAAAATGTAAAGAAAGAGGAAAGTAAAGGAAGGAAGATTCAAGAATACTAAAGTGAGGATACAGTAAACAGTCAGCCAGGTATACTTACACGCTGCCGCCTTGCCACCTGACCGTGAACCCGCTGCTCCTGCTCACCCACTGCCGCAGTGGAAGAACTGCTCTAAAAAAAGGAAAAAAATATGGTTCTTACCGATAACAGTATTTCTCTGAGCCCATGACGGCACCACGGAGAGAGGGGATCCGGTCACCAAGGACAGGAAACCTACAGATAAAAAGGGCGGTACCACTCTCCCGCATCAGTTGTTTACTAGAGAACAATGGGAGACTATGGAACAGCTTATTAGTTTCAATATTACTTAACTTAATTGAGATACCGCGTAACCTGTCATAAATAAACTATGGCACTATATTAACGTGCACACCCATGAGTGAAGGGAGGGAATGTACGGGTGCCGTCATGGGCTCAGAGAAATACCGTTATCGGTAATAACTATATTTTTCTCTGTCGCCCATGACGGCACCACGGAGAGATTTCATAGATCTGTACATTCAGGGAGGGACCACCGCTTCCAGAACCCTTTACAGAAAGTAAGGTCCGAAGAGGAGATAAGGTCCAATCTATAGTGCCTATAGAATGTGGAAGGTGATGACCAAGTAGCAGCTCTACATATCTGGTCAATCGAAGCTCCGGCCTTCTCTGCCCAAGAAGCTGCCACTGCTCACGTTGAGTGAGCCTTGACCTCCCCTGGAACAGACATTCCACTTGATGAGTAGGATAGGCTGATAGCATCTGTGATCCATCTCGCCAGAGTAGCTTTGGAGGCTTTTTTCCCCTTTCAGGGATCCTGAAAGCACACAAAAAGAGAGGCATCCTCCCTACTCTCTCTGGAGGCTTCTAAGTACTGCATGAAGCATCTCCTGACATCTAGTGTATGCAATGATTCCTCCTCCCTCTCTAAGACAGTTGTTATTGGAAACTCCCTCTTCTAACTTGGAACCTGAAAGGAAGTTCCTCCAGGTATCCCCCCCCCCCCCCCAGCAGTTTGGTGGTTCCTATATGGTCTTCTCTACTCCTGGAAACATTCACAATCAATATTATGGCTAATATTCTGAGGAGTTGCACCACATAAGTCTGGGTGACCAGCCTTTTGACCATTGCCACATATTAGGGCTCAGAGTACCGGCCCCCGACCACCTGCTCTATATTTCCACGAGGAGGGGACTTGGAGAAGCAACATGTGCCTGTTCAGACTGGATTATCCAGACATGCACCGCGGCGTCTGCCTGCGTCATAAGGGCGCGTTCTCGCCCCGCGCGTGCGCACTAGCCTCCGGTCCTGGACTGCGGGAAGATCAAACCAATAACAGTTAGTACATGGATAATGGCAGAGCATTAGGATGTACACACATTACTCATCCAGGAGATGACGTCTATTCCGAATCCTTAGGTGTTATTGCAACTAAGGAATACGCAATCCGGCAGGTAATATTTCCTAACATCACCAGAGTTGGCCTTCTCATTAGAAACGTTGAAAGGGAAACGTGGATCATCACTCCTATTTTACTGATATTACACGCATATACATATCCTAAGAGGCAAGCTTGTCAGCATTATAGACAGCCATGGAGGGAGTAAAGCAGGATGACATCCCTGGTAACCATAATACAATAGACTTATGGGACGAGAATCTGTCTACTGGATGTTAATCAAGGAAACCAGCCCGATTGTCACATGTGGGATTGGGAAGGATTTTTTCCTTCCACCTCTTGGTATTTTCTGCTCCCAGGACAGTAGTCTGTGTCTTTATAGGTTGAGAAAAACTGTTCCATACGGAAGAACTGCTAATTTACTCAGACAATTCAAGTAAAGCTGCTTGCTAAGCCCTGTTGTAAAGAATGAATCAACAGAAGTTAGAACTGGGTACAAAACCACTAGGACTCTATAAGCCAGGGTTGGGGCCCAAGACAAAAATGTGAAATGGTAGAACAACGATATGCCTTGTGCGAGGCTGCATAACCTAAATCAGAAGGTCTAACCCAGAGCCAACCGAAGTACTAGAAAGCACAGAGGCACTATGATATTAATGATACCCCCTGAGCACAGGGGCACTGAAGCAATATGCAATAAGATGACCGTAAGCACACATTTTGATGCATGGAGGCGCTATTGATGCAATGTGAAGCAAAAGCACAATGAAGCACCACGATGCAATATGATGCAATACAATGCATCAAGGCAATATGAAGCACTATGATGCGACATGATGTAATATGATGCAACATGATGCACAGAGGCACTGTCAACTATGATGCACAGAGGCAATAAGAAACACTATAATACGTGATGCACAGAGGCACTATGATGCAATATGATACACAGAGGCACTCGATATGATGTATAGAGGCACAGAGGCACTAAGATGCAACATGATGCACAGAGGCACTCAATATGATGCATAAAAGCACAATGATGCAATATGAAGCAGAGGTACTCAATATGATGCATAAAGGCACAATAATGCAACATGATGCACAGCGGCACTCAATATGATGCATAGAGGCACTGATGCAACATGAAGCACGGAGGCACTTAATATGATGCATAAAGGCACTATGATGTAACATGATGCATAGAGGCTCTCAATATGATGCATAGAGGCACAATAATGCAATATGAAGCACAGATGCACCCAGTATGATGCATAGATGCACTATAGTACAATATGACACCCAGAGGCACTCAGTACGATGCATAGAGGCACCATGATGCAATACAACGCGCAGAGGCACTCAATACGATGCCTAGAGGTACCATGATGCAACATGATACATAGAGGCATGCAATATAATGCATAAAAGCACTATGATGCAATATGATACACAGACATGCCATATAATGCATAGAGGCACCAAGATGCAATATTATGCACAGAGGCACCTAGAATAATGCATAGAGGCACTATGATGCCATATGACACACAGAGGCACCATGCTGCAACATGATGCAGAGGCACGTAACATAAGGCATAGAGGCACCATGATGCAATATGATACGTAGAGGCATGTAATATAATGCATAGAAGCACTATGATGTGACATGATACAGAGACACTCGATATAATGCATAGAAGCAATATAATACATAGACACGCAATATAATGCATAGAGGCACCGTGACACACAGGGGCACTCGGTAAGATGCATAGAGGAATCATAATGCAATGTGTTGCACTCAATACAATGCATAAAAGTATCAACATGCCATATGATGTCCAGCCACACACACAATATAAAGCATAGAGCTACAGTCATGCTTGAAGATGTCAAACCGGCACATAGTTAAAAGCAAAAGAACAATCTCTCAGAGATACTGATAAGCCTCCACTTTGAATAGTATATCTCATTTGTCAGACTGACCCCACCCGAAGGAGCTAACTAATGAGCCTCAGCTGAAGGGCAGTCTTCATGGAGACAAAGTGCTTCATTAAACACTATATGTCCTCCCAAGGCATAGAGTAGTTAAGTTGCAAAGAAAAGTGAGACACCTGTTTATCAGACCCCGCCAAAAAAAGAAAACCATGCTTCCAAAGGTCACTTTGAAGTCCAATCATAAGGCTCTGCGCAGACAAGACATGCAACTAACTTAAGCCAAATCATGAGATGAAGCCTGGACATATGGCCTTATTATAGCCTAGAGGTCCAAGGTCTGGCTGTGTATATGTGAAAACATACCTCGCATATGAAGCTCTAGCACAGCTTAGCACAAAGGCATGAGCTATCAACAGAACCTTCCGCCATGCACTTACCTGTGCTGGCTCCATATCTGCTAAAAAACAGGGGGAGCTGATAACGCCAAGAGCCCATCATGAGGGAAAGCGGCATCCCATCAGGAATGCTGTATTGCTGTCAATGATTTTCTCTCCCCCATGAGGTCCAGGCCTGGCAACCGAAGTAGCGGTGACTTGCCAGTCGGCGTTGGCGCAGAGTGCCTCCACTGCGGGCGGAAGCGCTCCACCCAGGAGTCTTCACTGGTCTCTGTGGCTGAGGGACTCCCCCCGGAGGGTTTAAGCCTCGAGCTCAGCTCCGGTGTTTCTCTGGAGAAGATTCTGGGAGTTTCTCTGGAGAAGATTCTGGGAGAGGCAGCATGCGGCTTTTTTTTTTTTTTCACGCTGCACACCTGGGGCTCCGGCTTTTGCAGATTGCAGGCTTACGCTTCAGGAGGGAGAGCGCCACTCTCCCCGTAACCACAGAGGGACCCCCCTGTATGTTTATAGCTGGTGCGGCATCTCTTTTTTTTTTTTTTGTGTGGCTAGTGCTGCGGTTTGCGCTGCGGCCTGTGCTGCGGCTCGCTTTTTGCTTTCCAGTAGGCCACCGTGCTGCTCCTGCGGTTCCTTTAACAACTGATTACTGAAGCAGCCTCTTTTTATGCGGCGGCGATTCCCGCCGCTTGATTCAATGATGCGCCTGCGCAGAAGCGCCTCTTCCGGCGCCTGCGCAGGAACGCTGTCTGCCGGCGCTTGCGGAGTGTGCCATTATCGCTCTTTCCACCAGCTCGCGCACGCGCACTTTGCTCAAGATGGTGCCGCACATGACCCGCTGCCCACCGGAGCTCCCAGTCTCTTTGCAGCCTGCCCTAACGCGCGGTTCCCTGCACGCCGGTCGGCTATGCAGTGTGCAGGCTGACGCTTCCAAAGGGAGAGCCGCGCTGCTCCTCCCGCAACCACAGAGGGACCCCCCTGGATGTTGCCGCTGCTGCATCTTACCTGGGGAGGTGACCGCGAACTCCATGTCACCTCCCCCACACACCCTAAAGGCCTACTAGCCCCAGCGGTGGTGCCTCGGGTCACCACACCTGCCGAGGCAGAGGGACCCCAGCTGCCTGAGTCGGACTGATTGGCCCCGGAATCCCACGACGATCTTCCTTCTGGTAAGTCTGTAGGTCTCCCATCAAGGACAGGAAACCAACTAATGCGGGAGAGTGGTACCGCCCTTTTTATCTGTAGGTTTCCTGTCCTTGGTGGGCAGATCCCCTCTCTCCGTGGTGCCGTCATGGGCGACAGAGAAAAAAATTGTCACATGTGTGGATGTGACAGTGAATACTCACCAATCTGAGGAGGTAAGTACTCACTTCACGTACATGTTCGGCTTGTGAAGGCCCAGGACGTTGCTCCTCACAAGAAGAAGATGACATTCTGATGCATGCAGAAAGAAAGAAATGGCAGAAATTAGGACATGTAGAGACAGAAAATAGAAAATAAAGGCATTGGCTAGGATATACTCACATTGTTCAGTCTTGATTCCGCCAAGCTGTTTTTGTCTTTCTGGTTTGGTTCTCTGCTGAGTAGTGACCTGCAAATGCTCACTCCCTCCCTTTATCACTTTGTATGTGGGGGGTGGCTAATCAGTGTCTAGACATGTTTTCCTGTGGTACAACGCATGCGTTCACAAACGCAAGCAAACGCATGTGCTTGCGGCCGCATGCGTTCACATAGACAGCAATGCGTTTTTCATCCGCTAACAACCGCATACGTTTCTAGGCGGCAAATTGACGCCTCTAAAATTACTACATGTAGCGTTTAACGCACCAAACTGCAGACGATGAAACGACGCATGCGTCGTCAAACGCGGCAAAACGCAGCCAATCGCAGACACCTGCGTCCCTAATGTTAAATATAGGAATACACAACGCATGCGGAAAATTGTGGACACAACCGCAAATGTGAAACCGGCCTAAACTAGTTCCTCCTCCAAAACCAGGATCTTTATTCAGGGAAGCTGCCCTAAAACAGGGTTTTGAGCTCCCCCTCCTGGCTTGGATTCAGAAGGTGTTGTGTGTGTGATTTATCTGCCAAAGAGATCCCTCTTGTTTCCAGGCATAGCACTACCCTCCCCAAGAGGAAGGCAGCACTACTGTGGTAACCAAACTCCTGGGGTGCCACAATAGCGCCATATAGAGTACAAATACACAGTGACAAGATAGTGCCATACAGTGCACAGATGCACAGTGCCAGACAATGCCCACATTGCGCCATACAGTGTACAGATACAGAGTGTCTGACATTGTCCAGATAGCGCCATACAGTGTACAGATACACAGTGCCAGACAATGCCCAGATAGTGCCATGCAGTGTACAGATACACAGTGCCATACAATTGCTAGATAGCACCATACAGTGTACAGATACACAGTGCCAGACAGTGCCCAGATGGTGCCATACAGTGTACAGATAGTGGCATTCAATAACTCGATAGCGACATACAGTGCACAGGTAACATTCTTATACGCTTCAGCACTGGGGCATTTACCCCACCAGACACCCCTTCTCCGGAGGTATTCCACATTAGATGATGTAAAAAGCTCCATATGTGCTGACTTCATTTTCCTTCCATCTTTACTGCATGTGTGATCCATCTGGCAGACATTAAGCCTGACTTTTCTCCCGTGCTTTAGTGCACCAGCTTCAGGGGAAGTAAATGAGGGCACACATAATTCTATCAGCTATTAGGTGCTGGAATGGGTTATGTTCCTGTTTGATTGCATAGATGTAAATTCCTTGTGGCCTGTTAACATGTTCAGGCTTTATTATACGGCATGCCTCATAAACCAGAGGGGCTTGGAAGACGCGCCACAGCCTTACAGCACGCAGAAAACATGCAAGAGGAGACTCTGAAACACTTGCTCCTTGGCAGCAAGCATGGAATATTGGTGAAGAATGATGTACCATATGTAGGCTTCAGACATCTCTGCCCTAGCTGGCAGCACATGGTAGTCTGCTGTTATGCAACCTGCATCTTATGAAAATGCTACTTACAAATTGGCCTCTTTTTAGGCTCCTGTATCCTCCACCTTCCCCTGGCAGCTCAGCACTGGTGAAGCCATATTCAAACCTCCATACTTCTCCATCTGGGAGAAAAATGACCACTATAGGTCGCCCCACTCCACTAGTGTTTTTTACAGAACCCCCCTTGTAGTATTTCCCCATGCATGCTGACTCCACGCCTATGCCCCTACATTATGACCCTGGTATTGTCGAAGCTTCTTGGGAAAGAGGGAGATACCTCCTGCTGACACTCTTACCATCCCTTACCTTTTTTCCCCCAGCGCGACCACCCGAACCCCTTCTCCCAATTAAGACAGAGACAAGAGTTTCTTTGGAATTATGTAGGCCACAGCAGCCTGTTTATTAAACAAAAACAACGGTTAACAATTAATGTAAAAGCATACATTTCAAAACTAGGGGAAGTCCTTGGAGCCCAAAAGAATCTGGTGATTTTAACCATACCGCGAACATAACTCAAACCATATTTTACTCCCAGCCGTTGTAAGCCTGGCTCGGGAGCACCAAAAACCCCGCAAGAGGGTTCACTGTTCGCGGTAAAAACATGAGATCCGACCACCCCTGCCGGAACTCCCCACCACCAATCACCAGATCCAAAACATAATAAACTTCAGAACAGAGGAGCCATATACCTATGGACCCCCCAAACCAATTTCCACCAACTCCAAGGACTCCCCCCAACCGCCCAGGCCGCAATGACCCAAAAAGAACCATGTGCATAATAAAACCACCCGCTCACCGCGAGTAATTTACACCCACAGAACCACAAACCAAAAAGGGCGGGAGGGAGGGATGCTTTCAGTGCTGGTGAGCGGGAACTGACCGGCCCCCGCCCCCTGACACTTCCCTAACCCTCTCTTCAACTATCTCCCCCGCCCCCTATACTGTTAACCCTTTCAGCCCCACCCCCTCCTCTCCAACCCATTGTCATGCTGGCCTTCGCTTAGCCGTGGGGGGGAGGGGGCGGCTCGCTCCGGCCTGTCCTTGACCCTGGTATTGTCGAAGCTTCTTGGGAAAGAGGGAGATACCCCCTACTGACACTCTTACCATCCCTTACCTTTTTTCCCCCAGCGCGACCACCCGAACCCCTTCTCCCAATTAAGACAGAGACAAGAGTTTCTTTGGAATTATGTAGGCCACAGCAGCCTGTTTATTAAACAAAAACAACGGTTAACAATTAATGTAAAAGCATACATTTCAAAACTAGGGGAAGTCCTTGGAGCCCAAAAGAATCGGGTGATTTTAACCATACCGCGAACATAACTCAAACCATATTTTACTCCCAGCCGTTGTAAGCCTGGCTCGGGAGCACCAAAAACCCCGCAAGAGGGTTCACTGTTCGCGGTAAAAACATGAGATCCGACCACCCCTGCCGGAACTCCCCACCACCAATCACCAGATCCAAAACATAATAAACTTCAGAACAGAGGAGCCATATACCTATGGACCCCCCAAACCAATTTCCACCAACTCCAAGGACTCCCCCCAACCGCCACAACGAGAGGCCTTTGAAAACCTTAAAGGCCCGAGACCCCACCCGACCGAAAAGCTATGGCCTTCTCAATGCCCTCCTGTAACCCGAGAGCCCAAAAATCCATTCCTACAGCATTCAAATGCACGCCGTCCGCCAACCAATACTCCCCATTTCCAGATTCCAATTCAAAATGTCTGACCGCCGCACCCCCATTCCTAACCACAAAGGCAGACACCGCCCTGTTCACCTTTATGCGGGCCTTATCAATTTTTTGCAAAGACCGCATGTGCTTCCACCGTTTCCGCGGCACGATTTCGGACCAGACGACAGTCAATCCCGGGTACAAAACCCACAAACGTAAACAGTCCTGTTTGATGTCTCTAACCAACTCCCGAAAAGGTCGGACCCCAAGATCGTTACCCCCCACGTGCAAAACCAAAACGTCGGGAGCTCTGTCCAGTCTCACACTGTTCTGGATTTCCCGCAACACACGATTCCAGGCCATACCCCGAAAACCGAGCCACCGGATGACTGCGACGCTTCGATCAAATCCGAGTTGCCTGCCCTCCGTCCGAACGTCGGCTCGCAGAGCTCCCCAGTGCACGTACGAGTGTCCAAGAATCCACACCAATAAACCTTGGTGACCTGGAAAACAAACACAAACTTAACAACTGTCCCCTACTGCAGCAAAACGCTCCATAAAGCCTATAAAACCCCATCGACCACCCCCTGTGGCCGCACATAACTTCTAAAGCGGTTGGAGCGCCACCTACCGATCCTACGAATGGCGGAATCCTCCAATCCCCCAATTGCCGCTTCAGTTGCGGCACCTATCCGGAAGGAGTGAGGGGCGAAACAAGCCCCATCCAACCCCACTGAGGAAATCGCCTTTTTGAAAACCGCCGTGAACTGGTATCGAGACAAGCAGGAACCATCCTGGTGACATAACAATGCCCCATCCCGCTTAGGCTGCAGGCCCCAAAAGTTGCTAAGGCAAGAGACTGGACACATAACGGACCCCGCAACTGAGCCCACCACAATTCTGCTGCCCCGCCCCTCCTGATCCGACTTTGACCTTCGCAACCATAACTCCACCTGGCCCCCAGCCAACAATACGTCCCTGGCCAATAAACCCCCCGGCCCTTTTTTGTTTGGTGCCACCAACTCTCCTACTCTAAAGGCCCCAAAAAAAGGCCAATGAAAAGGCCAGCCGAAATAAACAAAGCTCAAAAAACGAAGAACACAGTGATGACAATGCTTCGCCCAATTTTTCCAAAACGTTAAAAGACACCGGCCTCCTAGAATCTGTTCCTCTGGGCCGCCGCCTAAAACCTCTTACGGCCCTCTGCACCAAAAAGGACTTGGTGATATCGTCCCGACCCCGCAATTTGCAACCAAAGGCCAGGGCCGCCATGACGCTTGACACTTTTGCGGGAGACCAACCCGCTGATGCCCCCCGGCTCAACCATGACAACAGGATCCCGATCTGATCCTGGTAGCTCCACCCACCAGATTCCGCTGCTAGCAAAAACTCCCACTCCCGCCAAGTTGCCTGATAAGCCTCCCAGGTTCTGGGAGCCAACGACGCCTTAATCAATGCCTGAGCGTCCCGGACACCGCTAGCCAAAGTTCTGGAGGGCACTCCAAACCGACCATCTCCGCCTCCGGGGCCAATGACCGAAAACGATCGAACTGCAAACGAGAAAGAGAGTCAGCGATGGAGTTATGAACTCCCGGCACATGCGACGCTGTGACATGCGCGTTCAAATTCAAACACAACAGCACCAAACGCCGTAACACGCAAACCACCGGCGGCGAAGATGCAGACAAACTATTAATCGCGCAAACCACCCCCATGTTATCGCAACGAAAACGAACACACCTGTTCCGAAAATTATCTTGCCACAAGTGCACCGCTACCAAAATAGGGAAAATCTCCAGGAGAGCAATGTTACGAACTAAACCAGTAGAAATCCAACTCGCAGGCCACTTTGCCGCGCACCATTGCCCTTGGAAATATGCTCCAAAACCCGAACCTCCGGCTGCGTCAGTGAATAATTCCAACGACTCGTTGTCAATCACGCCTGCCATAAACAACGACCTACCATTATATGACTTCAGGAACTCACTCCACACTGCCAAATCCTCCTTGTGCTCAGCTAATAACCGCACAAAATGGTGAGGAGCCTTAACTCCCGCCGTAGCGCTAGCCAACCTCCTAGAAAAAACTCGCCCCATTGGCATGACTCGACAAGCGAAATTAAGCTTACCGAGCAGAGATTGCAGGTCTCGCAAAGGCACCTTACGCAGGCGACCAGTTCGCACAACGTCTTCCCGTAGGCCCGTCAATTTGTCCTCAGGCAAACGAAACTCCCACCGCACGGTATCGATGACTATGCCTAAGAAACACAAGCACGTACTCGGGCCTTCCGTCTTACCCGGTGCCAGCGGGACCCCGAACCGCGAAGCCACCCATTCAATCGCATTCAAAATCCTTGCACAGCAATCGGACCCCGCCGGGCCGATGCACAAAAAATCGTCTAGGTAGTGTAGGACCGCATCGCAACCAGACACGTCCCGTACCACCCATTCCAAAATGGAACTAAACGCCTCGAACAGAGCACAAGTAAGCGAACAACCCATGGGCAAACATCTGTCAACAAAAAATTTTTTCTCCCAAAAACATCCAAGAAGTCTAACGCTAGACGGATGAACCGGCAACAATCGAAAAGCGGCTTCTATGTCCGTCTTTGCCAACAGGGCACCTTTTCCGCATCTCTGCACCCAAGCTACCGCTTCATCAAACGATGCGTAAACCACCGAGCACAAATCAGGATTAATGCCGTCGTTCACCGACCTACCCTTAGGATACGACAGGTGCTGGATAAGGCGAAATTTTCCCTCTTCCTTCTTAGGGACCACCCCCAGAGGGGAAACAACTAAGTCCTCAAACGGAGCATGGTCAAAAGGGCCAGCCATGCGGCCCAAAGCCACCTCTTTACGTAACTTCTCTGAAACCACCTCAGAGTGTAACAAGGTTGAATGCAGATTTTTCCTAACAACGGGAACCACAAAAGGAGGTGCTGGAATAACAAAACCTTCCGTAAAACCGGACAGTAACAGTGCCGCCTTTTCCTTATCCGGGTACCTACTTAGATAAGGGACCATCCTTTCCACCATCACCGGAGTCTCCCCCATGGGAATTACCTGGACCTGCTTTTGCCTTGCCCTTCTTAAAGCATTTTGCGGCTCCGTGGGAGGAACCACTGCAGTGGGAGCACAAATGTTTAAATCTACAATTGCTTCCAAATTTGCACTGTCCCTCATTAAATTGCCAGCAGACACCCAACTTCTGTCCTCCTGCCTGACCGGCGTTGCCTGAGGAGCTCCCTGCACCGGACTGAGATCCATGGCCGGACCCACCGGCCCCCCCTTGAAAGGGATGGCCGAACTTGTACTGCGCCATCACGCGCAACCAGAGACCAATATCCTTCTGGTCCCACCTAATAGCCGGCCACACAGCTTTTCTCTGCCTAAACTGCTCATCGTATCTCAGCCACGCCTGACCGCCATACACCCTATGAGCCTCACTGATGGAATCCATGTAGCAAAACAGCCCCGAGCAATTCTCCGGAGCCTTCTCGCCAATAACACTGGCCAAAATGGCAAAAGCTTGAAGCCAATTAGCAAAAGTCTGGGGAATCAAACGCCAACGCCGCTTTTCTTCCTCCTCCTTTTTTAAATCCTCCTTCTTCCCCTTGTCAATGTTAAATTTCTCCAAGGGGAGCAGTGAAAAAATTTCCACGTACTCATCCTTACTAATCTTTTCCCTGACCTCTTTCTTAAGATGCGCCCCCAACGGGCCCTCAAAACACACGTATACCTCGCCGTGCGCCCTATCATCTAAGTGGACCCTACACTCCTTCTCCTTCTCAGTCTGCACAGAAACCGAAACTGGCTCCGCAACCTCGGCCTGCGCTGCTGCCGCACTAACCGGACTCCGTGTTACACCAGACCAAGCACCCAAAAAACCCTGCGGAGCCACATCACGATCCAATCTAGCTAGCAGGTTCTGCACATTAACCAAAAGCTCCCGCACCCCTGCCGCTTCACCGCCGCCTGCTACCCCTGCCGCAGCTACGCCGCTAAGCGCTCCCTGACCACCACTAAACGCAGGCGCACTAGCATCATAAGAACAAGCACGAGACACAGACGCATACTCACCGGGCTGCAAGGGATCTGTGGTCCCTCCAGCCGGAGTGCTGGTATCCGGACGTCCACGAACGGCCCAATCCGCCACCGACCCGTCCAACGATGTGCCTTGGAGGTGTCCGTCAGACCCGCTGCTCCTGGACGCAGCTGGCCCGTGGGACACTGGATTCGGACTCCCCGCGATGGGGGGAGACGCCGCCTGGACCGGCGAGGGCACATCTTGCTGACCGGCGCCAGCCGCAGTCCAGGCCGCCGTAAGAGGCTGTCCGCTCCAAGGCCCTGGAGCAGGGGGACCCCCCGCCACTGTAGTAGGGGCCGACCCAGCGCCGTCCTGCCTCGGGCCGCCCGCCCCGCTTCCATCCACCGCTCCTCTGGGCCCCGCTCTCACCACCGAGGCAGACCGCGCGGCGGAACTGGCACCGCCGCGGCCTCCCGCTGCTCTAGGCCCCAAGCGCTGCCCGGTGCGTCTTGGCTCCGCCCCCACCGCACCACGAGGTGAGGGCCTAGCAACCGCCGCTGCGCCCCCCCTGGCAGTCGGATTCCTCCCAGGCCGGGGCCTACTCGCCGCTGCTCTTACCGGCGCCCGGCCTGGAGGGTCCCGGGAGGGGCTCCTACGCCTGCGGGGGGTGCTAGGCCCAGGATCCGGCGATAGGCGCTCGGGGGGCCGTGTCCGCCGAGCCCGCCGATCAAGATGGGGGACCGCCGGCGGGGATCCGCTGCCGCCGGCGCCGCCGTCCAGAAGGTGGGCCACCTGCGCCTCCAGCCATCCGGAAGGCCGAGAGGCTGCAGCCGCCCTCAGGCTCTGCAGCACAGCGTCCACACCTGACATGCTGCTGCTTTCAGTGCTGGTGAGCGGGAACTGACCGGCCCCCGCCCCCTGACACTTCCCTAACCCTCTCTTCAACTATCTCCCCCGCCCCCTATACTGTTAACCCTTTCAGCCCCACCCCCTCCTCTCCAACCCATTGTCATGCTGGCCTTCGCTTAGCCGTGGGGGGGAGGGGGCGGCTCGCTCCGGCCTGTCCTTGAGATTGGATGTCGGCAAAGTTTCTAAAAACCAGAGTTCTCTGACATTTTTGGAGGCTTCATCAACACTTAGTAAAATTGAAAAACACTTTTTGGAGAGTCCAAGAGGTTTCCTTTATTAATGGGTGCCTCTGGTCAATATGTATTTAATGAATGAGCAATAGAGAGGAGCGAGCACTAAAATGCTTGTTACTCGAACTGAGCAATTCCTAATACTCGCATGCTCCTTTTCGAGTAATGACTACAATGGGAGCCATTGCGAAATCGTAGCATTTTTCAGGCAGACCCTACAAAGAGGTCTGGGGGGCATTGAAAATGTTCACATGGATGGGAAAAGTGCTGAATGGACATGGATGGGAAAAGTGCTGAATGGACAGAGAATAGCATCGTGAAGACCCCTGGAAGCATCTCTGACTCCCATATTGCTGCTGAGAACAATGAGGTCACACTTTTACTCCAGTTTAAGGAGTGACAATAAAACATTCAGAATCGACAATAAATTAAACAATTAAATTAGAAAACTTTTTAAAAGGATTTTTTTAAAATAATAATTTAAGTGTAACTTAAGAAGGAAGCAAGAACTGCCAAAAATTATTGTTTGGGTTTGGCACCCTGGACACTGGCATGTCGCATGACAGCGTGAGAAACACCGGCACCATGGCCCCTTACCATCTGAAGAAAATTAGCCCCCAGCTGTCTGCTTTAGCTTGGCTGGTTGTCTAAAATGGGGGGTCCCATGCCATTTTTTTAAATTATTTATTTAAATAATTTTTAAAATGCCATGGGGATTCCTCTATTCTTGATAACCAACCTTGCTAAAGCTGACAGCTGAGGGTGGCAGCCCACAGCTGTTAGTTTTGTCTGACTGGTTCAAAAATACAGGGGAACGCATGCCAGTTTTTTTTTATTATTATTTATTTATAGCGCAGGCGCCGGCTGTTAAATACTACCATCAGCCTCCGCCTGCTCTCGCTGTTATTAGCAGCAGGCGTAGGCTTATGGGAGTAGTAATCCCATCAGCTGACACCAGTGACGGAGGTAAACTTTTTACATGTGGGCTCACGCTGTAATCTGACAGCATGGAAATCGCAGCTTTCTGACCAGCGGTAATGATTTTACCGCCGCATAGAGGCAATGTTTGCTGCACTGTCATGCACACGACAGAGTTGCAAACAGTGGAGGTTTGGGCCCCTCATTCAAATGAATAGGGTCCAGGTTTGGGTACTACTCTGGTGTCCAAACAAAACATTTTTTTTAACTGGTTCTCCCATCACTAAAGCTCAGGATTTAACTCCTTGCGTTCTCATAAAGGAGTAGAAGAACTTCTTGTTTTGCTTGTCCCAAAGAGTAGGTTTAATTGCATATAGCATTGCTGCTTCAATAAAGACACTTCTATAAGAAAATAAAATTCTCTGTCAGTTTGTGGACCCAAGTCATCTAATATTGCTGGTTGATCAACTGCTTACTAAAGGAAAATAAGCTCTGACTGAAGTAGCAGTTAGGATGAGTGGGCTTCAGGACTGCCAAGAGGAAGAGGACTTGCAAGTGCTACTGCTACCATAGCTTCAGCCTCATCAGAGGAGGAGTTTAATTATGAAAAGTATTTGGATGACATGGAGCAGGCAAATTGATTCCGCAGGGAAAAAAATCCACTCCCAGAGCAAAAAGATTGACCATATTTCAGCAAAATTTTTCACTTTCTCTCAAAAAGTAGAAGAGTTCAACTGTTCATCAAAACTGTGCACAAGGCAATTCCTTTATACCCTGAAATTGTTAGAGATGTTGCCCATGTGGTTACCGCATTGCCACCAACCCAAGTTAGTGTAGAGAGGTTGTTCTCTAGTCTTAAAATAATGAGTTCAGATTTGAGGTGACCTATGAAGGAGGATCTGATGGAGATGTGCAGCGCCCCAGAGTCCTGGTCGTTGCAGTAATGTCGCTCTGCCACTAAGGGGAATGATGTTATGTCTGATTGCACTAAAGGAGTTCACCTGACCAGGTATCACAGTCACACATTACACTTCACACTCCGGCCACCAGGGTGAGCAAAAGGCACTATGTATTAGGCCACTCCTCACACTCTGGTAAAACTGGGGGTTGGATAGGAAGTTAGAACAGAACGCAGCCTGGGAGAGCTCCAGGGAGGACCTGTCAGGGGTGGGTTCCTGGCAGGTACCTAGCAGAAAGGACAGAACATGACGGAGCCGCGCCTGCACTACCTTGCGGCGGCATCCTAAGAAAGGACACGAAGCGAAGGATATTGTGGAGAAGTGAGAAACGAGATCACAGCACAAAGGAGAACCAGTAGGAGTCGTGCCCCGAGAACGGCAACATCCTACTGAGGCGCGTAGCCGGTGGCCGGAACGCCGAGGAAGTAACTGACTCCAAGCATTACTTCAAACAGCGGCAGGACAGTTGATTATAGGTTGGCTGTCTACCTTACATCACCTAAGCAGACATGGGGGGCAAACGTGGAGAGGGGCGTCTCTAGGGTCCCAGAATAGCTCCGGAGCCTTCCCGTCAAACGGGTGCGTCCTAGCCAGATATACTTGGGGGACGGAGAGAGAAAGAACGAATACGAAAGTTGTGAGGACTATCCCGAATGCTCAGCAGGGAAGAACTACAACACACAGGTGCTAGTTGGTAGGCACTGATTTCCACCTGCAAAGGGAACTCTGGATGTGCCTGCGGACCGGCCGGTCTGAGCCAGCCCGGTTAGCAGTGCTCTGGATTGCAGATCCCAAAACCTTCAGTAAAAGGTAAAGAGACTGCAACCCTGTGTCCTCGTTATTAACCGCGCCTCACATCATCACCACCTACACTACTGGGAAGGCCTGGGGATATACTTCACCTGTGGGAAGGTATACCATCTAGCTGCCATTCCATCACCCAAGTGGGCCCCAAGCAGCGTCGGTGACCAAATATCACAGGTGGCGTCACGAAACCTTGACCGACTTTCATCACCCTTTCATTGGATGCCCCTTAGCAGGGTCACGGACCGGGTCCAGCCACCGTGATAGCCCTAGAACCGAGACAGAGAGGACCAATACCGAGTACCCCGTGGCCCTGCGTCTTGGGGCGCTCCAACTTGGCATCACGAACAGGATCGTACTTAAGCTTGCGGAATCAGGTTATGTGTGCCTTGGAACTGTGTTGGAATTGTGCTTGAACTGTGACTTATTGCAAAGACTGTGCATTGCTAACTGCTGCAAAAATTCCCGCCAAAACTGCCGCCATTGCCACGCCACGAGGAGCGCAGGAGAAGAAGGAAAGCGTGCCATGGGAGGAGATCGTGAAAACGGCGCCAAAAGTAGCGACCGCCCTCTCCGACTACGGCTGCAGGATGACAAGCTCAGGAATGCAGGAGCTCAAACCCCCGAAAATGGAGGAGCCGCGTGTATGTGCCGCCGCCGATCGAGGAGCAGAGACGGCGACCAGCGGGTGCCAGAACAACGGCGGAGTGACCCGGGGTCGTCCATGCGCACCAGAGGCGAACCGGAGGCTGCCGCTACTGGAGGCATCAGACCGCCCGACTCCGGACGTGGGGTCGGCAACGGCGAAGAAATGGAAGTCGGAGCTGTGCAAGAAGATCGCACGGGGAGAGCCGTGGTCAGAGCCGCAGCAGACTCCAGTGTCCTCATCAGCGGGACCGACCGACATCGGTGGAACCACATCAGACGCAGGTACCAAAAATTACCCTGCCCCACCGACCGACCCAGCTCCAATGACCACTCCCCATCCCATCTATGACCAGTCTTCCGCTGCCGAGATTGTGGTGGCCGCCCTTTACGCCATGAAAGGGATACTGCCCCCGCTACCGACATCTATGGGCGAACCCTTGGACGTGAGTCACGAGGGGGTGATCTTTGAATGGGATGCTCCAAAGATCCAACCAGACGGGTTCAGACAAGAGGGCTCTTACGTCATCGGGCTCACCTGGGAGCAGTATAGACTGTTGTGAATTCTGTTGTCGGGCTCCCTCCTGTGGTCATGAATGGTACTTCGGCTGGTTCTGTCCATGGACTTCCTTTGGTGGGTGTTTCTGAGTTTCCTTCCACAGGTGACGAGGTTAATTCGTTAGCAGGCTGCTCTATTTAACTCCACTTAGATCTTTGCTCCATGCCACCTCTCAATGTTCCAGTATTGGTCTAGTTCACTCCTGGATCGTTCTTGTGACCTGTCTTCCCAGCAGAAGCTAAGTTCCAGCTTGTATTTCTTTGGTTTGCTATTTTTCTGTCCAGCTTGCTATTTTTATTGTTGTCTTGCTTGCTGGAAGCTCTTGGACGCAGAGGGAACGCCTCCGCACCGTGAGTCGGTGCAGAGGGTCTTTTGCGCCCTCTGCGTGGTCTTTTTGTAGGTTTTTGTGCTGACCGCAAAGTAACCTTTCCTATCCTCGGTCTGTTCAGTAAGTCGGGCCTCACTTTGCTAAATCTATTTCATCTCTGTGTTTGTATTTTCATCTTTACTCACAGTCATTATATGTGGGGGGCTGCCTTTTCCTTTGGGGAATTTCTCTGAGGCAAAATAGGCTTTATTTTTCTTTCTTCAGGGCTAGCTAGTTCCTTAGGCTGTGCCGAGTTGCATAGGGAGCGTTAGGCGCAATCCATGGCTATTTCTAGTGTGCTTGATAGGATTAGGGATTGCGGTCAGCAGAGTTCCCACGTCCCAGAGCTCGTCCTTTATTATCAGTAACTATCAGGTCATTCCGTGTGCTCTTAACCACCAGGTCCATTATTGTCCTGACCACCAGGTCATAACAGTACAGGTGGCCAGAAGTACTAATGCATCTCAATAGAGGGATAAGAGAAGTTCTGAGACCATTTTTTTTTCTTTGCACTGTGTTTTGTCTCTCTTTTCCCCTTTACCTCTGGGTGGTTCAGGACACAGGTGTAAACATGGACATTCAAGGTCTGTCCTCTTGGATGGATAATCTCACTACAAGGGTACAAAACATTCAAGATTTAGTGGTTCAGAATCCGATGTCAGAGCCTAGGATTCCAATTCCTGATTTGTTTTTTGGTGATAGATCTAGGTTCTTGAATTTCAAAAATAATTGTAAATTGTTTCTTGCCTTGAAACCTCGCTCCTCAGGTGACCCTGTTCAACAAGTAAAGATCATTATTTCCTTGTTACGTGGTGACCCTCAAGACTGGGCATTTTCCCTTGCGCCAGGAGATCCGGCATTGCGTGATGTTGATGCGTTTTTTCTGGCGCTTGGATTGCTTTATGACGAACCTAATTCAGTGGATCAGGCAGAACAAATCTTGCTGGCTCTGTGTCAGGGTCAGGATGAAGCGGAGATATATTGTCAGAAGTTTAGAAAGTGGTCTGTGCTCACTCAGTGGAATGAATGTGCCCTGGCAGCAATCTTCAGAAAGGGTCTCTCTGAAGCCCTTAAGGATGTCATGGTGGGATTTCCCATGCCTGCTGGTCTGAATGAGACTATGTGCATGGCTCCTGCACATCAGGAGGATATCCGCTTTCTGGTGTTGCATAATCTGCATGATGTGGTCGTTTTGGGGTTGCCATGGCTACAGGTTCATAATCCAGTATTGGACTGGAAATCTATGTCTGTGTCCAGCTGGGGTTGCCAGGGGGTACATGGTGATGTTCCATTTTTGTCTATTTCGTCTTCCACTCCTTCTGAAGTTCCAGAGTTTTTGTCGGATTATCGGGATGTATTTGATGAGCCCAAAGCCAGTGCCCTACCTCCTCATAGGGATTGCGATTGTGCAATTAATTTGATTCCTGGTAGTAAGTTTCCTAAGGGCCGATTGTTCAATTTATCTGTGCCAGAACACGCCGCTATGCGGAGTTATATAAAGGAATCCTTGGAGAAGGGTCATATTCGCCCGTCGTCATCACCGTTAGGAGCAGGGTTCTTTTTTGTGGCCAAGAAGGATGGTTCTTTGAGACCTTGTATTGATTACCGCCTTCTTAATAAAATTACAGTCAAATTTCAGTATCCTTTGCCGTTGCTGTCTGATTTGTTTGCTCGTATTAAAGGGGCTAGTTGGTTCACCAAGATAGATCTTCGAGGGGCGTATAATCTTGTGCGTATTAAACAAGGCGATGAATGGAAAACAGCATTTAATACGCCCGAGGGCCATTTTGAGTACCTGGTTATGCCATTCGGGCTTTCCAATGCTCCATCAGTATTTCAGTCCTTTATGCATGACATCTTCCGAGAGTACCTGGATAAATTCCTGATTGTGTATTTGGATGATATTTTGGTCTTTTCGGATGATTGGGAGTCTCATGTGAAGCAGGTCAGAATGGTGTTCCAGGTCCTTCGTGCGAATTCCTTGTTTGTGAAGGGGTCAAAGTGTCTCTTTGGAGTTCAGAAGGTTTCATTTTTGGGGTTCATTTTTTCCCCTTCTACTATCGAGATGGACCCTGTTAAAGTCCAGGCCATTTACGATTGGACTCAGCCGACATCTGTGAAGAGCCTGCAAAAGTTCCTGGGCTTTGCTAATTTTTATCGGCGCTTCATCGCTAATTTTTCTACTGTTGCTAAACCGTTGACTGATTTGACCAAGAAGGGTGCTGATGTGGTCAATTGTAGAGTTGAGCGACCTTGACCTTTTTAGAGTCGAGCCGGGTTTCGCGAAACCCGACTATCTCAAAAGTCGGGTCGAGTGAAATCGGCCGATTATGACGTAAAGTCGGGATCGACCGAAACACGAAACCCAATGCAAGTCAATGGGGCAGCATAGTCGGCAGTGAGTGGGGGCCAGGAAAACACCTAGAGTGCCCATTTTAATGTCAAAACCATCCATTCTTCTTAATGAAGCTTGTCAAGCGTAATTTACCTTATAATAATTGGAAGGCATTTGAAATTGGGGGTCATTTGGCTAAAGTTGTGGTGGGTAGGGCTGGTTCAAGTAATTAGTGGGCCCAGGAAATCTGGACCACGTCACGGCAGTGGAGCAGGGAGTGGTAAGTATTTTAACTTTGCAAGTGCTGTGAACCTGAGCAAGCAGGGGGGGCCCACTCGTTGGCATTGGCACTGGCACAGGGCCCCTCAAAGTACAGCGGTGTGTTTGCACGGCGGGGGCGCCTCCCACCGGCAGCAACACTTTGCGTACTATGAGAGGCCCTGTGCCAGTGACGTCGCCAACTAGTATTCCTCCTCCCACCTGATGAAGGAACCTGCACTTTCATCTGCACCTTCCTCTTTGTCCCCGTGTAAGGTGGTATGGTATGCAGGAAGAGCAACCTGACTTTCAGCAGGGTCACAATGTTGTTGTGTAGCGTGCACGGGGAATGTTGCGTTATGGGTCAATGTACCAGCAGACTCATCTATCACTGGCTGGGCAATGGGCAGGATGAGGAGGAAACACAGATATAGGCCCAAAGAATAAAGTTGGCTAAATGCAGTTCAAAATTGGTAACACAGGAATAACCAGGGGGCATTGCAGTGGAGGACAACTGGAATGAGAGGCTGACACAGAGAGTAGGCCCAAATCAGTAAGTAGTCGAAATGCAGTTCAAAATTGGCAACCGTAGTAAACAGGCGGCACAGCTTTGTTCAGTGGAGGAGAACAGCAAGGAGTGGCAGACACCGATAGTAGGCCCCAACCCAACTAGTAGGCCAAATGCAGTCTAACATTAACAACTACTTAACGAGCGCCTGAAAACGGAATTTCAGGACAGGAAACCAGGAGAACAGCAAGGAGCGGCAGACACTGTTAGTAGGCCCCAAACCAACTAGTACGCCAAATGCAGTTGTTCCATTTAACCACAATTTAACGAGAGCCTGAAGATAGAAGCTCAGGAAAGGCAACCTGGAGAACACCTTGGAGTGGAACACACCATCTCTCTCCACCCCATGCCCATTTTGTAGGCCTAATGCAGTGTAGTTTTCTACAACTACTAAACGAGAGTTGGAAGACCGAAGCAATGGCAAGGAAACCTGGGGAACACCTTGGAGTGTAACACACCATCTCTCTCCACCCGATACCCAATTTGTAGGCCTAATGCAGTGTAGTTTTCTACAACTACTAAACGAGAGTCGGAAGACCGAAGCAATGGCAAGGAAACCTGGGGAACACCTTGGAGTGTAACACACCATCTCTCTCCACCCGATACCCATTTTGTAGGCCTAATGCAGTGTAGTTTTCTACAACTACTAAACGAGAGTCGGAAGACCGAAGCAATGGCAAGGAAACCTGGGGAACACCTTGGAGTGTAACACACCATCTCTCTCCACCCGATACCCAATTTGTAGGCCTAATGCAGTGTAGTTTTCTACAACTACTAAACGAGAGTCGGAAGACCGAAGCAATGGCAAGGAAACCTGGGGAACACCTTGGAGTGTAACACACCATCTCTCTCCACCCGATACCCAATTTGTAGGCCTAATACAGTGTAGTTTTCTACAACTACTAAACGAGAGTCGGAAGACCGAAGCAATGGCAAGGAAACCTGGGGAACACCTTGGAGTGTAACACACCATCTCTCTCCACCCGATACCCATTTTGTAGGCCTAATGCAGTGTAGTTTTCTACAACTACTAAACGAGAGTCGGAAGACCGAAGCAATGGCAAGGAAACCTGGGGAACACCTTGGAGTGTAACACACCATCTCTCTCCACCCGATACCCAATTTGTAGGCCTAATGCAGTGTAGTTTTCTACAACTACTAAACGAGAGTCGGAAGACCGAAGCAATGGCAAGGAAACCTGGGGAACACCTTGGAGTGTAACACACCATCTCTCTCCACCCGATACCCATTTTGTAGGCCTAATGCAGTGTAGTTTTCTACAACTACTAAACGAGAGTCGGAAGACCGAAGCAATGGCAAGGAAACCTGGGGAACACCTTGGAGTGTAACACACCATCTCTCTCCACCCGATACCCAATTTGTAGGCCTAATGCAGTGTAGTTTTCTACAACTACTAAACGAGAGTCGGAAGACCGAAGCAATGGCAAGGAAACCTGGGGAACACCTTGGAGTGTAACACACCATCTCTCTCCACCCGATACCCAATTTGTAGGCCTAATGCAGTGTAGTTTTCTACAACTACTAAACGAGAGTCGGAAGACCGAAGCAATGGCAAGGAAACCTGGGGAACACCTTGGAGTGTAATACACCATCTCTCTCCACCCGATACCCATTTTGTAGGCCTAATGCAGTGTAGTTTTCTACAACTACTAAACGAGAGTCGGAAGACCGAAGCAATGGCAAGGAAACCTGGGGAACACCTTGGAGTGTAACACACCATCTCTCTCCACCCGATACCCATTTTGTAGGCCTAATGCAGTGTAGTTTTCTACAACTACTAAACGAGAGTCGGAAGACCGAAGCAATGGCAAGGAAACCTGGGGAACACCTTGGAGTGTAACACACCATCTCTCTCCACCCCATACCCAATTTGTAGGCCTAATGCAGCCTACTTTCCGACAACTACTAAACGAGAGCATGAAGATCGAAGCTCAGGAAAGGCAACCTGGGGAACACCTTGGAGTGTAACACACCCTCTCTCTACACCACGGAAGGGCTGATTCTTAGGAAGGAAGGCTGTCGGAAAGAAGCAGGGCGCGTCCGAGGGTGATTATATTCTTATTAGGTATATACTCACCCTCGGACGCGCCCTGCTTCTTTATTTGTAATGAATGTTTATTTGCAATGTGGTTTTGACTTACTCTATTTTTTTGGTAAATAATGATTTTATTATTTTCATTGTTTTGCATCTTCTTGGCAATAATATAAAGAAGACACGACAGGACAACACTCGGTGGATGCCATATCTGTGTTTTAAATTGAAAAAAACTTTCAGTTAACTACTTGCAGGAGAAAGTTATTGTAGCTGGTGGCCATTTTTAGTACTGTACCAGATTTTTGTTGTATGTGTTTGTTTTTAATGTTAAAATGTCTGCATTTGATATCTCTCCAGTATTTTCTTTTTTATAAGCAAAATACTTATTTTTATATTTTCTGATGTTGGTTCAAGGGGTACACGGGCAGGAGTAGACAGGTCAGTGGAGGCCTAGTGGAAGGAGGGACCGCAGACAGGCTTTGAAGGCCTAACATAATAAATTGGGCTGGCTGTAGGCAATTTAAAATTGGTTCCAGGGGAACACGGGCAGCAGTGGCCTGGTCAGTGTAGTAGTAATGGAAAGAACGGGCCACAGACAGGCTTCGAAGGCCTAACATAACAAAAATTGGGATGTAGGCAATTTACAATTGGTTCCAGGGGAACACGGACAGCAGTAGACAGGTCAGTGGAGGCCTAGTGGAAGGAGGGACCGCAGACAGGCTTCGAAGCCCTAACATAATAAATTGGGCTGGCTGTAGGCAATTTAAAATTGGTTCCAGGGGAACACGGGCGGCAGTAGACAGGTCAGTGGAGGCCTAGTGGAAGGAGGGACCGCAGACAGGCTTCGAAGCCCTAACATAATAAATTGGGCTGGCTGTAGGCAATTTAAAATTGGTTCCAGGGGAACACGGGCAGCAGTAGACAGGTCAGTGGAGGCCTAGTGGAAGGAGGGACCGCAGACAGGCTTCGAAGCCCTAACATAATAAATTGGGCTGGCTGTAGGCAATTTAAAATTGGTTCCAGGGGAACACGGGCGGCAGTAGACAGGTCAGTGGAGGCCTAGTGGAAGGAGGGACCGCAGACAGGCTTCGAAGCCCTAACATAATAAATTGGGCTGGCTGTAGGCAATTTAAAATTGGTTCCAGGGGAACACGGGCAGCAGTAGACAGGTCAGTGGAGGCCTAGTGGAAGGAGTGACCGCAGACAGGCTTCGAAGGCCTAACATAAGAAAAATGTCAATACAATGGTATTGACAGTGCCAGGCATTGAAGGATGTCAGCGCATAGACTAAACATTGGTGGAGCTGTGAGAGAAAATTTTGCAAGTGGTAGAGCACTGTTTGACCTGGGGGGGGACTGTCTTGTGGCCGGCGGTACAGGCCCAGGGCCCCTCATATTACAACGGTGTGTCTGACGTTGGGTGCGCACCACCACCGCCAGACACTTTATTGTACTATGAGGGACCTAGTGGCAGTGCCGTCGACCAAAAGCGGGCACACCCACCTCTTCAGACAAACAGTACTCTCACGGGTGCTGGCGCCAAGTGGCGAGACCACGGCCCCGTGTGGGGACTTTGGCCATTTAGGGAGGTGTTAACATGTCGGATGCTGGACAATCAGGTGCTGCAAATTACGAGATTGGAAAAGTCGTTCAGAATAGTCCACAGGCAAGACCTTTACATAGGAAAGCTAGGTGTCAGCCGGGCAAGGTGGGGCAAAAGATTTCGAAATCCAGTTGTGGTTCATTTTAATGAAGGTTAGATCATCTACATTTTGGGTAGCCAGACGAGTCCTTTTTTCTGTTAGTATTGAACCTGCAGCACTGAATACTCTTTCTGATAGGACACTAGCTGCCGGGCAAGCAAGCTCCTGCAATGCATATTCTGCCAATTCTGGCCAGGTGTCTAATTTTGATGCCCAGTAATCAAATGGGAATGACGGTTGAGGGAGAACGTCGACAAGGGATGAAAAATAGTTAGTAACCATACTGGACAAATGTTGTCTCCTGTCACTTTGAATTGATGCTGCAGTACCTGTCCTGTCTGCGGTCATAGCAAAATCACTCCACAACCTGGTCAGAAAACCCCTCTGGCCAACGCCACTTCTGATTTCTGCCCCTCTATCACCTCTGGTCTGCTGGCCCCTGCAGCTCGTGTTAGAACGATCACGGGCGCTGTGTGCGGGGAATGCCAGAAGCAAACGGTCAATAAGAGTTGATTGTTTGGTTGCTAATATTAGTTCCAAGTTCTCATGTGGCATTATATTTTGCAATTTGCCTTTATAGCGAGGATCAAGGAGGCAGGCCAACCAGTAATCATCATCGGTCATCATTTTTATAATGCGTGGGTCCCTTTTGAGGATACGCAAGGCATAATCCGCCATGTAGGCCAATGTTCCAGTTGTCAAATCTGCGCTTGTGCTGGGTTGAGGGGCAGTTTCAAGCAAATCAACGTCACTTGTCTCCCTCAAAAACCCTGAACCTGGCCTTGCTACGCCACCAGTTTCTATTGCCCCCTGAGAAGCTTCCTCATCCAAACAATACTCATCTCCATCATCCTCCTCATCCTCTTCCTCCTCTTCGCCCGCCACCTCGTCCTGTAGACTGCCCTGAACAGACAATGGCTGACTGTCATCAAGGCTTTCCTCTTCCTCAGCTGCAGACGCCTGATCCTTTATGTGCGTCAAACTTTGCATCAGCAGACGCATTAGGGGGATGCTCATGCTTATTATGGCGTTGTCTGCACTAACCAGCCGTGTGCATTCCTCAAAACACTGAAGGACTTGACACATGTCTTGAATCTTCGACCACTGCACACCTGACAACTCCATGTCTGCCATCCTACTGCCTGCCCGTGTATGTGTATCCTCCCACAAAAACATAACAGCCCGCCTCTGTTCACACAGTCTCTGAAGCATGTGCAGTGTTGAGTTCCACCTTGTTGCAACGTCTATGATTAGCCGATGCTGGGGAAGGTTCAAAGAACGCTGATAGGTCTGCATACGGCTGGAGTGTACGGGCGAACGGCGGATATGTGAGCAAAGTCCACGCACTTTGAGGAGCAGGTCGGATAACCCCGGATAACTTTTCAGGAAGCACTGCACCACCAGGTTTAAGGTGTGAGCCAGGCAAGGAATGTGTTTCAGTTGGGAAAGGGAGATGGCAGCCATGAAATTCCTTCCGTTATCACTCACTACCTTGCCTGCCTCAAGATCTACAGTGCCCAGCCACGACTGCGTTTCTTTCTGCAAGAACTCGGACAGAACTTCAGCGGTGTGTCTGTTGTCGCCCAAACACTTCATAGCCAATACAGCCTGCTGACGTTTGCCAGTAGCTGCCCCATAATGGGAGACCTGGTGTGCAACAGTGGCAGCTGCGGATGGAGTGGTTGTGCGACTGCGGTCTGTGGACGAGGTCTCGCTTCTGCAGGAGGACGAGGAGGAGGAGGAGGGGGTGCGAACGGCTACAGCCAACTGTTTCCTAGACCGTGGGCTAGGCAGAACTGTCCCAAACTTGCTGTCCCCTGTGGACCCTGCATCCACCACATTTACCCAGTGTGCCGTGATGGACACGTAACATCCCTGGCCATGCCTACTGGTCCATGCATCTGTTGTCAGGTGCACCTTTGTGCTCACAGATTGCCTGAGTGCATGGACGATGAGCTCTTTAACATGCTGGTGGAGGGCTGGGATGGCTTTTCTGGAAAAAAAGTGTCGACTGGGTAGCTCGTAGCGTGGTACAGCGTAGTCCATCAGGGCTTTGAAAGCTTTGCTTTCAACTAACCGGTAGGGCATCATCTCTAACGAGATTAGTCTAGCTATGTGGGCGTTCAAACCCTGTGTACGCGGATGCGAGGCTAAGTACTTCCTTTTTCTAACCATAGTCTCATGTAGGGTGAGCTGGACTGGAGAGCTGGAGATCGTGGAACTAGCGGGGGTGCCGGTGGACATGGCAGACTGAGAGACGGTGGGAGATGGTATTGTTGCCGCCGGTGCCCTAGATGCAGTGTTTCCTACTACGAAACTGGTGATTCCCTGACCCTGACTGCTTTGGCCTGGCAAAGAAACCTGCACAGATACTGCAGGTGGTGCAGAAAATGGTGGCCCTACACTGCCGGAAGGGATGTTGCGTTGATGACTAGCTTCATTGGCCGAGGGTGCTACAACCTTAAGGGACGTTTGGTAGTTAGTCCAAGCTTGCAAATGCATGGTGGTTAAATGTCTATGCATGCAACTTGTATTGAGACTTTTCAGATTCTGCCCTCTGCTTAAGGTAGTTGAACATTTTTGACAGATGACTTTGCGCTGATCAATTGGATGTTGTTTAAAAAAATGCCAGACTGCACTCTTTCTAGCATCGGATACCTTTTCAGGCATTGCAGACTGAGCTTTAACCGGATGGCCACCCTGTCCTCCAACAGGTTTTGACTTTGCCACGCGTTTTGGGCAAGATACGGGCCCGGCAGATGGAACCTGTTGCGATGTTGATGCCTGCTGCGGCCCCTCCTCCTCCGCTTCAGAACTGCTGCCGCCTGCACCCTGTTCCCCCAATGGCTGCCAATCGGGGTCAAGAACTGGGTCATCTATTACCTCTTCTTGTAGCTCGTGTGCAACTTCGTCTGTGTCACCGTGTCGGTCGGTGGTATAGCGTTCGTGATGGGGCAACATAGTCTCATCAGGGTCTGATTCTTGATCAGCACCCTGCGAGGGCAATGTTGTGGTCTGAGTCAAAGGACCAGCATAGTAGTCTGGCTGTGGCTGTGCATCAGTGCACTCCATGTCAGATTCAACTTGTAATGGGCATGGACTGTTAACTGCTTCACTTTCTAAGCCAGGGACGGTATGTGTAAAGAGCTCCATGGAGTAACCCGTTGTGTCGCCTGCTGCATTCTTCTCTGTTGTTGTTTTTGCTGAAGAGGACAAGGAAGCGACTTGTCCCTGACCGTGAACATCCACTAACGACGCGCTGCTTTTACTTTTACCAGTTTCACGAGAGGAGGCAAAAGAGCTAGAGGCTGAGTCAGCAAGATAAGCCAAAACTTGCTCTTGCTGCTCCGGCTTTAAAAGCGGTTTTCCTACTCCCAGAAAAGGGAGCGTTCGAGGCCTTGTGTAGCCGGACGACGAACCTGGCTCCACAGCTCCAGACTTAGGTGCAATATTTTTTTTCCCACGACCACCTGATGCTCCACCACTACCACTACCCTCATTACCAGCTGACAATGAACGCCCCCGGCCACGACCTCTTCCACCAGACTTCCTCATTGTTTTAAAAACGTTACCAAACTAACGGTATTTGTTGCTGTCACACAACTTACACGGTGAGCTATAACTTCAGTATGATTTAGCTACCCCTTTACAGGTGGGTGAGACCACAACGAAAATCAGGCACAATGTTACACACTCTGTTGTTGGTGGCAACAAATGAGAGAGATGCCACACACGCAGGACTGTCACTGAAGCGCAAATGTAAATATTAATCTCCCACTGATTTGTTTTTTTTTTTTTTAACAGGGAGACTTTAGAAAAAAAAAATAATAAAAAAAAATGATTTTTTAAGGAAGAATTTATAAACCAAATAAAATGAAATGATTGTTTCAGGGAGAATTTAGAAAACAAATAAAAAAAATAGGCTTTCTATGGCCTACTGAGTGAGAGAGGACGCACACAGGAGTCAGGAGTGGCACACAAGCCCAGAGGCCAATATTTATCTCCCACTGATTGATTTAGTGATTTTTTCAGGTAGATTTTGGAACCCAAATCAAGCAAAAAAATTAATAGGCTTTCTATGGCCCACAATTGGAGAGAGAGAGAGAGATGGCACACCCAGGAGTCAAGACTGGCACACAAGCAGAAAGGGCAATATTAATCTCCCACTGATTTGATTTTTTTTTTTTTTTCAGGGAGACTTTAGAAAAAAAAATACAAAAAAATGAATTTTTCAGGAAGAATTTAGAAACAAAATAAAATAAAATGATTGTTTCAGGGAGAATTTAGAAAACAAATAAAAAAAAAATAGGCTTTGTAGGGCCCACTGAGTGAGAGAGGACGCACACAGGAGTCAGGAGTGGCACACAAGCCCAGAGGCCAATATTTATCTCCCACTGATTGATTTAGTGATTTTTTCAGGTAGATTTTGGAACCCAAATCAAGCAAAAAAATTAATAGGCTTTCTATGGCCCACAATTGGAGAGAGAGAGAGAGATGGCACACCCAGGAGTCAAGACTGGCACACAAGCAGAAAGGGCAATATTAATCTCCCACTGATTTGATTTTTTTTTTTTTTTCAGGGAGACTTTAGAAAAAAAAATACAAAAAAATGAATTTTTCAGGAAGAATTTAGAAACAAAATAAAATAAAATGATTGTTTCAGGGAGAATTTAGAAAACAAATAAAAAAAAAATAGGCTTTGTAGGGCCCACTGAGTGAGAGAGGACGCACACAGGAGTCAGGAGTGGCACACAAGCCCAGAGGCCAATATTTATCTCCCACTGATTGATTTAGTGATTTTTTCAGGTAGATTTTGGAACCCAAATCAAGCAAAAAAATTAATAGGCTTTCTATGGCCCACAATTGGAGAGAGAGAGATGGCATACCCAGGAGTCAAGACTGGCACACAAGCAGAAAGGGCAATATTAATCTCCCACTGATTTGATTTTTTTTTTTTTTTTCAGGGAGACTTTAGAAAAAAAAATACAAAAAAAATGATTTTTTCAGGAATAATTTAGAAACCAAATAAAATAAAATGATTTTTTCAGGGAGAATTTAGAAAACAAATAAAACAAAAAATAGGCTTTCTAGGGCCCACTGAGTGAGAGATGACGCACACAGGAGTCAGGAGTGGCACACAAGCCCAGAGGCCAATATTTATCTCCCACTGATTGATTTAGTGATTTTTTCAGGTAGATTTTGGAACCCAAATCAAGCAAAAAAATAAATAGGCTTTCTATGGCCCACAATTGGAGAGAGAAAGAGAGATGGCACACCCAGGAGTCAAGACTGGCACACAAGCAGAAAGGGCAATATTAATCTCCCACTGATTTGATTTTTTTTTTTTTTTCAGGGAGACTTTAGAAAAAAAAATACAAAAAAATGAATTTTTCAGGAAGAATTTAGAAACAAAATAAAATAAAATGATTGTTTCAGGGAGAATTTAGAAAACAAATAAAAAAAAATTAGGCTTTGTAGGGCCCACTGAGTGAGAGAGGACGCACACAGGAGTCAGGAGTGGCACACAAGCCCAAAGGCCAATATTTATCTCCCACTGATTGATTTAGTGATTTTTTCAGGTAGATTTTGGAACCCAAATCAAGCAAAAAAATTAATAGGCTTTCTATGGCCCACAATTGGAGAGAGAGAGATGGCACACCCAGGAGTCAAGACTGGCACACAAGCAGAAAGGGCAATATTAATCTCCCACTGATTTGATTCTTTTTTTTTTTTTTTTTCAGGGAGACTTTAGAAAAAAAAAATACAAAAAAAATGATTTTTTCAGGAATAATTTAGAAACCAAATAAAATAAAATGATTTTTTCAGGGAGAATTTAGAAAACAAATAAAACAAAAAATAGGCTTTCTAGGGCCCACTGAGTGAGAGATGACGCACACAGGAGTCAGGAGTGGCACACAAGCCCAGAGGCCAATATTTATCTCCCACTGATTGATTTAGTGATTTTTTCAGGTAGATTTTGGAACCCAAATCAAGCAAAAAAATAAATAGGCTTTCTATGGCCCACAATTGGAGAGAGAGAGATGGCACACCCAGGAGTCAAGACTGGCACACAAGCAGAAAGGGCAATATTAATCTCCCACTGATTTGATTTTTTTTTTTTTTCAGGGAGACTTTAGAAAAAAAAAATACAAAAAAATGAATTTTTCAGGAGGAATTTAGAAACAAAATAAAATAAAATGATTGTTTCAGGGAGAATTTAGAAAACAAATAAAAAAAAATAGGCTTTCTATGGCCCACTGAGTGAGAGAGGACGCACACAGGAGTCAGGAGTGGCACACAAGCCCAGAGGCCAATATTTATCTCCCACTGATTGGTTTATTGATTTTTTCAGGTAGAATTTAGAACCCAAATCAACCCAAAAAATAAATAGGCTTTCTATGGCCCACTATTTGTGAGAGAGATGGCACGCTCAGGACTGGCACACAAGCCCAGAGGCCAATATTAATCTCCCACTTTTTTTTTTTTTTTCCAGGGAAAATTTATAAACCCAATAAAAAAAATAATAAATAGGCTTTCTATGGCCCACTATCTGAGAGAGAGAGATGGCACGCTTAGGACTGGCACACAAGCCCAAAGGCCAATATTAATCTCCCACTGATTGATTTATTGATTTTTTCAGGTAGAATTTAGAACCCAAATCAACCCAAAAAATAAATAGGCTTTCTATGGCCCACTATTTGTGAGAGAGATGGCACGCTCAGGACTGGCACACAAGCCCAGAGGCCAATATTAATCTCCCACTTTTTTTTTTTTTTCCAGGGAAAATTTATAAACCCAATAAAAAAAATAATAAATAGGCTTTCTATGGCCCACTATCTGAGAGAGAGAGATGGCACGCTTAGGACTGGCACACAAGCCCAAAGGCCAATATTAATCTCCCACTGATTGATTTATTGATTTTTTCAGGTAGAATTTAGAACCCAAAACAAGCAAAAAAATTAATAGGCTTTCTATGGCCCACTGAGTGAGAGATGGCACACACAGGAGTCAGGAGTGGCACACAAGCCCTGAGGCCAATATTTTTCTCCCACTGATTGATGTTGTGATTTTTTCAGGTAGATTTTGGAACCCAAATCAAGCAAAAAAATAAATAGGCTTTCTATGGCCCACTGAGTGAGAGATGGCACACACAGGAGTAAGGAGTGGCACACAAGCCCTGAGGCCAATATTTTTCTCCCACTGATTGATGTAGTGATTTTTTCAGGTAGATTTTAGAACCCAAATCAAGCAAAAAAATAAATAGGCTTTCTATGGCCCACTGAGTGAGAGATGACACAGACAGGGATGGCACTCTAGCAGAAATGCCAATCTTAATCTCCCACAAAAAAAAAAAAAAAAAAAAAAGGAACTGTCCTTCAATTACTATCTCCCTGCAGTAATCTCAGCCAGGTATGGCAGGCAGCAATAAGGAGTGGACTGATGCACAAATTAAATAAAAAGTGTGGACAAACAAACAAGATAGCTGTGCAGAAAGGAAGGAACAAGAGGATTTGTGCTTTGAAAAAAGCAGTTGGTTTGCACAGCGGCGTACACACAGCAATGCAGCTATCAGGGAGCCTTCTAGGGCAGCCCAATGAGCTACAGCGCTGAGGAAAAAAAAAAAAAAATGTAGCTTCCACTGTCCCTGCACACCGAAGGTGGTGTTGCGCAGTGGAAATCGCTACAGCACAAGCGGTTTGGTGGTTAATGGACCCTGCCTAACGCTATCGCTGCTTCTGACGAAGCGGCAGCAACCTCTCCCTAAGCTCAGATCAGCAGCAGTAACATGGCGGTCGGCGGGAACGCCCCTTTATAGCCCCTGTGACGCCGCGGACAGCAAGCCAATCACTGCAATACCCTTCTCTAAGATGGTGGGGACCAGGACCTATGTCATCACGCTGCCCACACTCTGCGTTTACCTTCATTGGCTGAGAAATGGCGCTTTTCGCATCATTGAAACGCGACTTTGGCGCGAAAGTCGCGTACCGCATGGCCGACCCCGCACAGGGGTCGGATCGGGTTTCATGAAACCCGACTTTGCCAAAAGTCGGCGACTTTTGAAAATGAACGACCCGTTTCGCTCAACCCTAGTCAATTGGTCTTCTGCAGCTGTAGAGGCTTTTCAGGAGTTGAAGCGTCATTTTTCTTCTGCCCCTGTGTTGTGCCAGCCAGATGTTTCGCTCCCGTTTCAGGTTGAGGTTGATGCTTCTGAGATTGGAGCAGGGGCTGTTTTGTCGCAAAGAAGTTCTGATGGCTCGGTGATGAAGCCATGTGCTTTCTTTTCTAGAAAGTTTTCGCCTGCTGAGCGTAATTATGATGTTGGTAATCGTGAGTTGTTGGCCATGAAGTGGGCATTCGAGGAGTGGCGTCATTGGCTTGAAGGAGCCAAGCATCGTGTGGTGGTCTTGACAGATCACAAGAATTTGACTTATCTTGAGTCTGCCAAACGGTTGAATCCGAGACAGGCTCGATGGTCATTATTTTTCTCCCGTTTTGATTTTGTGGTTTCGTACCTTCCGGGCTCTAGGAATGTGAAGGCTGATGCCCTGTCAAGGAGTTTTGTGCCTGACTCTCCGGGTGTTCCTGAGCCGGCGGGTATTCTCAAAGAGGGGGTAATTTTGTCTGCCATCTCCCCTGATTTGTGGCGGGTGCTGCAAAAATTTCAGGCTGATAGACCTGACCGTTGCCCAGCGGAGAAACTGTTTGTCCCTGATAGATGAACTAGTAGAGTTATTTCTGAGATTCATTGTTCAGTGTTGGCTGGGCATCCTGGAATCTTTGGTACCAGAGATTTGGTGGCTAGATCCTTCTGGTGGCCGTCTTTGTCACGGGATGTGCGTTCTTTTGTGCAGTCCTGTGGGACTTGTGCTCGGGCTAAGCCCTGCTGTTCTCGTGCCAGTGGGTTGCTTTTGCCCTTGCCGGTCCCAAAGAGGCCCTGGATGCATATTTCTATGGATTTTATTTCGGATCTCCCCGTCTCTCAAAAGATGTCGGTCATTTGGGTGGTTTGTGATCGCTTTTCTAAGATGGTCCATTTGGTACCTTTGTCTAAATTGTCTTCCTCCTCTGATTTGGTGCCATTATTTTTCCAGCATGTGGTTCGTTTACATGGTATCCCGGAGAACATCGTTTCTGACAGAGGTTCCCAGTTTGTTTCGAGGTTTTGGCGATCCTTTTGTGCAAGGATGGGCATTGATTAAAGCAATTGTTACCATCCACCTCTCGTGTCTCCCCTTTTCCCCATAGTTTGTAAGCTTGCGAGCAGGGCCCTCACTCCTCCTGGTATCTGTTTTGAACTGTATTTCTGTTATGCTGTAATGTCTATTGTCTGTACAAGTCCCCTCTATAATTTGTAAAGCGCTGCGGAATATGTTGGCGCTATATAAATAAAAATTATTATTATTATTATTATTGATTTGTCTTTTTCCTCGGCTTTCCATCCTCAGACAAATGGCCAAACTGAACGAACTAATCAAACTTTGGAAACATATCTGAGATGCTTTGTTTCTGCTGATCAGGATGATTGGGTGTCCTTTTTGCCGTTGGCTGAGTTCGCCTTTAATAATCGGGCCAGCTAGGCTACTTTGGTTTCGCCGTTTTTCTGCAATTCTGGTTTCCATCCTCGTTTCTCTTCAGGGCAGGTTGAGTCTTCGGACTATCCTGGTGTAGATACTGTGGCGGATAGGTTGCAGCAGATTTGGACTCATGTGGTGGACAATTTGACATTGTCCCAGGAGAAGGCTCAATGTTTCGCTAACCGCCGGCGCTGTGTGGGTCCCCGACTTCGTGTTGGGGATTTGGTTTGGTTGTCGTCTCGTTATGTTCCTATGAAGGTTTCCTCTCCTAAGTTTAAGCCTCGTTTCATTGGTCCATATAAGATTTCTGAGGTTATCAATCCTGTGTCATTTCGTTTGGCCCTTCCTGCTTCTTTTGCCATCCATAATGTGTTCCATAGGTCGTTATTGCGGAGATACGTGGCGCCTGTGGTTCCATCAGTCGATCTTCCTGCCCCGGTGTTGGTTGAGGGAGAGTTGGAGTATGTGGTGGAGAAGATTTTTGGATTCTCGTGTTTCGAGACGGAAACTCCAGTACCTGGTCAAGTGGAAGGGTTATGGTCAGGAAGATAATTCCTGGGTTTTTGCCTCTGATGTTCATGCTGCCGATCTGGTTCGTGCCTTTCATTTGGCTCATCCTGGTCGGCCTGGGGGCTCTGGTGAGGGTTCGGTGACCCCTCCTCAAGGGGGGGGGGTACTGTTGTGAATTCTGTTGTCAGGCTCCCTCCTGTGGTCATGAATGGTACTTCGGCTGGTTCTGTCCATGGACTTCCTTTGGTGGGTGTTCCTGAGTTTCCTTCCACAGGTGACGAGGTTAATTCGTTAGCAGGCTGCTCTATTTAACTCCACTTAGATCTTTGCTCCATGCCACCTCTCAGTGTTCCAGTATTGGTCTAGTTCACTCCTGGATCGTTCTTGTGACCTGTCTTCCCAGCAGAAGCTAAGTTCCAGCTTGTATTTCTTTGGTTTGCTATTTTTCTGTCCAGCTTGCTATTTTTATTGTTGTCTTGCTTGCTGGAAGCTCTTGGACGCAGAGGGAGCGCCTCCGCACCGTGAGTCGGTGCGGAGGGTCTTTTGCGCCCTCTGCGTGGTCTTTTTGTAGGTTTTTGTGCTGACCGCAAAGTAACCTTTCCTATCCTCGGTCTGTTCAGTAAGTCGGGCCTCACTTTGCTAAATCTATTTCATCTCTGTGTTTGTATTTTCATATTTACTCACAGTCATTATATGTGGGGGGCTGCCTTTTCCTTTGGGGAATTTCTCTGAGGGAAGGTAGGCTTTATTTTTCTTTCTTCAGGGCTAGCTAGTTCCTTAGGCTGTGCCGAGTTGCATAGGGAGCGTTAGGCGCAATCCACGGCTATTTCTATTGTGTTTAATAGGATTAGGGATTGCGGTCAGCAGAGTTCCCACGTCCCAGAGCTCGTCCTTTATTATCAGTAACTATCAGGTCATTCCATGTGCTCTTTTACCACCAGGTCCATTATTGTCCTGACCACCAGGTCATAACAATAGATGATGCTTAGCTTCGCAATGGAAAGACCGGGAACTAACAGAACAGACTGCCCGACCAGGGGTACAAATGCCCCTCATCAACTGCTGCCCTGAGAGTGCGGTGAAACAAGGGATAGTACTAGCCTTCCACCTGAGAAGGGGTTGTGGCTTTATACTGGAGCCAGGGCTGCCAACTGAAGTCTTTGTTACTAGCTGTAACGTGGAAGCCCAGTCCCACAGCGTGCCTCCTACCCGAAACTTGTACCAGGGGGACCATGTGACTTACACTCGCCACTGGAGTGAGCGAGGATGGTATGCCAAGAGAGTCAAACGATGTGCGCTTGTGGTAGCGCCACCTACTGTCAAGACCGAAACTAGTGACGGTATCCCACCGACCCCCGAACCCGCGAGACCCAGTACTACTACCCCTACGTGTGGCGTCCTGCTTGCGGAGTCTGCCATTAGCACTGCCGACCGTACCCAGACCACTAATGACTTGATTGTGTCTGAGAGACAATCCAAAGATGACAATACAGTATCGGTTGAGATCACAGAGTCAAACCTTCCCCGGCCACGAAGTGTTCACTACCGGCTGATGTCTTGTCACTTACTATAAGAATAAACCTCGAAACCCCGAACCTGCAAATAGTTAACTGTTTGTTTCCTGCTGCTTAAAACCCGTTTAGGGTTAATCCTTAAAGGGATCCCTTTGTTGACCCGGGATCCCTATTGTTTTATGTTTTTGCACAAGTTTATCATTGTTTCAAGAGACTGCCGAATCATGGACGGTGAATGATTCTCAAACTGGTTTTGTACATAGTTTGCACCTTCTTAAAGGTGCTCTCTATTGGTTTTACAAGGAAAGAAGACTTTGCGAAGAAACTATTCGTGATGACGACGTGGAAGTTTCTTGTGTCTTAAAGTTTGTTAGTGACTTGGTGATTGTTTGCACTACCTCAAAGAAGATTGATTTTTCCTCTTAAAGGGAATGTTACTTGTTGCCTTAAGTAGTAAGATAGTAATAATGTTTACATGGTAGCTAATGTGTAGCCAGAAAGTGAACCCGTAGGGGTTAGTGAGTCCTCCTGAAAGCCATAGAGAGATGGTTGATAGGTCTCATGTTGTGAACTGAGAAGAAGAGATGCAGTAGGCCCAGACGAGAAGCTAGGTGGTCCTGCATGTGTGAAGTCAGGGGAATGAAGAAAAAGTTATATTTGTACTATAGCGTTTTATAGTAAGCCTTTAGTGGGTTCAGCTTATACGCCATTAAAGGAGAAGTTAAATTATTGTTCAAGATTTGCACTTAGTAGAATACCCGGCTGGGTGATAGAAATTATTCATAGTCAGTAGATTAGAATGTTATTTAAAATATTTAAACATGTTTCCATTTGTAACGTTCAAGTGGCCTCACCTCCCATAAAGGGAAGCATTGTAATATTTACTTGTTCAAAGCATTTCAAAATTTTGTATGTCTTTTTTTCTAACATCTATTGTTGTTCTTCTTTTCCCAGTCCGGGAGTACTGGATTTAACCGGGGGAAAGTGCAGCGCCCCAGAGTCCTGGTCGTTGCAGTAATGTCGCTCTGCCACTAAGGGGAGTGATGTTATGTCTGATTGCACTAAAGGAGTTCACCTGACCAGGTATCACAGTCACACATTACACTTCACACTCCGGCCACCAGGGGGAGCAAAAGGCACTATGTATTAGGCCACTCCTCACACTCTGGTAAAACTGGGGGTTGGATAGGAAGTTAGAACAGAATGCAGCCTGGGAGAGCTCCAGGGAGGACCTGTCAGGGGTGGGTTCCTGGCAGGTACCTAGCAGAAAGGACAGAACGTGACGGAGCCGCGCCTGCACTACCTTGCGGCAGCATCCTAAGAAAGGACACGAAGCGAAGGATATTGTGGAGAAGTGAGAAATGAGATCACAGCACAAAGGAGAACCAGTAGGAGTCGTGCCCCGAGAACGGCAACATCCTACTGAGGCGCGTAGCCGGT
Source organism: Ranitomeya imitator (assembly GCF_032444005.1). Lineage (NCBI taxonomy): Eukaryota > Metazoa > Chordata > Amphibia > Anura > Dendrobatidae > Ranitomeya > Ranitomeya imitator. The sequence continues at coordinate 640,714,359 of NC_091282.1, read as the reverse complement.
GGCCGGAATGCCGAGGAAGTAACTGACTCCAAGCATTACTTCAAACAGCGGCAGGACAGTTGATTATAGGTTGGCTGTCTACCATACATCACCTAAGCAGACATAGGGGCAAACGTGGAGAGGGGCATCTCTAGGGTCCCAGAATAGCTCCGAGCCTTCCCGTCAAACGGGTGCGTCCTAGCCAGATATACTTGGGGGATGGAGAGAGAAAGAACGAATACGAAAGTTGTCAGGACTATCCCGAATGCTCAGCAGGGAAGAACTACAACACACAGGCGCTAGTTGGTAGCCACTGATTTCCACCTGCAAAGGGAACTCTGGATGTGCCTTCGGACCGGCCGGTCTCAGCCAGCCCTGTTAACAGTGCTCTGGATTGCGGATCCCGAAGCCTTCAGTAAAAGGTAAAGAGACTGCAACCCTGTGTCCTCGTTATTAACCGTGCCTCACATCATCACCACCTACACTACTGGGAAGCCCTGGGGATATACTTCACCTGTGGGAAGGAATACCATCTAGCTGCCATTCCATCACCCCAGTGGGCCCCAAGCAGCGTTGGTAACACAGACCAAATACCACAGGTGGCGTCACGAAACCTTGACCGACTTTCATAACCCTTTCATTGGACGCCCCTTAGCAGGGTCACGGACCGGGTCCAGCCACCGTGATAACCCTAGAACCGAGACAGAGAGGACCGGTACCGAGTACCCCGCGGCCCTGCGTCTGGGTGCACTCCAGATGCAGCGCCCCAGGGTCCTGGTCATTGCAGTAAATCATTCTCCTCTAGGGGGGAGTGATGTTACGTTTGGAGGCAATGAAGGAGATCTCTTTGTCAGGTAACACAATGCATGCATCATGTTCACACTCCAGACCAGAAGGGGGAGCTCTAAGCCCACTTAAGGTGAACTCCCCTATAAGAACATCCTCATCTGGAGGGAAAAGTTGAGTTCCTGTCCGGAAGACAGAGGAAAAGGAGACAGAGTAGCCGTGTAGCCTGAAGTGCTGCTGCTCCTGGGAAGAGACATAGAAAGCAGAACATATTGCAGCAAGCATGAAGGAAAGCAAAGCAAAGGAGAGGATACCAGAGGCAGATCAGCCAGGAGCAGGCTGCTTCCTTCTGAGGCGCAGAAATCCAGTAGCCAGAATACCGAGGGAGTAAGGATCTCTACGCTTTACTTCAGAGACTGAAAGGACAGGTAATTGCATGTTACCTGTCCGGACTTAAACCCAGGAGGCACGGTGGCACCTCTCAGAGGCCGGGGCTTGCTAGAGTCCCTGTAAAAAGCCTCAAGCCACCAGTCATACAGGTTTGTCCTATCCATCTGCGGTACAGAGAAAGTGACATAACATCTAGAACATCTACAACAGTTGTGAGGACCTTATGAGAAGCTCAGCAGTAAGGTACTACAACATCCAGGCGCTAGAGGAAGGCTACTGATTTCCACCTGGATAAGGGGACTCTGGATTTGCCTCCAAACCGGCCGGACTCTGCCTGCCCTGTGATCTGGTGCTCTGGACTGTGGATACTGAAGTCTACAGTAAAAGGTAAAGAGACTGCAACCTTGTGTCCTTGTTCTTCACTGCGCCTCACACCATCTACCACCTACACACTGGGAAGCCCTGGGGACATACTTCACCTGTGGGAAGGTATACCATCTAGCTGCCATAACATCACCCCAGCGGACTCCTTAAAGCAGCGTCTGTCACCCTGACCGAATACCACAGGTGGCGTCACGAACATATCCTTTAAAAGACCTTTCCCTTTTACACAGACGTCCCTAGTGCCACGGACGGGGTCAGCCACTGTGACATCCCCTTTGAGAACCGAAAGACCCGGTACCGAGTACCCCGCTGCCCTTGGGGGCGATCCAGAGACAATACTATTTCTCAGCAAAGAGGGGAGAAGCCAGCGCTGCCTAAGGTTAAAACGCAATACATAAAGTGCAAATGCACATATTAATTTCTAACTGTATTTTCAAAATGAGACATTTAGCAAACAATTGATCAATTCTTTTAGCCACCCCACCACTTCACAGCATTCTCATAATGGGGCAGTCCTACTCTACGTTTTTTATATTCGCTGTGCCATAAAGGCCTCCTAAATGAGGGCCAGAGGAGTAAGCGAGGATAAAGGTTGACCAGGTCCAGGCATAGACATTTCAGGTCCAACCTCCACACTGCCCATCCAGCACCACAGATAGAGGGTGACACAGGCTGAGACACAGGTGCATAATTAAACAAAGCCTAGGGCAGGGCTGCTGTGTGTGTGTACAGCAGCCTATCAATCACAGAAACACAGAAAGAATGGCGCACGTATCCCGGCGCGGCGCACGGCAAGAGTGGTGGTCAGCCACGTACCAATATCAAAGCAAAAGAGGGGAGAAGCCACCGCTGCCTAAGGTTAAAACGCAATACATAAAGTGCAAATGCACATATTAATTTCTAGCTGTATTTTCAAAATGAGACATTTAGCAAACAATTGATCAATTCTTTGAGCCACCCCGCCACTTCACGGCATTCTCATAATGGGGCAGTCCTACTCTACGTTTTTTATATTTGCTGTGCCATAAAGGCCTCCTAAATGAATAAAAAGCAAGACCACATTAAATGCAAGCTGTACCTGGAGCATTACTGGGTCACTCCCATGGCGCCAGAGGGGCAAGCGAGGATAAAGGTTGACAAGGTCCAGGCATAGACATTTCAGGTCCAACCTCCACACTGCCCATCCAGCACCACAGATAGAGGGTGAGAGCGGCTGAGACACAGGTGCATAATTAAACAAAGCCTAGGGCTTTGCACTGATGCTGGCATCATCGATGCTCACAATCTTTGTGGAGTCCTCAAAGTCTTGTAGATCAAATGACAGATATCCATGCCCACTCTTCAGTTGTTATGTGTGGAGGCTGACCAGAATATCGATGGGCGTATTGGAGCTGGTACTCAACCACTGACCTCTGTTGATCAAAAAGCCTTGCCAGTATATACAGTGTGGAGTTCCAGCACGTGGCCATGTCACACACCAGTCATGAGCTGGCAAATGCGTGTGCTGCTGCAGCACTGCCAGATCAGTGGCAGCTAGGGTTGAGCGACTTTTCCTTTTTTTGGGTCGAGTCGGGTTTTGCGAAACCCGACTGTCTCAAAAGTCGAGTCGAGTGAAATCGGCCGATTTTCTCGAAAAGTCGGGGAGCGACTGAAACACGAAACCCAATGCAAGTCAATGGGGAAGCATAATCGGCAGTGAGTGGGGGCCAGGAAAACACCTACAGTGCCCATTTTAATGGCAAAAAAATCCATTCTTGGTACTGAAGCTTGTCAATCTTAATTTACCTTATAATAATAGTTAGGCATTGGATATTGGGGGTCATTTGGCTAAAGTTGTGGGGGATAGGGCTGGTTCAAGTATTTAGTGGGCCCAGGAAATGTGGACCACGTCACGGCAGTGGAGCAGGGAGAGGTAAGTATTTCAACTTTGCAAGTGCTGTGATCCTGAGCAAGCAGGGGGGGCCCACTCGTTGGCATTGGCACTGGCACCAGGCTATCAAAGTACGGCGGTGTGTTTGCATGGCGGGGGCGCCTCTCATCGGCAGCGACACTTTTGCGTACTATGAGGGGCCCTATGCCAGTGACGTCGCCAACGAGTATTCCCCCCCACCTGATGAAGGAACCTGCACTTTCATCTGCACCTTACTCTTTGTCCCTGTGTAAGGTAGTATAGTATGCGGGAAGGGGAACCTGACTTTCAGCAGGGTCACATTCTGGCTGTGTAGCGTGCACGGGGAATGTAGCGTTCTGGGTCAATGTACCAGCAGACTCATCTTTCACTGGCTGGGCAATTGGCAGGATGAGGAGGAAACACAGATATAGGCCCAAATAATAAAGTGGGCTAAATACAGTTCAAAATTGGTAACAGGACTAACCAGGGGGCATTGCTTTGTTCAGTGGAGTACAACTGTAATGAGAGGCTGACACAGTGAGTAGGCCCAAATCAGTAAGTAGGCTAAAAGCAGTTCAAAACTGGTAACAGAAGTAAACAGGCGGCAGTGGAGGAGAACAACAAGGAGCGGCAGACACCTTTAGTAGGGCCAACAAAACAAGTAGGCCAAATGCAGTGTTATATTAAAAACAATTTAACGAGAGCCTGAAGATAGAAGCTAGGGAGAGGCAACCTGGTGAACACCTTGGAGCTGCAGACACAGTTTGTAGTAGACCCCAACGAAACTTGTGGCCCCAATGCAGTTTTAAAATTCCGACAGGCTGAAAACCAGACAATTGCAGCTCATTTTTTTTTTAAGAGGAGGACAGCTGTATTGAGTGGCGCAGACAGACACTGCTAGTAGGCCTTACAACACAAAGTTGGCTCACTGCAGGTTTAAAAAAGGTTACATGGGTACACAGGCAGCATTGGTGTGGCCAGCGGAGGACAATTTGAAGGAGGGACCGCAGACAGACTTAGTTGGCCTAAAATAAATAATTTAGGCTCAATGCAGCTTCGATTATGTGGTAGGGGTACACAGGCAGCATTGGTGTGGTCAGCAGAGGACAATAGGAAGGAGGGACTGCAGACAGACTTAGTAGGCCTAAGATGAATAAATTAGGCTCAATGCAGCTTCGATTATGTGGTAGGGGTACACAGGCAGCATTGCTGTGGCCAGCAGAGGACAATTTGAAGGAGGGACCGCAGACAGACTTAATAGGCCTAAAATAAATAAATTAGGCTCAATGCAGCTTCGATTATGTGGTAGGGGAACACAGGCAGCATTGGTGTGGTCAGCGGAGGACAATAGGAAGGGGGGACCACAGACAGACGTAGTAGGCCTAAAATAAGTAAATTAGGCTCAATGCAGCTTCGATTATGTGGTAGGGGTACACAGGCAGCATTGCTGTGGCCAGCGGAGGACAATTTGAAGGAGGGACCGCAGACAGACTTAGTAGGCCTAAAATAAATAAATTAGGCTCAATGCAGCTTCGATTATGTGGTAGGGGTACATAGGCAGCATTGGTGTGGTCAGCGGAGGACAATTGGAAGGAGTGTCTGACACAGTTAGTACTCCCAAAAAAAAAAATAGATGTTAATGTCTCGCAAAACAACAAAACAAACAAAAAAAAAGGGTGGCATACTTAGGTACAGGTGTGGGCTCCTCTGCTGACTTTCAGACATAGTAATTTGGGGCAAAGTATTTACTGGTGTAAATATAGGACACGGCCCCTAACTATTTTAACTAGCATCATACATGTCAACAAATTGGTATTGTCAGTGCCAGGCATTGAAGGATGTCAGCGCATAGACTAAACATTGGTGGAGCTGTGAGAGATAATTTTGCAAGTGGTAGAGCACTGTTTGAGCTGGGGGGGACACTCTCTTGTGGCCGGCGGTGTAGGCCCAGGGCCCCTCATGTTACAATGGTGTGTCTGACGTTGGATGTGCGCCACCACCGCCAGAGACACTTCATTGTACTATGAGGGACCCAGTGGCAGTGCCGTCGACCAAAAGTGGGCACACCCACCTCTTCAGACAAACGGCACTCTCACGGGTGCTTGCACCAAGTGGCGAGACCACGGCTCCGTGGGGGGAGTTAGCCCATTTAGGGAGGTGTAAGCATGTCGTATGCTGGACAAACAGCAGCTGCAAATTAAGAGATTGGAACAGTCAGTAAGACCAGTCCACAAGCAAGACCTTTTTATAGGAAAGCTAGGTGTCAACCAGGAAAAGTGGGGCAAAATAATTAGAAATCCATGAGTGGTTCATTTTAATGAAGGTTAGATCATCAACATTTTGGGTAGCCAGACGAGTCCTTTTTTCGGTCAATATTGAACCAGCAGCACTGAATACTCTTTCTGATAGCACACTAGCTGCTGGGCAAGCAAGCTCCTGCAATGCATATTCTGCCAATTCAGGCCAGGTGTCTATTTCGGTTGCCCAGTAATCAAATGGGAATGATGGTTGAGGGAGAACATCGATAAGGGATGAAAAATAGTTAGTAACCATACTGGACAAATGTTGTCTCCTGTCACTTTGAATTGTTGCTGCAGTACCTGTCCTGTCTGCGGTCATTGCGAAATCACTCCACAACCTGGTCAGAAAACCCCTCTGTCCAATGCCACTTCTGATTTGTGCACCTCTAACACCTCTGCCCTGTTGCCTCCTGCAGCTCGTGTTAGAACCATCACCGGCGCTGTGTGCTGGGAATGCCTGAATCAAACGGTCAACAAGAGTTGCTTGTTTGGTTGCCAATATTTGTTCGAGGTTCTCATGTGGCATGATATTTTGCAATTTGCCTTTATATCGAGGATCAAGGAGGCAGGCCAACCAGTAATCATCATCGGTCATCATTTTTATAATGCGTGGGTCCCTTTTGAAGATACGCAAGGCATAATCCGCCATGTAGGCCAATGTTCCAGTTGTCAAATCTGCGCTTGTGCTGGGTTGAGGGGCAGTTTCAAGCAAATCAACGTCACTTGTCTCCCTCAAAAACCCTGAACCTGGCCTTGCTACGCCACCAGTTTCTATTGCCCCCTGAGAAGCTTCCTCATCCAAACAATACTCATCTCCATCATCCTCCTCATCCTCCTCCTCCTCTTCGCCCGCCACCTCGTCCTGTAGACTGCCCTGAACAGACAATGGCTGACTGTTATCAAGGCTTCCCTCGTCCTCGGCTGCAGACGCCTGCTCCTTTATGTGCGTCAAACTTTGCATCAGCAGACACATTAAGGGGATGCTCATGCTTATTATGGCGTTGTCTGCACTAACCAGCCGTGTGCATTCCTCAAAACACTGAAGGACTTGACACAGGTCTTGTAGCTTCGACCACTGCACACCTGACAACTCCATGTCTGCCATCCAACTGCCTGCCCGTGTATGTGTATCCTCCCACAAACACATAACAGCACGCCTCTGTTCACACAGTCTCTGAAGCATGTGCAGTGTTGAGTTCCACCTTGTTGCAACGTCTATGATTAGGCGATGCTGGGGAAGGTTCAAAGACCGCTGATAGGTCTGCATACGGCTGGAGTGTACGGGCGAACGGCGGATATGTGAGCAAAGTCCGCGCACTTTGAGGAGCAGGTCGGATAACCCCGGATAACTTTTCAGGAAGCACTGCACCACCAGGTTTAAGATGTGAGCCAGGAAAGGAATGTGTTTCAGTTGTGAAAGGGCTATGGCAGCCATAAAATTCCTTCCGTTATCACTCACTACCTTGCCTGCCTCAAGATGTACAGTGCCCAGCCATGACTGAGTTTCTTTCTGCAAGAACTCGGACAGAACTTCCGCGGTGTGTCTGTTGTCGCCCAAACACTTCATTGCCAATACAGCCTGCTGACGCTTGCCACTAGCTGTTCCATAATGGGACACCTCGTGTGCAACAGTGGCAGCTGCGGATGGAGTGGTCGTGCGACTGCGGTCTGTGGACGAGCTCTCGCTTCTGCAGGAGGATGAGAAGGAGGAGGAGGGGGGCCGACGCCTACAGCCAACTGTTTCCTAGACCGTGGGCTAGGCAGAACTGTCCCAATATTGCTGTCCCCTGTGGACCCTGCATCCACCACATTAACCCAGTGTGCCATGATGGAGACGTAACGACCTTGGCCATGCCTACTGGTCCATGCATCTGTTGTCAGGTGCACCTTTGTACTCACAGATTGCCTGAGTGCATGGACGATGCGGTCTTTTACATGCTGGTGGAAGGCTGGGATGGCTTTTCTCGAAAAGAAGTGTCAACTGGGTAGCTCGTAGCGTGGTACAGCATAGTCCATCAGGGCTTTGAAAGCTTCGCTTTCAACTAACCGGTAGGGCATCATCTCTAATGAGATTAGTCTACCAATGTGGGCATTCAAACCCTGTGTACGCTGATGCAAGGATGAGTACTTCCTTTTCCTAACGAGAGTCTCATGTAGGGTGAGCTGGACTGGAGAGCTGCAGATGGTGGAACTAGCGGGGGTGCCGGTGGACAAGGCAGACTGAGAGAGGGTTGGAGATGGTATTCTTGCTGGTGCCCTACATACAGTGTTTCCTACCACGAACCTGGTGATTCCCTGACTGCTTTGGCCTTGCGACGAAACCTCCACATTTAGTGCAGGTGGTGCGGTAAACAGTGGGCTTACAGTGAGGGAAGGGATGTAGCGTTGCTGACTAGCTTCATTGTGAGAGGGTGCAACAACGTTAAGGGACGTTTGGTAGTTAGTCCAGGCTTGCAAGTGCATGGTGTTTAAATGTTTTTAACATTCTGCCCTCTCCTGAAGGTCCTTGAACATTTTTTACAGATGACTTTGCGCTGATCATTTGGATCTTGTTTAAAAAAATGCCAGACTGCACTCTTCCTGCTCTCGGATACCTTTTCAGGCATTGCACACTGAGCTTCTTTAACCGGATGGCCACGCTGTCCTACAACTGGTTTTGGTTTTGCCACACATTTTTGGCCAGATACGGACCTGCTAGATGGAACCTGTTGCGATGTTGATGCCTGCTGCAGCTCCTCCTCCTCCGCTTCAGATCTACTGCCGCCTGCACCCTGTTCCCCCAATGGCTGCCAATCGGGGTCAACAACTGGGTCATCTATGACCTCCTCTTCTATGTCCTGTGCACCTTCCTCTGTGTCACCGTGTAAGCCGGTGCTGTAGCGTTCGTGACGGGGCTCCATAGTCTCATCAGGGTCAGATTCTGGATCAGTACACTGCGAGGGCAATGTTCTGATCTGAGTCAAAGGAACAGCATAGTGCATCTGTGCACTCCATGTCCGATTCATCTGGTAATGGGCATGTCCTGTTAACAATTTCCCTTTCTAACCCAGGAATGGTATGTGTAAAGAGCTCCATAGAGTAACCCGTTGTGTCGCCTGACGCATCCTTCTCTGTTGTTCTTGGTGAAGAAGTCAAGGAAGCGACTTGTCCCTGACCGTGAACATCCACTGACGATGCGCTGCTTTTCCATTTAGCAGTTTCTGAAGAGGAGGCGAAAGAGCTAGAGGCAGAGTCAGCAAGGAAAGCCAAAACTTGTTCCTGCTGCTCCGGCTTTAAAAGCGGTTTTCCTACTCCCAGAAAAGGGAGCGTTCGAGGCCTTCTGTAGCCAGACGATGACGCTGGCTCAACAACTCGAGACTTAGGTGCTATATTGCTTTTCCCACGACCACCTGATGCTCCACCACCACTACCATCATTACCAGCTGGCAATGACCGCCCACGGCCACGACCTCTTCCACCAGACTTCCTCATTGTTTGAAAAACATAACCAAACAAACAAACGGTATTTGTTACTGTAAAACCAGTTACAAGGTGAACTCAAACTTGCGGTGAATTTATATCTCCCTTTATAGGTGGGTGAGACTGCAGGGAAAATCAGGCCCACTGTATAACAGTACATAGCTTAAGTGACAGACAGATATGCCACTAACAGGACTGACGCAGATGCACACACTACCAATAAAAATCTCCCCCTTTTTATTTTTTCTGGGAGAATATTGAAGAAATCAGGCCCACTGTTATACAGTAGGTTTTCTATGGCAGAAAATGAAAGACAGATGCCACACACAGGACTGGCAGTGATGCAGATTTGCCAATCTTAATCTCCCACTTGTTTTATTTTTTCTGGGAGAATTGTGAAGCAATCAGGTCCACTGTTATACAGTAGGTTTTCTGTGGCAGAAAATGAAAGACAGATGCCACACACAGGACTGGCAGTGATGCAGATTTGTCAATCTTAATCTCCCACTTGTTTTATTTTTTCTGGGAGAATTGTGAAGCAATCAGGCCCACTGTTATACAGTACGTTTTCTGTGGCAGAAAATGAAAGACAGATGCCACACACAGGACTGGCAGTGATGCAGATTTGCCAATCTTAATCTCCCACTTGTTTTATTTTTTCTGGGAGAATTGTGAAGAAATCAGGCCCACTGTTATACAGTAGGTTTTCTGTGGCAGAAAATGAAAGACAGATGCCACACACAGGACTGGCAGTGATGCAGATTTGCCAATCTTAATCTCCCACTTGTTTTATTTTTTCTGGGAGAATTGTGAAGAAATCAGGCCCAGAGTATATTTTCTGTGGCAGAAAGTGGCTTGAAGAGATATAACAAAACAAAACAAAAAAAAAGGGACTGTACTACAATTACTATCTCCCTACAGTAATCTCAGAAAAGTATGGCAGGCAGCAATAAAAAGGACTGCTGCACACAAAAGTCAAAAGTGTGGACAAACAAACAAGATAGCTCTGCAGAAAGGAAGGAGCAACAGGATTTGTGCTTTGAAAAAAGCAGTTGGTTTGCACAGCGGCGTACAAACAGCAATGCAGCTATCAGGGAGCCTTATAAGGCAGCCTAAGCTACAGAGCTGATGCACTCAAAAAAAACTCCACTGTCCCTGCAAACAAAAGATGGTGTTGGACAGTGTAAATCGCTACAGCACAAAGGGTTTGGGGGTTAATGTACCCTGCCTAACGCTATCCCTGCTTCTGAGGAAGCGGCAGCAACCTCTCCCTATACTCAGATCAGCAGCAGTAAAATGGCGGTCGGCGTGCACGCCCCTTTATAGCCCCTGTGACGCCGCAGAAAGCAAGCCAATCACTGTAATGCCCTTCTCTAAGATGGTGGGGACTGAGACCAATGTCATCACGCTGCCCACACTCTGCGTCCACCTTCATTGGCTGAGAAATGGCGCTGAACGCGTCATAGAAACGCGACTTTGACGAGAAGGTCGCCGACCGCGTGGCCGACCCCACGCTGGGATCGGATCGGGTTTCATGAAACCCGACTTTGCCAAAAGTCGGCGACTTATGAAAATGACCTATCCGTTTCGCTCAACCCTAGTGGCAGCTGTAGCCGACTTGCGGAAATGGGCGCTGACTCAAATCTGGGTAGGTTTTCAGAAAACTACCAAGTTGAGCACTTGGGCCAAGCATGATACTTGTGTGACCTTGCCATGCTTCACAGCCACCTCCAGGTTACAGTCATTATCCAACATTTCTGGTTGAAGGTTCAGTGACGAGAGCCACGGATCTGTCTGGTCTGTTATTCCTTTCAATAACTTTGCCTCGGTGTACGGTTTGTCTTCTAGACAAATTAGCTTCAGCAGAGCCCGTTGCCGCTTCTCTCTGAGGCAGTGCCACAGGGCTTTCACCTTCTGACTGATACAGACAACATGCTTTGAGGTAGCCCATCGGAGATGGAGGATGAGGAGGAGCAGCAGGGCGTTCAGAAACTGGTGTAGGAAACCTTAAGGAAGTAGGGCCTGCAATCCTCTGCGTCGGTAGCACATGTGCCATGCTAAGGTGGGATTCGCCACCGGCCTCCACAATGTTCACCTAGTGAGCTGTCAGGGAAATATAGCATCCATGATCACAAGTGCTTGTCTCTATGTGGGTCGTTAAGTGGATAATCCCAGTAACCGCATTGGTAAGTACTCAGATGATGTTCCTGGACATGTGCTGGTACTGACATGATCCGTTCCAGGGTTTAATCCTGTCTGCCCTTTTTTCGGGCAGATCATGTCAAGGGTTAACTTTGCTCTGTCTCATTCTGGGTTCAAGTGAGCTATTTAGCTCCTATGCATCCTGTTGGCGGTGTCAGCTATAGTTCTGACTTTGGCGTGTGAACCTGACTCTGGTAGCTCTTGATCTGTCCTGTTGTGATCCCTGACTTGTCCCTTGTCTGTTGACTCCCTCTGCCTGCCCTTTTCCCAGTGTTTCCCTGTTTGTTGGCTTGATTCTCTGGTTTTTGACTTTGCTCGTATTTGGACTCGCTTTTGCCTCCTGTCTTTGTCTTATCCACTTCTGACCATTGCTGAACCCCCTGGCTTGTTCCTGACCATGTATACTGCTGCTACTATTGGTACTTCTGCTTCTTTTTTTTTACTTGGCTTGTCTGACCACTCTCTCGCCACATGGTGGTGTCTGTGCTGCTGCTCTGTGTGTGCAGTCTTACTTCCCTCTCAAGCTCCCCCTGGTGGAGTTTGCGTTATACTGCACTGCAGCAGCATGACATTATAACTGACCAATACATTTAAAGCGATTTCTGCATTTTTTTCCCTCTGCTCTGTTTGCTATGGCTCCGCTCCATACCTTGGTGTATCAAATGCACAGTTTGACAGTGTTGATACAAGACCTGTTTGTGGAACAGAGGGCCTTGGCCTCGTCTCATAACCATCTACTAAGGGAGCTTTCTGACACAGTAAAATCGTTGCAGACTGACTGTAAGCACTCTAAGGCTATGTGCACACGTTGCGGATTAGGTTTAGGAATTTCTGGTGCGGATTATGCCTCTCCTGGCAGAAAATGCACCTGCGGATTTGTCGTGTTTTTTGTGCGGTTCCGCAGTGTTTTTTGTGTGTTTTTGCTGCAGTTTTCTTGCGGATTTGCTGCATTTTTTACCCCTGCGGTTTTCTATAATGGAATGGGTACAAAAACGCTGCATATTCACAAAAAAGAAGTGACATGCTACTTCTTTTAAACCGCAGCGTTTCCGCAGTGGATTTTCTGCAAAGCGTGCACAGCATTTTTTTTCTCATTGATTTGAAAGCGTTTGATACCGTGCCGCACAAGAGGTTGGTACACAAAATGAGAATGCTTGGTCTGGGGGAAAATGTGTGTAAATGGGTTAGTAACTGGCTTAGTGATAGAAAGCAGAGGGTGGTTATAAATGGTATAGTCTCTAACTGGGTCGCTGTGACCAGTGGGGTACCGCAGGGGTCAGTATTGGGACCTGTTCTCTTCAACATATTCATTAATGATCTGGTAGAAGGTTTACACAGTAAAATATCGATATTTGCAGATGATACAAAACTATGTAAAGCAGTTAATACAAGAGAAGATAGTATTCTGCTACAGATGGATCTGGATAAGTTGGAAACTTGGGCTGAAAGGTGGCAGATGAGGTTTAACAATGATAAATGTAAGGTTATACACATGGGAAGAAGGAATCAATGTCACCATTACACACTGAATGGGAAACCACTGGGTAAATCTGACAGGGAGAAGGACTTGGGGATCCTAGTTAATGATAAACTTACCTGGAGCAGCCAGTGCCAGGCAGCAGCTGCCAAGGCAAACAGGATCATGGGGTGCATTAAAAGAGGTCTGGATACACATGATGAGAGCATTATACTGCCTCTGTACAAATCCCTAGTTAGACCGCACATGGAGTACTGTGTCCAGTTTTGGGCACCGGTGCTCAGGAAGGATATAATGGAACTAGAGAGAGTACAAAGGAGGGCAACAAAATTAATAAAGGGGATGGGAGAACTACAATACCCAGATAGATTAGCGAAATTAGGATTATTTAGTCTAGAAAAAAGACGACTGAGGGGCGATCTAATAACCATGTATAAGTATATAAGGGGACAATACAAATATCTCGCTGAGGATCTGTTTATACCAAGGAAGGTGACGGGCACAAGGGGGCATTCTTTGCGTCTGGAGGAGAGAAGGTTTTTCCACCAACATAGAAGAGGATTCTTTACTGTTAGGGCAGTGAGAATCTGGAATTGCTTGCCTGAGGAGGTGGTGATGGCGAACTCAGTCGAGGGGTTCAAGAGAGGCCTGGATGTCTTCCTGGAGCAGAACAATATTGTATCATACAATTAGGTTCTGTAGAAGGACGTAGATCTGGGGATTTATTATGATGGAATGTAGGCTGAACTGGATGGACAAATGTCTTTTTTCGGCCTTACTAACTATGTTACTATGTTACTATGTTACATTGTACTGTAAATCAATTGCGGATCTGCAGCGTTTCTGCACCTCAAAAAACGCTGCGAATCCGCAGAGAATCCGCAACGTGTGCTCATACCCTAACACTGTTGTTGTCTCATTGCACTCTCCTGAACTTACAGTCAAGCTCCCAGATACCTTCTCCAGGGAGAGGGAGAGATTCCATACTTTTGGGGCTTGTTTTCACTTGCGAGGAACACGTCCGTGTCTCGCATGTGAAAACGAAGCTCTGGTGCCGACACTCCGGAGCGGAGCGTGCGGCTCCATGTGTTCCTATGCGGCCGCACGCTCCGCTCTGGAGTGCCAGCGCCAGAGCTTCGTTTCCACATGCGAGACACGGACGTGTTCCTCGCAAGTGAAAACAAGCCCTTAAGGAGAGTTGCAGGCAATTTTTTTCTCTTAGACCCCAATCTTCTGGAGATGAGAGTCAGCGGGTGGGGATAATCAATTCCTTACTGTGGGAGGGACCTCAGTTGTGGGCTTTCTCTTTACCTGCTTCTGCCCCTGAACGTGTAATGACCAGAGGTCCGAATAAGATCCAGTGAGTCACAAACCAAGACCAAGGCAGAAATCTCCAACGGTATTTACTCAAAGGCAAAATAATCAAGGTAATATGGAGAATATTAAGACAGATGCACCCCAAAGATACACTAGCTCAGCAGCAGCTGAAATCACTGTGCCACTCCAAGGTCTCCTGAGAACTGTATACTACAACAGACTAGTAAGAAATTTACCTAACAGGCAACTAAAAGCAGGAACAAGTGTAAATTGAATGTAGTGTTATTAAGGGAGCCCCTGGAATGGCACACTGAGTATAACTTACACAACTCTAATATAAGATACACCTCTAAAGTAACAACTTAACACTCTGAGCAGAGATACCCGGGTATCTATAACTATGGTACCGTATCCTGAGATGGATTTCCTCTAACAGGCAGGAATCCGCACAGGCTGCAGCCAGTTCATATTTTCAGCGCCAATAAGTTACAGCAAACTCCTCTTGTCTTGTCGGCCGATGCCGAGCCCAAACGCCGGGGACTTAGTTAGTGGTCTCACGATGTAGTCTCTGCTTCTGTAGCTCCTAGGAATGCTTCCACGACAATCCGTCTGTCTCTGTATCAGCAGTCTGTCCAGACTTGGTTCTCCACTCAATGCACAGGGAATCCACAGACTTCCAAATACGTACTGGGTTCTTAGTAAAGTCTCAGTCTTTTGTTAAATAAAGGGTTAACTCCTCTCCAGGAAACGTTAGCCACACAAGTCTCTCACAGAGTTAAACAAAAGGTTAATTCTTCTCCAGGGGAACGTTAGCAACAAAAAGTCTCTCAAAAGCTTCTTTTTCTCCAAAAACACTTGCAGTAAATCCACACACAGTCTCTCTCCAAGATATCACAGCAGCTTCTGCCTTTGCTTCCCGCCTTTTTCTCTCTCAGCTCTCACTTCCAAGTTTCACTTTACACCCGAGACACTAGACCCCACCCAGCAGCACACATTGTCTCTGGGAGTTTTGCACGGTCTGTTCTCTTCTGCAATAGGCAAAAACCACAGGGTCCTAGTGCCCTCTCAGTGGGACTACAGTTCACCCTCTTACATGCCACCCCACTAGAGGTTGGCGTCCTCGACATACCTTCCCACTCAAATTCATCTTGAGCATATCGCTGAGGCGGTATTCCTGCCGTAGATCGTGTAGTTCTCCTGAGTCCTACATCAACAGGTGCGACCTTAGAGGGAGCTAGAGTCTCTTCCATGGTCGTGTCAGTGGGCGTAAGTGGAGTTGTCTCCTCCTGCGGCTCGATGTCCTGTGATACAGCGTCAGGACCAAGCAGTTGACCTGATGCACTCTCCTCAACAACATCCTCCATATCCCCAACATTCTCATCACCCGAGGCCAGATCGGTCACAGGGGGCAAATAAGCAGGCGCAGGAGTAAGCACACCATCAAACTCAAGATCATTCAGAGCTTCCGCCCCTTGAAACATGGCCTCTGGCTCTAGGGGGGTAGGCGCCGAATCTTCAAACCAGCACCGCTGTAACATGTTACGATGCAAATTACGGGTTGGCCCCCCTGTCCCCACCGGTTCGACCTCGTACACTGGAATCTCAGGGTTCACCTGTTTTTTTATCAGATACGGTATCCCTTCCCATCGGTCACTCAGCTTTCCTGACCGTCGTTTTGTCCTCACCAACACTCTGTCTCCCGGAGAGAACAGCTCTGTTTGTACAGGTCGCGTGTCCTTATGGACCACCTGGCGAAGGCGGTCACCCACCACCTGATGCACCACCCTCAACCGCCGCCGATGCTCTCGTACCCACTCGGATGCAGTCCGAAGGGGGGCGGAGGAGGGATCTGGCATGCTCAAATCCTCAATGTCTCGGCCAGGTCTACCAAACATCAACATGTGTGGTGAGTAACCAGTAGTACTGTGCACCCTGTTATTGTAAGCCCACATCAATTCGGGGAGATACTCAGGCCAGCATGTCTGTTGCTGACTCTCTAAGGACCTCAACATTTGCAACAGGGTCCGATTAAAACGCTCACACGCCCCGTTACCCTGAGGGTGGTAAGGCGTTGTTCTCGACTGCTCGATACCATAGAGCTGGTGCAACTCTTTCATCAGCGTTCCCTGAAAGCAGGCCCCTTGATCTGAATGTATTCTCTGCGGACACCCGAACACTTGGAAGAAATGTCGGCACACTGCCTCAGCCGCCGACTTGGCCGTCTGATCTCTTGTCGGCACCGCTACAGCATACTTGGTAAAGTGATCTGTCATCACCAGGCAGTAGGAGTACCCTGATGTAGAGTACCCTATCAACACGTAGTCAATCATGAGTAGTTCCAGTGGAGCTGAAGTCTTAATAGACTGTGTGGGAGCCCGCTGCTCAGGGCTTTTGTTGAGCCCACAAATTCGGCACTGCCGACACGCGTCGGCCACCATCCCTCCCAACTCAGGGCAGTAGAGGACTCGCTGCAACCACTGAAGTGTCTTTTCACTTCCAAAATGGGCCCCCTTCTCATGCGCCTCACGAGCGACCACCGGCCCCATCCCCACAGGAATTATCAGTTGGTACCGATGCTGCAGCTCCGATGGCAGGTACACCTTACGATACAAAAGACCTTGTTCCACACACAATTTATCCCATTGTCGAAGGAGTTTCATTCCTTCCATGGACAACTGAGCCTTGTCCTCTGCACTGGGCCAGGCCTTGTTTTGTACCCAACGGCGCACAAGTGCAACGTCCGGACACTCATCCTGGACTCTTGTCCAATCTGAGGGTGTTTTACCCAGGACACAGGGCATCCCGGTGGCCACCCCACTTGAGTGTACCACACTTTGGAAGATAGGTATTTGCCCCAAAGCTGGAGTTTCAGTATCCTCAAGTTGTTCATCAACATCTTCCCCGGATGACCCAAGGGGCACTCTTGACAATGCATCTGCATTGCCGTTCTCTCGACCAGAGCGAAATTTAATGCGGTAATTGAACTTGGCCAGTCTGGCGACCCACCGCTGCTCCAACGCCCCCAGTTTTGCATTCTCTAAGTGAGCTAGCGGGTTGTTATCTGTCATGACTAGCACCTCAGCTCCTGTTAGATACTCGGCGAAGCGTTCTGTCATTGCCCACACCAGGGCCAGCAATTCCAGACGGAATGAGCTGTAGTTAGCCGGATTTCGCTCGGAGTCTCTTAAAGATCTGCTGCCATAAGAAATCACTCGTTCTCGGCCGTCCTGCACCTGTGCTAGTACTGCCCCCAACCCATGAAGACTACCATCGGTATACAACAAAAAAGGGGTGTCAAACCGGGCGTAGGCCAGCAATGGGGCACTCGTTAGGGCGGTTTTCACTCCATCAAATGCCTTTTTCTGTAGGGGCCCCCATGGAATGGGGCGATTTCGAGGACCCAGCGCTGTCCCTCTCAAAAGTTCATTCAAGGGACTCACCACTTGTGAGAATTTAGGCACAAACCGCCGATAGTATCCTGCTAGGCCCAGGAAGGCCCGCACTTCTCGCAGGTCACAAGGAGGTGGCCACTCTTGTACCGCCTTAATCTTACTGGCTAAAGGTAGTACCCCGTCCGGGGTCACCAGATGCCCCAAATATTCAATCTGGTTTCGTAACAGCTGACATTTTTTTGGCTTTATTTTCAGGCCGTAGCTCTTGAGCCGCCGGAGAACTTGACGCAGCTTCTCCAGATGATCTTCAAATGAGGTTCCGAACACCACAATGTCGTCCAAATATATCAGGACTGATTCAAAATTTAGATCACCCAAGCAATGTTCCATCAGGCGTTGGAAGGTTCCCGGGGCGGTAGCGAGGCCAAAGGGCATCCGGTTGAACTCAAAGAGCCCCATTGGCAATACAAAAGCCGTCTTGGCCCGATCTTTTTCAGCCATTGGGACCTGCCAGTACCCGCTTGCCAAATCCAACGTTGAGAAATACTTGGCCCGACCCAGGGCCGACAGGGATTCTTCAATACGGGGTAAAGGATATGCGTCCCGTACGGTGTGGGCATTCAATTTCCGATAGTCCACACAAAATCGGAGTGTCCCATCCTTCTTGCGGACCAAGGCTACAGGGGCCGCCCAGGGACTCCGGCTCTCTCGGATCACTTGGTTGTCCAGCATACTGGCCACCATGCTCTTCACCTCTTGATAGAGCGCCGGAGGAATTTGGCGATATCTTTCTCTAATGGGTGGAGTATCCCCCGTTGGAATCTCATGCTCAATCGTCTGGGTACACCCGAAGTCCTCTCCATGTCGGGAAAAGGTCTCTTGATGTTCCCACAAAACTCTCTCCAACTGCTCCAACTGCACGGGGGTCAGCTTCTCCCGATCCACTCCCATCTGCTCCATGATCACATGAACATTCCATTCCTCCGTAGGAGGTTCAGTCCGGCCTACCTCGACCGCGAATGTCCAGGATGACTGTTGGTCTGGTCGCAATTCGAACCCTGCATTTTCCGGCACCTTCTCTGCCGGTACGAACAGTTCAGCCAGTATGGTCCCAGCGGGAATTGCAACAGCTTCATCTAAAACATTGATGCATCGGACCGGTACTCGTCCATTCTTCACAATCGCCAAAGAACGGGCCACATGTACCTTGGCAAATGAGGAACCCTCTCGGGCGGGCTCAAGTAGCACTTCAAGCCCATTCAATCTCTGTGCAGCTCCCACAGGCAGCATTAAGAGTTCCTCTTGTCTGGGTCCCAGCAGGATCGGGGCCCTCGAAGTCACTCGGACCCGGCCCACCCGGCCACCTGGGACCGCACTTTTCAGCAAGTCGCAACTCAGCACTAGACGGTGTAGAATTCTCTGTGTGGGTCGGTGTCTTGTCGCACGGGCCCAGTATCGGGGTCCTTCACTGGCATACATCTGGTGATTCAAATCTCGCAGCACGTTCATTCCGAGCGTCACTTCCATCCCTCTTCTAGGGGGGTGATCCACCAGTACTACCCCTTTCTGCCCCAGCTCTTGACCAAACATTTTTAGTTGCATCCACACGATCCCTTTTACTGACAATTGACCATTATTTGCGGCGGTCAGTCGTATCACTCGGCCATCCTCTGGAATCACTAGTCGACTGAAGTATCTCTCATATACTTCTAGAGGCATTATAGTACATTCGGATCCCGTGTCAACCAAGCACCTCATCTTCCGCCCTTCAAACTCTGCTTCTATCACTGGACTACATGCAAACAAATCTTGTTCATTCCGTCGAGGGCTTTGTGTGGGTGGGGCCGCTGCTGCTTGCCCTCTCATGGCAGCGGCCGGAAGTTTAAAGCCGGCGACGGGGTTTCTGGGGCTGTAAGCGCCCGGCAGTAACGCGAGATGTGTCCCTGGCGGCCACACTTCCAGCAGGTGATTGTTCCTCGTGGGCGAGGGCTTGACTCATTATGATAGGACGACCTGGCCATTTGCGGGGTCACCGTTCCAGGGGGTGAGGCAGGAGGTTCCCGCGAGGGGGTAGAGGCGGGATCAACTGTCAGTTGAGACAATTTCAGCTTCAACTCCTTCACCTCAGCACGCAGAGCTTGTACCACGCTTACCAGCCCCTCTCCCCCCGACCCTGATGAACCACCTTCCTCCAGCTGGGCACTGTTCACTGACCCCTCGGGAACATAGGCCGATTTCTCTTCCCTTTCCACTGCAGCTCGGTAAATCTGCCAGAAAGATAACTCTGGTGCAACCCGGACCATTTCCAACAGTTTGTCCCGGAGAAGTCTATTGGCTACACCGGTGATGAATTGGTCCCGGAGCAAGCGGTCTACCTCCCGGAATGCCCCCATGGCCCCCGGGTCTAGTCGCTGCATCTCATTCAACATCTCTTGCAAAATATTAGAGTACTGCATCAGGGACTCACACTCTCTCTGGGGACGATTAAAGAATAGGGACCGAAGCTGGGCCACGCGCGCTCGGCCCCCCAAACTCCCCTCTAACAGTTCCAAAATCTTTTCTAATGTATCCCTCTCTGATTCTGGGCGCACCATCACCATACGCCTAATATCACCCTCCAGTGCATTTAATGCCAGCTCAGCGCGTAACGCGGGGGTCAAATTACACATGCGCAGAATACTCCGGATTCTCTCAGCCCAATCTTGCAACGCCATATTGCGCCCATCGTATTTCGGCATGTGCTGAAGTAAAGCTCCTACAGGCACATACCCTCCCGAAGTCGCCGCGGCTGCCAGGGGAACCCCAACCCCCGAGGAGGATGCGGATACAGCGGGGTCATTTCCACCATCGCCCTCGTCCATGACAAACACTGGATCCTGCCGACTACGCCAAAAATGTAATGACCAGAGGTCCGAATAAGATCCAGTGAGTCACAAACCAAGACCAAGGCAGAAATCTCCAACGGTATTTACTCAAAGGCAAAATAATCAAGGTAATATGGAGAATATTAAGACAGATGCACCCCAAAGATACACTAGCTCAGCAGCAGCTGAAATCACTGTGCCACTCCAAGGTCTCCTGAGAACTGTATACTACAACAGACTAGTAAGAAATTTACCTAACAGGCAACTAAAAGCAGGAACAAGTGTAAATTGAATGTAGTGTTATTAAGGGAGCCCCTGGAATGGCACACTGAGTATAACTTACACAACTCTAATATAAGATACACCTCTAAAGTAACAACTTAACACTCTGAGCAGAGATACCCGGGTATCTATAACTATGGTACCGTATCCTGAGATGGATTTCCTCTAACAGGCAGGAATCCGCACAGGCTGCAGCCAGTTCATATTTTCAGCGCCAATAAGTTACAGCAAACTCCTCTTGTCTTGTCGGCCGATGCCGAGCCCAAACGCCGGGGACTTAGTTAGTGGTCTCACGATGTAGTCTCTGCTTCTGTAGCTCCTAGGAATGCTTCCACGACAATCCGTCTGTCTCTGTATCAGCAGTCTGTCCAGACTTGGTTCTCCACTCAATGCACAGGGAATCCACAGACTTCCAAATACGTACTGGGTTCTTAGTAAAGTCTCAGTCTTTTGTTAAATAAAGGGTTAACTCCTCTCCAGGAAACGTTAGCCACACAAGTCTCTCACAGAGTTAAACAAAAGGTTAATTCTTCTCCAGGGGAACGTTAGCAACAAAAAGTCTCTCAAAAGCTTCTTTTTCTCCAAAAACACTTGCAGTAAATCCACACACAGTCTCTCTCCAAGATATCACAGCAGCTTCTGCCTTTGCTTCCCGCCTTTTTCTCTCTCAGCTCTCACTTCCAAGTTTCACTTTACACCCGAGACACTAGACCCCACCCAGCAGCACACATTGTCTCTGGGAGTTTTGCACGGTCTGTTCTCTTCTGCAATAGGCAAAAACCACAGGGTCCTAGTGCCCTCTCAGTGGGACTACAGTTCACCCTCTTACAAACGTGTGTCTGTGGACAAATTCTTTGAGGTTTTGGGACTGTTTTATGACGAACCAGACTGGGTCAGTGTAGCAGAGGACATGATCATGTGTCTCTCCCAGAATGAACTCACTGCTGAACAGTATTGTTCTGAGTTTAGGCGGTGCTCTGTTGAGGTGTCTTGGGGTGACTCTGCTCTGAGATGCTTGTTTGAGAGAGGACTTTCTGATCATCTCAAGGATGCTCTGGCCCTTCATACGCCACCCAGTTCCCTGGATGAGGCCATGACCAAGGCCACTCATATGGACCGGAGGTTACAGGAGAGAAGAATTATCCAGCGTGAGATTCCTGTATTACCTGACAAATCTGAGGTGATGTCATTCAAGGAGACTATGGAAGTTAGTGCCACCAACTTTAAGGAGAAAGAGAGGAAACGACGACGTGATGGGAAATTATGCTTCTATTGTGGAGATCCGGGACATTGTAAGAAGGACTACCCCTCTAGTCCATCGAGTAACAAGCTGCCAAGTCTGGGTGATGGTCTAGGAGGTCATCCAGACTCTCAGGTACCATTTTCATCATTTCAAAAAGTTTTGTTAGAGGTGGAACTGTATTATGGAGGTGGTTTTGTATCCACTTCAGCTTTGTGGACTGAGGATCTTCCATGAACTTCATTGACTTTAGTCTGGTGTCCAAGTTAAAGTTAGGGACAGTTAGGCTAGAGACTCCCATCCATATCGTTGCCATTGATAAGACACCATTGGCTCAAAATGTCCTTAAGTTTGTCTCTGAGGAGCTCCTCCTTAAGGTGGGTTCTTTGCACCAGGAACGAATTTCATGTTATGTTATGAATAATCTTCCTGCGGACTTTGGGGGCTGAGGTCTTACCACCCCATCGTCCTTATGACTGTACCATTAATCTCATTCCGGGTTCTAAATTGCCCAAAGCCTGTTTGTACAATCTCTCTAGCCCAGAACGAACTGCTATGAAAAATTATATCTCTGATAGTCTACACAAAGGTCACATCCATCCCTCTGTCTCACCTGTGGTTGTGGGATTCTTTTTTGTCAAGAAAAAAGATGGTGGTTTACGCCCGTGCCTCGATTTCCGGGAACTAAATAAAATTACGGTGAGAAATACCTACCATCTCCCACTCATTCCTGTAAGTGTTAGGATTTCAACCTGTGACTCTTTGTTTGTTAGTCTGTTCCTTTGCTTGAGGAGCTATTTGGAACTTGCTTGACTTTTGTCTGAAACCATATGAACTTCGTCATATGATCATCACTGCCCTGTTGATTTGTCTCCGCCCTGACTGAGCTTGATTGGACCTGCTATATATACCTGGCCCTGTGCAGCTTCCTGTTGCTGAGTATTTTGTGTGCTCAGTCTAAATGAGTGAAGCAATCTGTGAGCTCCTGGTTGGAAGGTATCTTGCTGGCATCTCTCTGCTTCTTACTGATATTCTGCTGCTTCTTTCCTCCAGACGTAGAGGATGCCCCCATGTCCCTGTCTCAGGTCTATGATTAAAAAGATCATCAGGAAGGTCTTTGTACTGTCCCCTCATATATTTAAACATTAAAATAAGATCACCACTTAGCCTTCGTTTTTCAAAACTAAATAGCCCCAAGTATAATAATCTATCTTGGTATTGCAGACCCCCAGGCCTCTAATAACCTTGGTCGCTCTTCTCTGCACCCGCTCAAGTTCAGCTATGTCTTTCTTATACACCGGAGACCAGAACTGTACAGAGTATTCTAAGTGTGGTCGAACTAGTGACTTGTATAGAGGTAAAATTATGTTCTCCTCATGAGCATCTATGCCTCTTTTAATGCATCCCATTATTTTATTTGCCTTTGTAGCAGCTGCCTGACACTGGCCACTAAATGTGAGTTTGTCATCCACCCATACTCCCAGGTCTGTAAGCTTAGTGACAGTATAGGACCATAGAGGGGCACATTAAAGATAGACAATAGGATAGATAAGAGCATAAGTTTAGGCACAGCAGCAAGGAGTTAAGTAGATGGGAGGGGAACAGCAGAGCAGCACAAAGCAGGGAGATATAGGACAGACACTTTCTGGTTCTGTAAGACACTCGGGCAGTCTGCCCAAGGGGCAGAACGCATACAGTGAGACAGTTAAAGGCTCTGGAGGATGAGTCTGCAGTTGACAGTAAGGGGCCCCCCGGCTGAAGAATAGTGCAGTCGGGCACCAGCTCAACAGGACCATGCCCAAGAAGGATTCGGGGTCTACGACAGGGGCAGGAGCAGCTGAGATGGCATTCCCTGCATCTTTCCCTATTGGAACCGGACAAGGGGCTGAAAGGGAACTGGTGAGGCTGACGGTACAGATGGGACAGGAACTGTCCAAAGAAGCTGCCCGGATGGCGGAGGAAAGGAAAGAGCAGACAGGACAGAGTCTGGCTAGAGGTGCGGCCGTGAATGCAGAGAGTAAAGAGAGAAATGACAGAGATACTAGAGTCTGCTCGTATGGCAGAGGAAGGGAAAGTACAGGAAACGTTGCCCTGTGTGAACTGTGCTGCTGATGTGAAGAATGCAAATAGGAAGATATCTCTTTTTGAACTATGCTGTCTGTGAGATGAATACGCTGCTGTTGGAAAAAGACCTTGTCTCTGAAGTGATTTGCAGAGCTGGCATGGCAGCAGCTGAGGGAAATCTGACAGAGCCTGTGAGTGTGCTGTGGTGCATGCTGCACATGCAGCACATGGGACTTTACTTTACTTTTCATGTACAAGGTGCTGGAGTGCTCACTGGCTTAGTGAACTCGCCCATGACTATCACCCCATTCCACCTTGCTAAAGGATTACAGCTGTTGATACTTTGCGCTAACATTTCTCCAGCATTGGTTCTGGCTCGCCTTCTTTTCTCTTTCAGCCAGCCTAGGCCCCGCAGTCCGATCATTAGCTGCTAGATCCTGGCCCTCCCATCTGCAGTAAGTAAGAACCCCAGCGGTGAAGGCTGCTGCCTGGGTTCAGGCCTTGGTGGTTCTGGGAAAGCGGCTGTTCACAGACCACGGGCTACTGCCACCTCAGCTGTTGTGCCTGCTTAGTCTAGCTCCGATATTACTACTGTCACTCCCTCAGTAGTGTCGCAGGATTCTGCCATCTTTATCGCTTTGCCGCCAACTAAGCCTGTTACACTTTATGGATTACTAGTTCAATGCAGAAAAATATTTGAACACTTTTTTGGAGTGTGTATATATCACTAAATTGTACCTCAAAGTGCGTAATACTTTTTGAGTGAGTAATTAAATACTAAAACCATTTTCAATGCTTTTTTTGGAGACTTATAAACCAAGGTGAACAATAGAGATAGAGCAAGGGTGTTATGAGGTTCAGTGTAAATAACCCTGATAAAAAATTTACTTTTATTGAAAAAATATATATAAAAACGACCCTCACCGAAATGTAACAGAATGCACCTAAGGCTGCTGTCACACTAGCAGTATTTGGTCAGTATTTTACATCAGTATTTGTAAGCCAAAACAGGAGTGGAACAATTAGAGGAAAAGTATAATAGAAACATATGCACCACTTCTGCATTTATCACCCACTCCTGGTTTTGGCTTGCAAATACTGATGTAAAATACTGACCAAATACTGCTAGTGTGACGGCAGCCTAATACTGTATGGATGACTAGTTAAATGAAGACAAATTTTTTGACGCTTTTTGGAGTCTTATATACCACTATCACGATTCCCACCGTGCTGCCATTAATATGTAACGGGGGTGACCATTAGCCAGCACACGTCTAGGGGGCTTATCTTAGTTATCCCTCCACTGCTACCATGTGATGAAAACACAAACAAGGCAATTGACCTATCAATTTACCGCAGGGGCTTATTTTAGTTATCCCACTGCTGAAACAATATTACTAACTGCAGGGATTTATGTATATCCCGCTTTGCAGTTCCACTTCAGAACTTGCAGCTCACCGGTACCCCTTTACCCTCAGGTCAATCAGGGAACTACACCTGGGAAAATTAGTCACCGGACGGGCTGCTTCACTGTGGACTGGCTAGCAGGCATGCTGCAGGGAGGGAATTATAAATGTTCAGGCCGCAGGCAGATAATAGCTTATAAAACCCCATTACGTCGCTGCCAGCGGTACCCACCCAGCCCAGAACACACTTTGCTGCCACCAGCTCAGATTTCTCACAGAGAGGGGTACAGAGCCAACCCAATTTATTAGCATAATTAACTTCAGGCGCGTGAAAAATTTGCATAGAACACGAAGAATACAAACCAGTAGGTTTATAGTTTACTCCAAAAGATTAGGCAGTGTTTATAAAAGGTATATAAAGATGTTACAATATGAGACAAAGTATGTACAGCAATTATAAAAAAAAACATAGAGTAAAGAAAGATAAACTCACATTTGCTTAGATCATTTCAGCTAACCATGCTGGTAGGCGGATCCAGACATCACAGTGCATGACCAAAGATCTTCATGGATTAAGGTCCCAGGCAAGAATGAAGGCTGGGTTAAGTGCAGTAACTTATATCTGCAGGCTTGTGACATCACTAAAGGGGCTGGGTTGCCTGCACCCTCCCCTCTCCTCACAGTTACAGATTTTACCGGCAATACTTATAATTCTCATATCTTAGCTTGAGAACATGGCAGAGTCACAGCACCCCCATCCCTCATTTTATATCGAAATTAGCTTCCTATTGACTCCAAGCGTGATCTAACTATCCCACACAGTTCAGGAGAAATCCATTTCTCTGGTTCTCTTGGGGCCAGACTCCCACAAGAGGACCATAATGAAACTCTATTAAATCACATTCCGAATATGCATCAATCATTTTTCTATCATTGATTGGGCCCGAGATATGCCCTTTTTACAATCTCCCATAAATACAAAGGAAATCAAGTGCTTCTTTTGGACAATGGAATTCCTTTCTAATTAACATTCCTGGCTTGCAGGAGGGGAGAAGGAAGGAGTGTAGAGTTACAGAGGGTCTATAGCAGTGAGTGTAGTGCTGTGGAGGAAGGGGGGTGGAATCTGCAGTGTGTGTGTTCAGGACCATGGCTACATATGCAAAAATCATATGCCATTTTATACATTAACGTGACAACCACCTAAATGTCACAGAACACACCAAATACTATATGGATGACTAAATGAATACAAATTTTTCAACACCTTTTTTGAGTCTTATATACCACCGAAATGTCACACAAAGAACCTAATGATAAATGGATGACTAATTGAATACAAACACATTTTAAATGCTTTTTGGAGTCTTATATACCACTGAAATTTAAAATAAAGCACCTATTACTGTATGGATGACTAATTGAATCCAGACAAATTTTCTGATGCTTTTTTTGAAATCTCACAGAAATTATAAATATTATATGGATGACCAATTGAATCCAAACAAATTTTTCAATGCTTTTTTGGAGTCTTATATAGCACTGAAATCTCAGATAAAGCACCTAATGTTCTATGGATGACATTGAATACAGACACATTTCTAAACACTTTTTTGGAGTCTTATATACCACCGAAATGTCACAGAAAGCTGTTGAAATGTAGAAATGCTATTTGCATTACTAACTGATTGAAGACAAATTTTTAAATGCTTTTTTGTAGTCTAGTCTACCACCAAAATGTCACAGAAAGCACATAATGCTCTCTGCATGACTAACTGAATCGAGACAAATTTATAAATGATTTTTGGAGTTTTAAAAAGCACCAAATCACTTAATGCTGTGTGGATGACTAATTGAATACAGACCAATTTTTATAACCTTTTTTGTAGTCTAATATACCACCAAAATGTCACAGAAAGCACCTAATGCTCTATGGATGACTAAATAAATACAAATTTTTCAATGCTTTTTTGAAGTCATATACCACTGAAATATCACAGAAAGAACCTAATGTTCTATGGATGACTAATTAAATCCAGACAAATTTTCCTATGGTTTTTTGAAGTCTTATAAACCACTGAAATGTCACAGAAATCATCTAATGCTCTATGGATGACTAACTGAATACAGTCAAATTTTCAAATGCTTTTTTGGAGTCTAGCATACCAACAAAATGTCACAGAAATCACCTAATGCTCTATGGATGACTAATGGAATACAGACAAAATTTTAAACACTTTTTTAGTCTTATATGTCACCAAAATGTCAGAAAGCGCCTAATACTCTGCATTACTAACTGAATCAAGACACATTTTTAAATGCTGTTTTGGAGTCTAGTATACTACCAAAATGTCACAGAAAGCACATGATGCTCTCTGGATGGCTAGCTGAATCAAGACAAATTTTTAAATGCTGTTTTGGAGTCTAGTATACTATCAAAGTGTCACAGAAAGCACATAATGCTCTCTGGATGACTAACTGAATCAACATAAATTTTTAAATGCTGTTTTGGAGTCTTGTGTATCACCAAAATGTCACAGAAAGCACCTGATTCTTATTGAATACATACACATTTTCATAAGCTTTTTTGCAGTCTTATATACTGTGAAAATCAGTCTGCACTCAGATGTCATCTGAGTGCAGTCCTATTGTGTGATCTTTTGGAATACCTGGGGTGGACCCGCAGATCCACGACAACGAACTTCCCAAGGGTGAGCTGACCAGGTAGACCACCCCCTATACAGGGAGCATTAGGGGCAGACCCAAGGGAGACTATTGCCACAGAAGCTGGAACCCGGAGACAGGTAGTAGGTGGTACAAAATAGAGAAGCTAGGCGTAGGATGGACAGAGCGGGGTAAGATGAAGCACAGTTAGGTAAGAGCTGGGTACAGGCGAGACAAAAGGAGCACTGCGAAGGGGAAGATACAAAGGAAGCAGGACAGGACAGAGACACCAGACTAACAGAGTACAGAGAGAACACTGGGAGGGCTAGACTGGACGAAGAGACAAGGAAGCCTGGGAGAGACAGAGAAGCTGAACTGGCTGGATAGAGTGGAGACTCAAAACAGGCAGTGCAAAGACAAAGGTGGACCTGAGTCACAGAAGCACAAATGACAATGCAAGGAGCAGAGGAAAGAATTGCCTTATATACATGGAGTGCTGGAGAACTTCCGGGTAACGGTCCTCCAGAATCACAGAGAGGAGATACAGAGTGCCAGTAAATCAGAAAGAGGAAGTGCTAGAGTGAGCGGTGCGCACGCGCACCTGACGAGAACCAGGGAGCGGAGAATGAAGGAGAGGATGCGCGCCTGCAGGAGGAGCGTGCCGCAGCGGGTAAGTATGAGCGGAAGGAGTGGCATTGACATATACCACCTAAATGTAACAGAAAGCACCAAATAATAAACGGATGACTAATTGAATCCAGACAATTTTTTCAAAGCATTTTTTTTAAGTATTATATACCACAGAAACGTGACAGAAAGAACCTAATGATCTATTGATGGCTAATTGAATACAAACACATTTTAATTGCTTTTTGGAGTCTTATATACCATCTAAATTTAACATAAAGCACCTATTACTGTATGTATGACTAATTGAATCCAGACACATTTTCCAATAGGTTTTTTGAGTGTTATATACCACTGAACTCTCACAGAAAGCACCAAATATTATATGGATGACTAATTAAATTCAGACAAAATTTTCAATGCTTTTTTGGAGTCTTGTATGCCATTGAAATCTCAGAGAAAGCACTAATTCTTTATGGATGACTAACTCAATGCAGACAAAACACTTTTCTTTTGTCTTATATACCCCCGAAATGTCTTAGGAAGCGCCTAACACTCTATGGATTACTAACTGAATCAAGACAAATTTTTAAATGCTGTTTTGGAGTCTAGTATACCACCAAAATGTCACAGAAAGCACATAATGCTCTCTGGATGACTAACTGAATCAAGACAAATTATTAAATGCTGTTTTAGCGTCTTGTATATCACCAAAATGTCACAGAAAGTACCTGATTCTCTACCGATGACTTATCTAATCCAGACAAGTTATTAAATGTTTTTTTGAAGTCTTATTTATCTCTGAAATGTCACAGAAAGCACCTAATGCTCTATGGATGACTAATTGAATAGAGGTAAATTTATAAATGATTATTTAGAGTCTCATATACCACCGAAATTTAACAGAAAACACCTAATAGTGTATGGATGACTAACTGAATCCGCGCAAATTTTTCAACGCTTTTTTGGAGTCTTATATACCACCAAAAAGCACCAAATATTATAGGGATGAGTAACTGAATCCAGATACATTTTAACATGCTTTTTTGGATTTTGAAGTCTTATATACAGTGGGGAAAGTATATGTCTTTGTCAGTGGGCTGCAAATCAGCAAGGGATCAAATACTTATTTTCCCTACTGTATACTCCGAGACAAAAATTTGTCAAACCAGAGAAATGTATGTTCTCTGTTGAGGAGATCCCTTTTCTAGGATATGTGTTGTCATCCACAGGTTTTCAAAATGATCCGGCAAAAGTCCGGGCAGGACTGGATTGGTATCGTCCTGAGGATTTGAAGGCATTACAAGGGTTTTTGGGTTGCCCTAACTACTACCGTAAGTTTGATACCTTGAAGGAGTGTTTTTGCAACTGCGCCGATTCCCATACAGCCTGACGTCTCTTAGCCTTTTACTGTACAAGTTGGCGCTTCTGAAGTGGGGGTAGGACCTGAATTGTCCCATGGTGCGTCTCCTGGTAAATGGCATCCATGCGCATACTTTTCTAAAAAATTGTCATCTGCGAAAGAAATTATGACATTGGTATATGAGGAACTCATTGGCTTTTTGTCAAGAAGAGTAGGCAGCTTTACCATCTGAAAAAATAAAGAACCTCATCCACAAAAACCACAAAAGACTTCAAGCTGTCATTGATGTTAGATGGGGCAATACACGGTATTAACCCCTTCCCGACCTTTGACGCACCGTATGCGTCATGAAAACCCGTGCCAATCCGACCTGTGACGCAGCATATGCGTCATGGACAGATTGGGCTCCTGCAGGCCGGGTGAAAGGGTTAACTGTAATTTCACCCGGCCTGCAGGGACAGGAGGAGTTGTACTTTAGCCCAGGGGGGATGGCTTCATCCCCCGTGGCTACGATCGCTCTGATTGGCTGTTGAAAGTGAAACTGCTAATCAGAGCGATTTGTAATATTTCACCTAAAAAACTGGTGAAATATTACAATCCAGCCATGGCCGATGCTGCAATATCATCGGCCATGGCTGGAAACACTGATGTGCCCCCACCCCACCGATCGCCCCCCCAGCACCCCGATCTGTGGTCCGCTCCCCTCCGTCCTGTGCTCCGCTCCTCCGTCCTCCTGTCCGCTCCCCCGTGCTCCAATCCCACCCCCCGCGCTCCGATCAACCCCCCTGCACTCCGATCCACCCCCCCGCTCACCGATCCCCCCCCGTGCTCCGATCCACCCCCCCGTGTTACGATCCACCCCCCATGCTCCGACGCCCCCCCTCCGTGCCCTGATCTCCCCCCCTTATACTTACCGAGCCTCCCGGGGTCCGTCCGTCTTCTTTCCTGGGCGCCGCCATCTTCCAAAATGGCCGGCAGATTCGTTCCAGAGTGAATTTTGATCACTGTGATAAAACCTATCACAGTGATCAAAATAAAAAAAAACAGTAAATGACCCCCCCCCTTTGTCACCCCCATAGGTAGGGACAATAATAAAATAAAGATTTTCTTTTTTTTCCCACTAAGGTTGGAGTTAGAACTAGGGTTAGGGTTAGGGTTAGGGATGTGCACACGTATTCTGGTCCTCTGCGGATTATTCCGCAGCGGATTTGATAAATCCGCAGTGCTAAACCGCTGTGGATTTATCGCAGATTTACCGCGGTTTTTCTGCGCATTTCAATGCGGTTTTACAGCTGCGATTTTCTATTGGAGCAGTTGTAAAACCGCTGCAGAATCCGCAGAAAGAAGTGACATGCTGCGGAATGTAAACCGCAGCGTTTCCGTGCAGTTTTTCTGCAGCATGTGTACAGCGATTTTTGTTTCCCATAGGTTTACATTGAACTGTAAACTCATGGGAAACTGCTGCGGATCCGCAGCGTTTTCCGCAGCGTGTGCACATACCTTTAGAATTAGGCTATGTGCACGCGGTGCGGATTTGGCTGCGGATCCGCAGCAGTGTTCCATCAGGTTTACAGTACCATGTTCAGGACCCAACAAGAAGGGGGGCACTGCTAGACCTAATATTAACCAACAGGCCAGACCGCATAGCAAATATAAGGATTGGGGGTTACTTGGGAAATAGCGATCATAAAATAATAAGTTTTCATGTAACCTTTAAAAAGATGTGTAATAGAGGGGTTACAAGGACACTAAACTTCAGGAGGGCAAATTTCCAACGGATGAGAGGATCTTGGTGCAATTAAATGTGACGATATCCTGAGACACAAAAATACACAAAGAAAATGGGAGACGTTTATTAACATCCTGGATAGGACCTGTGCACAGTATATACCGTATGGGAATAAACATACTAGGAATAGGAGGAAACCAATATGGCTAAAGAGAGCTGTAAGGGGCGCAATAAGTGACAAAAAGAAAGCATTTAGAGAATTAAAGGAAGTAGGTAGTGAGGAGGCATTAAATAAATACAAAAAATTAAATAAATTCTGTAAAAAGCAAATCAAGGCAGCAAAGATTGAGACAGAGAGACTCATTGCCAGAGAGAGAAAAAATAATCCCAAAATATTCTTTAACTACATAAATAGTAAGACACTAAAAAATGATAGTGTTGGCCCCCTTAAAAATAGTCTGGGTAAAATGGTGGATGAGGATGAGGAAAAAGCCAATATGCTAAATGACTTTTTTTCATCAGTATTTACACAAGAAAATCCCATGGCAGACAAAATGACTAGTGATAAAAATTCCCCATTAAATGTCACCTGCTTAACCCAGCAGGAAGTGCGGCGGCGTCTAAAAATCACTAAAATTGACAAATCTCCGGGCCCGGATGGGATACACCCTCGAGTACTGCAGGAATTAAGTACAGTCATTGATAGACCATTATTTTTAATCTTTAAAGACTCCATAATAACAGGGTTTGTACCACAGGACTGGCATATAGCAAATGTGGTGCCAATATTCAAAAAGGGGACAAAAACTGAACTCGGAAATTATAGGCCAGTAAGCTTAACCTCTACTGTGGGTAAAATCCTGGAGGGCATTCTAAGGGATGCTATACTGGAGTATCTGAAGAGGAATAACCTCATGACCCAGTATCAGCACGGGTTTACTAGGGACCGTTCATGTCAGACTAATTTGATCAGTTTCTATGAAGAGGTAAGTTCCGGACTGGACCAAAGGAACCCAGTAGATGTAGTGTATATGGACTTTTCAAAAGCTTTTGATACGGTGCCACACAAAAGGTTGATACATAAAATGAGAATAATGGGGATAGGGGAAAATATGTGTAAGTGGGTTGAGAGCTGGCTCAGGGTTAGGAAACAAAGGGTGGTTATTAATGGAACACACTCGGACTGGGTAGCGGTTAGCAGTGGGGTACCACAGGGGTCAGTATTGGGCCCTCTTCTTTTTAACATATTTATTAATGACCTTGTAGGGGGCATTCGGAGTAGAATTTCAATATTTGCAGATGACACTAAAGTCTGCAGGGTAATCAATACAGAGGAGGACAATTTTATATTACAGGATGATTTATGTAAACTAGAAGCTTGGGCTGATAAATGGCTAATGAGCTTTAATGGGGATAAATGTAAGGTCATGCACTTGGGTAGAAGTAATAAGATGTATAATTATGTGCTTAATTCTAAAACTCTGGGCAAAACCGTCAATGAAAAAGGCCTGGGTGTATGGGTGGATGACAAACTCATATTCAGTGGCCAGTGTCAGGCAGCTGCTACAAAGGCAAATAAAATAATGGGATGCATTAAAAGAGGCATAGATGCTCATGAGGAGAACATAATTTTACCTCTATACAAGTCACTTGTTCGACCACACTTAGAATACTGTGCACAGTTCTGGTCTCCGGTGTATAAGAAAGACATAGCTGAACTGGAGCGGGTGCAGAGAAGAGCGACCAAGGTTATTAGAGGACTGGGGGGTCTGCAATACCAAGATAGGTTATTACACTTGGGGCTATTTAGTTTGGAAAAACGAAGACTAAGGGGTGATCTTATGTTAATGTATAAATATATGAGGGGACAGTACAAAGACCTTTCTGATGGTCTTTTTAATCATAGACCTGAAACAGGGACAAGGGGGCATCCTCTACGTTTGGAGGAAAAAAGGTTTAAGCATAATAACAGACGCGGATTCTTTACTGTAAGAGCAGTGAGACTATGGAACTCTCTGCCGTATGATGTTGTAATGAGTGATTCATTACTTAAATTTAAGAGGGGACTGGATACATTTCTGGAAAAGTATAATGTTACAGGGTATATACACTAGATTCCTTGATAGGGCGTTGATCCAGGGAACTAGTCTGATTGCCATATGTGGAGTCGGGAAGGAATTTTTTTCCCCAAGGTGGAGCTTACTCTTTGCCACATGGGGTTTTTTTTGCCTTCCTCTGGATCAACATGTTAGGGCAAGTTAGGTTAGGCTATGGGTTGAACTAGATGGACTTAAAGTCTTCCTTCAACCTTAATAACTATGTAACTATGTAACTATGTAACTATGTAAACATATGGAAAACCAAATCCGCTGTGCCCATGGTGCGGAAAATACCACGCGGAAACGCTGCGTTGTATTTTCTGCAGCATGTCAATTCTTTGTGCGGATTCCGCAGCGTTTTACACCTGTTCCTCAATAGGAATCCGCAGGTGAAATCCGCACAAAAAACACTGGCAATCCGCGGTAAATCCGCAGGTAAAACGCAGTGCCTTTTACCCGCGGTTTTTTAAAAAATGGTGCTGAAAAATCTCACATGAATCCGCAACGTGGGCACATAGCCTTAGGGTTAGGGTTGGGTTGGAATTAGGGTTGTGGTTAGGGGTGTGTTGGGGTTAAGGTTGTGGTTAGGGGTGTGTTGGGGTTAGGGTTGTGATTAGGGTTACGGCTACAGTTGGGATAAGGGTTAGGGGTGTGTTGGAGTTAGAATTGAGGGGTTTCCACTGTTTAGGTACATCAGGGGGTCTCCAAACGCAACATGGCACCACCATTGATTCCAGCCAATCTTGTATTCAAAAAGTCAAATGGTGCTCCCTCACTTCCGAGCCCCGACGTGTGCCCAAACAGTGGTTTACCCCCACATATGGGGTACCAGCATACTCAGGACAAACTGCTCAACAATTACTGGGGTCCAATTTCTCCTGTTACCCTTGAGAAAATAAAAAATTGCTTGCTAAAACATCATTTTGAGGAAAGAAAAATTATTTTTTATTTTCACGGCTCTGCGTTGTAAACGTCTGTGAAGCACTTTGGGGTTCAAAGTGCTCACCACATATCTAGATAAGTTCCTTGGGGGGTCCAGTTTACAAAATGGGGTCACTTGTGGGGGGTTTCTACTCTTTAGGCACACCAGGGGCTCTGCAAACGCAACCTGACATCCGCAGACCATTCCATCAAAGTCTGCATTTCAAAAGTCACTACTTCCCTTCTGAGCCCCGACGTGTGCCCAAACAGTGGTTTACCCCCACACATGGGGTATCACCGTACTCAGGAGAAACTGGACAACAACTTTTGGTGTCCAATTTCTCCTGTAACCCTTGGGAAAATAAAAAATTCTGGGCTAAAAAATTATTTTTGAGGAAAGAAAATGTATTTATTATTTTCACGACTCTGCGTTATAAACTTCTGTGAAGCACTTGGGGGTTCAAAGTGCTCACCTCACATCTAGATAAGTTCCTTTCGGGGTCTAGTTTCCAAAATGGGGTCACCTGTGGGGGGTTTCTACTGTTTAGCCACATCAGGGGCTCTGCAAACGCAACGTGACGCCCGTAGAGCATTCCATCAAAGTCTGCATTTCAAAATGTCACTACTTCACTTCCGAGCCCCGGCATGTGCCCAAACAGTAGTTTACCCCCATCTATGGGGTATCAGCTTACTCAGAAGAAACTGGACAACAAATAATGGGGTCAAATTTCTCCTGTTACCCTTGGGAAAATTAAAAAATTCTGGACTAAAAAATTATTTTTGAGGAAAGAAAACGTATTTATTATTTTCACTGCTCTGTGTTATAAACTTCTGTTAAGCACTTGGGGGTTCAAAGTGCTCACCTCACATCTAGATAAGTTCCTTTCGGGGTCTAGTTTCCAAAATGGGGTCACTTGTGGGGGGTTTCTACTGTTTAGCCACATCAGGGGCTCTGCAAACGCAACGTGACGCCCGCAGAGCATTCCATCAAAGTCTGCATTTCAAAACGTCACTACTTCACTTCCGACCCCCAGCATGTGCCCAAACAGTGGTTTACCCCCACATATGGGGTATCAGCGTACTCAGGAGAAACTGGACAACAAATATTGGGGTCAAATTTCTCCTGTTACCCTTGGGAAAATAAAAAATTGCGGGCTAAAAAATCATTTTTGAGAAAATATATATATATTTTTTTCATGGCTCTGCGTTATAAACTTCTGTGAAGCACACATCTAGATTAGTTCCTTTTGGGGTCTAGTTTCCAAAATGGGGTCATTTGTGGTGGATCTCCAATGTTTAGGCACACAGGGGCTCTCCAAACGCGACATGGTGTCCGCTAATGATTGGAGCTAATTTTAAATTTATAAAGCCAAATGGCGTGCCTTCCCTTCTGAGCCCTGCCGTGCGCCCAAACAGTAGTTTACCCCCACATATGGGGTATCTGCGTACTCAGGACAAACTGGACAACAACATTTGTGGTCCAATTTCTCCTATTACCATTGGCAAAATAGGAAATTCCAGGCTAAAATATCATTTTTGAAGAAAGA
Organism: Ranitomeya imitator; assembly: GCF_032444005.1. Classification (NCBI taxonomy): domain Eukaryota; kingdom Metazoa; phylum Chordata; class Amphibia; order Anura; family Dendrobatidae; genus Ranitomeya; species Ranitomeya imitator. The sequence continues at coordinate 640,677,979 of NC_091282.1, read as the reverse complement.
AAAATTATTTTTTATTTTCATGGCTCTGCGTTATAAACTTCTGTGAAGCACCTGGGGGTTTAAAGTGCTCAGTATGCATCTAGATAAGTTCCTTGGGGGGTCTAGTTTCCAAAATGGGGTCACTTGTGGGGGATCTCCAATGCATAGGCACACAGGGGCTTTCCAAACGCGATATGGTGTCCGCTAACAATTGGAGCTAATTTTCCATTCAAAAAGTCAAAAGGCGCGCCTTCCCTTCCGAGCCCTGCTGTGTGCCCAAACAGTGGTTTACCCCCACATTTTTACGGATCAATTTGTGAAGCACCTGAGAGTTTAAAGTGCTCACTAGGCATCTAGATAAGTTCCTTGGGGGGTCCAGTTTCCAAAATGGGGTCACTTGTGGGGGAGCTCCAATGTTTAGGCATTTTTCATTCAAAAAGTCAAATGGCGCTCCTTCCCTTCTGAGCCTTACCATGTGCCCAAACAGTGGTTTACCCCCACATGTGAGGTATCGGTGTACTCAGGAGAAATTGCCCAACAAATTTTAGGATCCATTTTATCCTGTTGCCCATGTGGAAATGAAAAAATTGAGGCTAAAAGAATTTTTTTGTGATAAAAAAGTACTTTTTCATTTTTGTGGATCAATTTGCAAAGCACCTGGGGGTTTAAAGGGCTCACTATGCATCTAGATATGTTCCTTGCGGCGTCTAGTTTCCAAAATGGGGTCATTTGTGGGGGAGCCCCAATTTTTAGGCACACAGGGGCTCACCAAATGTGACATGGTGTCCGCTAAAGAGTGCAGCCAATTTTTAATTCAAAAAGTCAAATGGCGCTCCTTCCCTTCCAAGCCCTGCCGTGCGCCCAAACAGTGGTTTACCCCCACATATGAGGTATCAGCGTACTCAGGACAAACTGGACAACAAATTTCGTGGTTCAGTTTCTCCTTTTACCATTGGGAAAATAAAAAAATTGTTGCTGAAAGATCATTTTTGTGACTAAAAAGTTAAATGTTCATTTTTTCCTTCCATGTTGCTTCTGCTGCTGTGAAGCACCTGAAGGGTTAATAAACTTCTGGAATGTGGTTTTGTGCACCTTGAGGGGTGCAGTTTTTAGAATGGTGACACTTTTGGGTATTTTCAGCCATATAGACCCCTCAAACTGACTCCAAATGTGAGGTGGTCCCTAAAAAAAATGGTTTTGTAAATTTCGTTGTAAAAATGAGAAA